>NC_092038.1:141007994-141617638 GCF_003086295.3 Arachis hypogaea
ATCGGTTCCATACACGAAACAGGGGAGATAGACGACCAGACTCGTCTAATAAAGACGCCTGGAAACCTCAAAACGATGGTGTTTTTGTGTTGTGGACGAGGACAGAAAGGACCTTGTCCATTTCACCTAGCCACGTGGGCTTCCATCTTCCACGTAACCACCCAAGCCATCCATGTCATCCACTCGCCTACACACATTAGCAATTTCCGTTGAGTTTTCGCCGTGAAAGTGACAGAAGGACCACGTTGGCAGATGGAGCACAGAGGTCAGGGACCGAAATGGATTGCGTTTTTTGTTAAGGGTCGCGTTGTCATTCAAAAAAATGGATAGGGACCGGGTTAGTACTTTACTCCCAGTTCATCAGTAATTGCCACTTCGACCAATTTTTTTATAGATTTTTTGCCAGGTGATTTTTTTATTCAACCAATTAGCCAGGGTTTAATAATTTAATTTAATAATTCAATTTAGAAAAATGGATAAAAGTACACATAAATTTTCACATAATGAACAGATATATACTCTATTTTTTAATAAGTCATATGTACACACCGATATCAAATTCATTGATCATTGTTACCTTTTTATTACCAGAGTAACTTTTTCGGACGTAGTTGTTACCAGATGACACCTTATTTGCCATTATAGCACTGTACATTATGTGACGTAACTTTTTTAATGACACAGTAAAAAATAATTGTCAAATTTTTAAATTTGTTAAATTAGAATAAAAAATAAAAAAAATTACAAATTACAACGTCTCTTCATTCTCTTTCTTTTCCTCTCAACTTCATACACACTGAATCTAATTTTTAATACTCTTCAATTCTTCATTAATTCCATCAATTGTCTGCTACATCTTCTTCATCTCTTCTTTCACTTTCCATTTACTTTCTCTACAGATTTTCATTTGCTTTTTTCACTCTGCTCCTGAATCCCTTTTTTTTAACATCAACAACTTCATCAAACCAAATGAAATAATCACACCTTAATTCAACCTTCTACATTCATGAATCCAAGGACAATTTCAGCCTTTTTCATATAAGATGCATAGCATTTATCATCATAAACATAACAAGAAATCACATACCTCCTATAACGGACAATGAAAAAATAATCTTTTTGGGTTCACTCTGTTACAGACCCAAGCACCACTGCATTAAGTCCATGCAGACACTTGTCGTTGTTGTAGTCAAATTTCTTCTTTCTATCCTTCAGCGCAGAAGAGGAGCACCACAACCACTCACACAAACATGAGGTATGTTCTTCCTTCGTTGAGATTGTGACATTTTGATACTTTAGGGTTTACAATCCCTATTATGAGAGCCGCGAAGAAGGTTTAGAGAGATGATTTCCTTTTAATCTCATAGAACGAAGATCACGAAGGAAGAGAATGAAGGATTTCTTGTTCACTCTCTACTCTACTAGGACTCTGTTCGAAGTTGAGTGGGACGGGAAGAAAATGAAAAGACGTTGTAACTTGTAAATTTTTTTATTTTAATTTAACAAATTCAATAATTTGACAATTATTTTTCATTGCGTCATCAAAAGGGCCACGTCACATAATGCACAATGTCATCATGGCAAATAAGGTGTCATCTGGAGGCAACAACTATACGAAAAATTCCTCAGGCAACAAAATAGTAGAAATGACTAACGAACTTGATATTGGTGTATGCCCATAACCCATTAAAAAATAGAGTGTATATTTGTCCACCGTGTGAAAATTTATGCGTATTTTTGTCTATCTTTTATTTAATTTTGATGCACTAAGTAAAACCGTTTTATACGTACATCCAATCACACAATGTCACATTAACAAAAATAATTACCTTTTATATTAACAGCATGAATGATCATCTAAAAGAACGGTTGTGATTGTACACTGTGTAAAACATCAAAATTGAACTCTTAATTTAAACCAAAGCATCAACTGATTCCGATCTTAAAATAGTTTATTCAATTCATTGGGTTCCTTTTATCCAATTAAACCGAGCTAGGTTGAATTGGTTTGATAGTTCAATTTCAAAGAATCATATTCAAAACTACAAAATTGATCAAAAAATTTCTCTTTGTGAGACAGAAAAAACCTTGCAAAAATAACAAAACACAATAGAACCAATCTCCTTTCGTACAAAAAAAAAAAAAAATACATACCTTAATATGATCAGCCAGTTGCTCCTCGTTAGAAGCCCGATCAAACTGGCTAGGTCGTCGTTGCTAGTCTGCCTTGTTTGACGCTTAACCCCTGCCTGTCCCTAACATTGTTCTTCATTATATGTAGTCAGTGTGTTTTTTTATCTTTTTTTAGGAGTAAACACTCAGTCCAGTCTTTGTCCATTTTCACAAAAGACAAGGCATCTTCTGTCCAAAAAAAGGCACACTTCGACCCTCAATTTTTTATTTTAGAACAATACGATTCTTTTATTACAAAATTCGTTAAATAATAACAAAAATTAATTTTGTAGGGGATTTTATTTGTAATTTATGGGGTTTTAAACTCTCACAAACTATTAATAAAATTATTTTTGAAAAATTTCTTTACCAGTGGTGTTTACGTGGAGAAAGACCATTGTTTGAAATGATGTCGCTAGAAAAAATAATTGCAGTATGAAGACTTTTTAAAGGAAAAAATAGCAT
Source organism: Arachis hypogaea (assembly GCF_003086295.3). NCBI lineage: Eukaryota > Viridiplantae > Streptophyta > Magnoliopsida > Fabales > Fabaceae > Arachis > Arachis hypogaea. The sequence goes on from NC_092038.1 coordinate 141,010,632, forward strand.
CGAATAAGAAATGAAAGATGATAACATATTGGTGATGATGATAGTAGAAGAGATAATAATGATGATAAAGTATGATTACACAATACAAATAGTAGAAGTAGAAGTGATAATGATGAAGATGAAAAAGGTAGTGGTACCGAAGTAGTAGTAGTCATAACTTTATGAGGGTTTAAAATTCTCACAAATTACAAATAAAACTCCTACAAAATCAATTTTCGTTACTATTTAATAAATTTTTTAACAGAAAAAATCGTATTGTCCTAAAATTAAAAAGTTAAAGACTAAAATGTTCCTTTTTTAGATAAAAAAAATATCTTATTCTTCGTAAAAATGGACAAAAATCGAATTAAATCTTTACTTTTTTTTTTTTTTTTGTTGTTTCTTAGGAATACTTTTGTCGCTTCATCTTTTTTTAGTTTGCGCATTATTATTATTATTATTATTATTATTATTATTATTATTATTATTATTATTATTATTATTATTATTATTATTATTACCTGATTTATTAAGGTTTTTTTTAGTTAATACGATAACATGTCCACTTGTTTAATTTTATATTTTTTTCTTAATATATATATAATTAGTGTAAAAAACTAAAAATAGTATGTTTTTGTTGAACAGTGTAGAAATAGTATGAACGAGCATGTGCTATTAATTATTATTATAAAAAATTCAAAATATTTTATATAATTAAAAATAAAATTTATATTTGATAAAAATATCAAAATATTATTATATTTTATCTAAAAAATTCTATATATTTTATATACTTACTTTTTCTAATATATTATTGCATAATTAATTTATTTTACACCATTTTATTTATGAAATAATCGTATATTTAACTTATCTAATATATAGTTAAAGTTTAGATCAGAATAATTTTTTAATACATTCATTCAATATATTTTAAAATTATTTAAGTATTTATTATTAATTTTATAATTTCATGAAAGATAAAATAATATAATATTTAATTATTTAAAATTTAATTCAAACATTATACCTGTCAAATAAAATATATAAAAAATTTATTTCATATGTTAAATATATGAGTTTAATTTTAATACACTAATAGCGTAAAATATTCTATACAGTTGTAGAATTACAGTTATTTTTTTTATGACTATTCACGTAATCAATGTAAAAGGTAGTTATTTTTTCTAATTAATTTTATGTAATTCGATGCATGTATAAAATAGTTAACCTCGATGGTTCTTTTCTGTCTCAAGCTGATAGTGCTGCGTGAGTAGGAGTGTTCCGTAATCACTTTGGCCAATTTGTTAAAAGTTTCACCTGTAACTTGATCAGTTGCTCTATTATGCATGCCGAACTTTGGGGGATAATCTGTGGGCTTCAAATTTCCTTAGCAAACAACTTCACTAATTTAATGGTTAAGTCTGACTCTTTAGCAGCTATCAATTTTATTAAGAAAGGCTGTCCTACTACACACCCGTGCGCCCCCTTGTTGCTGACATTGGCATCCTTGCTAGACGTATTCATAATGTCCAACGGTCACATACCTTACGTGAAACTAACTCTCTGACAATCTCGCAAAGAAAAGGCATAACCTCCCCTTTGGACTTCACGTTCTTGAAGCTGCACCTTCTGATATAGTTAATTTTCTTATGTTAGATGCTGCAAGTGTTTCCCTCTCAAGAAGGTTCTCTTAGTTTTTTTTTTTTTTTTGGAGTCCTTGACTTTTTTCTCATAAAAAAAATTATTTTATACTGATAATGTATTAAAATTAAATTCTAAATATATATACAATTAAATTTATTACCTGATAATATACAAGAAATTGTAATTTATCTCTAATTTTTGAACTATACTAATGTAGTTGTGTATTTTATATATAAAAAATGTTATTTATATAAAAAATTAGTTATTATATATTTGTATATAAATATATATTAATTAAATTATTTTTAATATATATTTTATATTTTAATATATATTTTATATTAGTGACTGATTTTAATGTATAAATAACATAATTATTTATATATATATATAGGGTGGGGTGCTAATAAAAATTTGAAACTGAAAAAAAACCCTAAGTTACTTATACCGCAATTACTGTGGGCTGAAAATCTGGTAAAAGTTGTATCTCGGATCCCCATTCCTTTCTTGACCAACATAGCTACCCTTCTCTTTTCCTTTCCTTCATATTTCTCACATCTCTAGTTGTTAAGCAATCGATCGTTTTTGTGAGTTACTTTTTTCTTTGATGGAAGGTAAAAATTAATAATTTGAAGCAATAAATGTATCTGCAACTCATCATCAATACTACTACTAATCCCTATGTAAAATTTACTTTCCAGAATTGTTTAGAAGAATACGGCTAATCGACCAATGAATAATATGAAATAAACATAAAGACAAAATGGAATGATCTGACAGAAGAATATGCTTTACACGTTACTAGAATTGGCTTTAGAAGAAGAAGATGCTTAGCTAAAGCACAAAGTTTTCGAAATTCCAAAACCAGAGATCAAGCAATTCCCTCTTTTATTGATTAATGAACTTTATCAAAAGGAAGACTCTATAATAAGACTGAACCACAGCAGAAGCAGCAGCATAACATTGTTTATGAAAAAGCTCATTGTTTCTGAAATATCAATTCTCCATCATCTTCCAACACGATGCGTTCTAGCAGTACCTTGGCTTTAGCACAGTTGTTTGGCTTCCTTGCCCTCATCCTCTTGCTTGTTTGGTTGCTGCATTACCGCGGCGGGATCGAGTATGATTCTGAAGATCCGGATCGCGTCTTCAATGTAATGGTTTTTATTAAGATTGTGAAAAGGTTAATAATCACATTCCATTTCATACTTAATGTAACTCTGCCCTGCAGGTTCACCCTTTTCTGATGTACTTTGGGTTCATTTTCCTTGTTGGCCAAGGTATCTAACTCTCTTTCTTTCTCATCTCCCTTTTGCTCTTTTGTGTTGATTCTTGGCTGATTTTGGTAACTAAATGTGAGCAGCGATAATGACACACCACATGGTAACAATAGAATGGACAACACGAAAGACGATTCATGCAATGCTTCATTTGATTGCTATAGTACTTGGAATTGTTGGTATATGTGCAGTCTTCAAGTACCATGATATGGTCAACTTGGTTGATGTATACAGCCTCCACTCATGGATTGGCCTTGGTACCTTCTGCTTGTTCGGCTTGCAGTGGCTTGGTGGACTAATGTTCATGTTCGGAGCTCGAGAATCAAGAGTTTCAATGTCTCCATGGCACATAGCTGGCGGTAGAGCACTGTTGTACATGGCAATATGTGCTGCAATGACGGGTTTCATGAATAGGTATGCAATGTTGAAACTATTACCGCACCAGAGAGAGACTCATTTGATCAACTTCACCGCCCTTGCAATTCTCTTGTTTGGTGTCTTTGTCGATATCTCAGTTGGTTTGGCTCATTATGGCCATTGACATTTATTTCCATTTTCTCTTCATTTCTTTTTTCGGATATACCCGAAATGCCTTCTATCATTTGTTTTTTATTTGGACTATTGATTGAGGTTCCTTTCTTAAACTTTAAGAATCAAGGTTGTACTCTCTATTTGCTCCCACAAAAATATTACTTATAAACCAAAGTGAGTTATTAAAATTAACTAATTTATATTTATATATGAATATATATACTGTTTAATTCATTTTTAATAAAAATTTTATAGTTTAACATAAATTTTATATTAAAAAATATTAAAAAATCAGTAAAATTTATTATTTTTTGTCAAGAATTAATCATCAATATTTAAAAGTATAAGTTAGAAGTATATTATTAGATTATTAGATTAAAAAAATTAGGTTAATATTTGATAGTTAAAAATAATAACAAAAAATAATAAATTTTAATGATACTTGTTGAGTATTTCTCTTTTATATTAGTAGCTGATTTTGTTGTACACCTAACATAACCAATTTACGAATGTTATAATTATTTGTGCACTAAAAAATAAACGATCATTATATACTTGTGTATATTAATATTTATAAATATTAATTAATATATTTTTTAGTTAAATAATAATATATTAGAATAACCAAATTTTCATAATAGAATAATTAAATTTGTTTAAAAACTTTTATGATATGTTAAATAAGTATTTCTATACGCGATGGAGTGATTTTAAAAAACTTTTTTTTTAAAGAAAAAAAAAATCCTCTAAAGTAAGAAAAACTGTAAAAGGATAAAATAAAAGATAATCATGATTAAATTTGTAATTTGAATTATATGTATTTTTTTTTTGTACACCATTATACGTGACTTTTACTCCCTTATAGTTAGATTTTTTTTTGGGTAAACTAACAGGCCTAAGTCCAAAAACGAAAACTAACTTATGGGAGTTATATTCCATTTGACCTTGCTACAGTCAGTGAGATAATCTATTAGGAAAGAAATTAAGTTACTCTAGTGGTTAATTTATTAATTTATTTAAGTAAGTATTAAAAATTTAAATTTTATTTTATATATGTAACAATTTATTGACTAATGACAAATTTTTAAATAAAGTTTTAATTCGTAACGGTGGAGAGTCTGAAAGATTGAAAGATACCAAAAAAGAAAAATAGCCATGGAGTGTCTGAAAATTAAGGGTGTCATGGGTCGGGTGAAACTGGGTTGGATGTGATCCAAATTCACCCCGAAATATATATTAGGCTTATTTGTTAAACTTGAATCTGGCTTTAAATCTGATGAAACCTAAACACTTTCGGGCCATGATTATACCGGATAAAATCGGATGAAAACCGAGTCATTAACATTACATTACTTTGATATCTTCTTGTAAGCTAGCATGTAAAAAAATCCAAATTTTCAAGACTCCAACCATTATTTGACATGGTAAAATTTACTTAGAAAAATATAACAAAAACCAACCATTCTCTAAAATTAAAGAATAACCATAATCAATACTAATATTGTCTAATAACACCAAATATTTAAATCAATATAAATAACACAATATTATGTATTAGTCTAAAGTCTTATGTATTTTAAACATAAAACATTAACTTATAGTCTTATAATGACTAATAACACAAAATATTAAGGTTTACAATACTTAAATTCTACATAAGAATAGCCATCATCTATCACTAATAATACAAAATATTAATTGTGTATGATGACCGGACCATCGAGCCGGATTCGGGTGACCCGAACTATATCTCAGACCCGACCTGAAATAATGATCGGGTCTATTTTTGAATCCCTTACCTGACTTTAGACCCAATAAAATCACACCAAATTAGTCCCTAAAATATTTAGAACCGGATCGAATCTTCGGATCGGGTGGAACCATACACACCCCTACTGAAAACTGCATCCCATGTTGGCTCTTAAGGCTTTATTTAGCTATCCAATCTGTACAAGAATTATCTTCTTTTAACGTATGCTGGAATTTTAGAGGCCAGGGCCTCTTCTTAAGTTCTACAATGTCTCTTAGGAGAGTATCATGAATTTGGGACTCTTGCTGACTTTTTGTGATCTCATTAACTTCCAAGGAATGCACTAATATCACCATTCTCCTCATGCCTACCTCGTACGCCACTTTGAGGCCATAAAAAATGCCCCAAAGCTCCGCATTTTTTCCATTACTTTTTTATATTTTGTGAGCTTAAGGGTATGGCCTAACAAAGGAGTCCTGAGGGCAATTCTGAAGAAAAAAACCCACACCAAACACGGCCCAAGCATGATCGTTACAATTCACACATAATATGTTTAGCCGAATCAAAATCTTCCTCAAAGAGGTTCACCAAAAAAAAAAAAAAAAACTTCTTCAAAGAGAATTTTTTTCTTTTTCTAAAACAGATTTAATTTGTAGATACAGCAGTATTATTTGATAAGAACATTTAATTATGTATTATCAAATTAATAAAATGTTTGAATTAATTTATTATCATATAATTTTTTTTTTAAAATACAAATAATTTTTTTTATATACAAAATACAAATAATCTGATAAGATAATAAGTCAGATACATAATAGTTAAATTCGTCAAATAAACAAAACTATGTGGATTTTTTTTATTTTTAATTGGGCTTATAATATATTCTTTTCTTTTGTTGGTGGAACTGCCCCTGCCCCACTTCCAATTCCATTACCTAGAAAGTGGTCCCCACCGATTATTTTTACATTGAAAGCAAACTCATTCACATTCTGCGGAAATCTCAACTCACCAACTTCTCGATTTCATATATTTGGCCTCGATTACATTATGAATACACTAAAATTAATTATTATTATAAAATATATATTAAAATATAAATATATATTAATAATTAATTTTAATATACAAATAATATTTTTAATTTTGCATTCTTCGCATACAATACAGTTACATTATTTGGATTTGGATGCCTACTCCCACTTCCTGATTTCTCAATACACCTGTAACAATATCATCCCTTCCTTGCTTACTTTTTCCTTCCTCCATATTCTGATTCTATTTGTAGCTCCAATCACCATAAGCAATGCTAGCTGCTGCCGCCACTGCTACTAACAGCATACACACTAAATTCAGTCATGATGCGTTCACAACTTGAAAAAAAATGTCAAATAAGAATAAAATTATTCTATTTTTTAGTGACTTTTAAATATGTAATTGACCTATAAATTAATTTAAGTCTTATTCTTTCTTTTAGCTCTAATTTTTTCTCACCAATTCCAAACACTTGGAGAGGGTTGAGAATCACCATGACACAACTAGCTTAGTGTTAGTGATCATTGGCAAATAAAAAGATAACGAAATTTTTGTTAGAATAAAATATAGTTTTTGTTAATAACGTTTGGGATAACATAAGTTTATTCTTAACATTTTTAAAATCGTCTCAATATTATATGCGGTTAATAATCTGTTAACAGAATTTAGTAGGACAATATTAAAATGATTTAAATAAGATAAAAACATTAGGAACAGGATAATATATTAGAAGAATTATCTGGCCTTTTTTTTTTGCATAAATTTATGTACTAATCATTCTACAAGTATTTTATGATGATTAATTTATTTAGATATGATTAAAAAATTATTGAATAATTATATACTGAAAAAATTGATATTATTAAAGAATAAAATTAAAATTTATTTAAATTAAATATTAAAAAAGTATTATATATATGCATCATGCTTTTTTTTCTTTTCCAAAAGTTTATCTGGTAGTCGTTCTATTAATATTCTATGATAAGTAAAAATTTTGAATTTTTAATGCAATTCATTCCATTAAAATTTACTTTTATTTTTCTTGATTTGATCATTTCTCTAAGAATAATGTATCGTTTTTGTCCCCAACATTTGATCCTATTTAAGTCGCTAATATTTTCAAATTAGGCTTAAGCCTTATTTGAATTATATTGGTTGTTAATACTCAAATATTTATATAAAAAAATAGTGGATAATTAGTTTTTATTTTTGAAAGCCATTTGAAAATAGTGAGAATCTTAATCATTAGAATCATTACGAGTTGAAAAATATAAGTGAATCTAGTGATACTAAATCAGAAGATACTATAAAGACAAAAATAATGACAAACTTTACTCATATCAAATAATCATATAAAAAAAATTAAACAGCATGGCTATAATTGTAGCCACTCAATAAAGATCAAACAGGACATATAAAAAATTCTAACTCTCTCACCTTGCATAACTATGACTAAAATAATCGCTTATCTTCCATTCTTAGTATGAATTTGAGCAAGTACTTGATCTTCCATATCTATGTCCTTGATATTCAGTTCCTAGTTATCTTACAATATATTGGTCTTTTTAACTCAATCAAGTAGCGTATTGCTCTTAAAGATTTACTGGGAGAGGGGTAAGAAACAAAATTTTTTTAATAGTTTATCTATATGGTTTCATTGTATCCATCCTAGCCACTTCAAGTTTTAAAAATAAAAATAATGAAGATGCAATGTTGTTCTATTATTATTTTCAAAAGTTCTTGTTACTGGAAGTTGTGTAATTTTTAGATATTTTTCATTTACTTATGCTACTTATGTGACTCAGGATTGAAATGCCTATGTTAAATCATACAAAAAATTTTATTTGGTTTCTCTTGACATTCTCCTAATTTCTCCTTATTTGAACGGAAAAGAATCTCTTGTTGATATAAACTCTAATGCAACAACGCATGAAAATGATCTTATTTTTCTTAAACATTCTTTTGATATTACTTTAATTTTGGAGGATATTGAACTCAAACAATGTATAAAATTTATGGGAGCTCCTTTCTTTTACTGAAAATTTTTATCTCAAGAGCTTGTTGATCATCTTCCCTTATTGAAGAATTACTTCGATTATCCTGCCTTTAGGACTGTGTTTGTTTACAGAGACAGGACACTGAGACAGAGACACAGAGACATAGAGACACAAAATCGTGTTTGACGGAGGAGATATGGACAGAGACAATGTGTCAAGGGACACTAAATTAGTGTATTTTGTGTCCATCCTGACAGGAAGGACACAGAGACACTAACAAAGAACATAACTTATTTTTTATTTTTTCTTTCATTATTTTTGTTAATTTTTTATAATTATATTTTTTATTATTATATTTTTCGTCTCAAATTTTTTGAATAAAAAAATGAGAATAAATTAGATTTTTATAATTTGTTCTAATTTATCATCAAACAGGATATAAGAACACAAAATTTTGTATCTCTATCATTTATGTCTTGTTCTTAGTGTCTTGTCTTGTCCTATTCTTAGAAACAAACGCACCCTAGGATCCTTTAACGAATGATCATTTTCTGAGTTTTTTAATACACATAAGATGGTTATTATAATGCTTAATGTGGATGTAATAAAAAGACATTATATCATGACATGCAATGATAGTATTTATATTTTAAGAAACATTTAAGATATGACACATATAAAAAAATAGTTTAAAATCCCTATTTACAGTAAAATTCGTAGAAATCCTACATATTTTTCAATGTAAATTAAATAGACATAATTTATTAACAAAGAGAAATTTGTTCTATGGCCATATTTTGTGTGTGTTTTGATGTAGGTATAATTTTTTGGTTAAGAGATATATTTCATTCTTCTAAATACATACATGAGATTAAGATTAAGAATGATTAGAATTTGGTTAGAAGCTGATAGATCATAAACTATTAATAAAAACATACGAGGAACAAATAAATGATGAGTTATGATGATAAAAACATCTTACTTGATCAATAAATTCAATATAAATATCGAGACCGCAGAAGATATGAATCCTATGTAAATATCTGAGTCTATGTTGGCTTTATTGTAGAAAGGAATTTTCTATATTCCTAGTCTCCATAGTTGGTACAGTTCATAGAGCATACCTTCTCAAATAATATATGAATAGAATTTGTAAATAGTTTGGCGAAAAATTTAGAATGAGAGTAAGAAAATGAGAAAAGATAAGGATTTTTTTTTTATAATAAAATGGAGAAAGTATGCGAATGACAATCTGTAGAGATAAATACTTAGCATTTTTATATAGAAAATGAGAATAAAATGAGAAAGAAAGGATTCAAATAGCTTTTAGGTATGTGTTTATTATGTTATGAAAATCTAACTCACATTTAGATGAAATCTTCAATCTGAATTGTCATTTTGTAAGTCCTATAAATTTTTCTACATTTGGAATCTGGAAATACTTATTAGATAAAAATTTATAGAGAATTGAGTTACCTTTAAAAAGAACTTTAAAAAAGTCAATCGGATAATAGTAGCTTGAGATATATTTATGAAATACTGTTAGTATGTCAGTTTGGTTGATTATAGTGCAATTTTCTACTATAAACTTATAGCAGATTTATCTACCTAATTGAATTTAAATTTGATTTTATACTAAACTCAAAGAATAAAGCCATTTTTTTATCTTTTTATATAGCCAAAAATTATTTAAATCTAATAAATATGGAATTAATTATGATTATATGTCTATATCTAACAAGTTTGTTATTTTTAGTTAAAAATTCACTAAAATTGATTTTTTTAAATTTTAAATTAGATATGTTAATTTTTTAAGTATTCTTTTTTAGTTTTTATTATGAAATTAAAATTAAAATTATTATAAATTTAATTAATTAATTATTAATAATAAACATAATTAAAAAATTGAGATGTTACGCTGTTAACATATTATTAACCGTATAATTTTAAAACGTTAAAAATTTAAATAGATAAATTTAAAATTAGGAACAACTTTAGAATTCATCATAAATAGGGTAAAGTATTAAATTGGTCCCATATGTTTGGGCGTATTTCTGTTTTGGTCTTTAAGATTTAAAATGTTCTATTTGAATCCAAAAAAGTTTCATTTAGCATCAATTTAGTCCCACAATGAAGTCAAAATTAAATAATTAACAAAATGTCCTACATAACAATAGTATAAGAACAAAATCGAAGAACAAGTACAAGCTCTAGAAGCACAAAATCAACCGTTGATACATCAATACATTTATTTATTATTTTCTTTAGTTCTATAGAAAATATTTTATTTATATTATAAAAAATAATAAATAAATGTATTACTACATCTACGGTTGATTTTGTGCCTCTAGAACTTGTACTTGTTCTCTAGATTATCGATTTTGTTCTTGTGCTATTGTTATGTAGGGCATTCCGTTAATTATTTAACTTTGATCTCATTGTGGACTAAATTGATGCTAAATAAAACTTTTTTAAATTCAAATAGAGCACTTTAAACTTTAAGGATCAAAACAGAAATACGCTCAAACATAAATGACCAATTTAGTACTTTACCCTCATAAATATTAAGAAAAAAAACAATAGTTTATTCAATGTTGTTATTATGGTGGAGCATTATTTTAATCACATCGGGAATACCACTAATATTTAAGTACTACAATTCAATGAGAATATTCAATGTTATAAAATGATTATGTTAGATATATATTAAAATTAGTCACCATTAAAAAATATATAAAAAATATAAAATATATATTAAAAATAAATTAAATTATATATATTTATAGTCAGATACATAATTATTGATTTTAACGAGGGATGTTAATGAATAAATAGTATTTTTTATAAAACAAATACTTATGTAAGATTTATTGTCAAAATCAAGAATAAAAGCCATATGAAATACAATCTGATTTGATAGGTCAAATGCCACACCCACACAGTACTGATATGATTGCAACCAAGAAAGTATTCAGATTCTCTTTCATTATCTACTTTTGTGAACATGTTCCAATGCTGCAAGTGCAAAAACACTGCTTAATCTTGTTAATTAATTAAGGTGGTGGTGCAGAAGCCACAATCATCGGTAAGCAAAGAAATATTAATATGTAGGCCAAAGTGGCTGCTTAGCATTATCCTCCTTTATGCTCCATCCACCAACACTGGTAATAAAATAATACTAATCATGTCAAACAGCTTTCTTCTCTGCAGCTTCGTCACAGTATATTTGTTTCTTTAAGTGCACAAAAGTAGATTATGACAACTCAACTTCTTTAAAGGAAATAGATTATGTACATTTCTCCTCCACATACCCTCATCATTAACACTAATGGTGTTGAAGACCAAAAGACAGAGCAGGGGAAGCACAGAATTTGTTCAGCTTCAGATTTATGCAGTTATGCCCCCTCTCAGTTTATGATTAAAAAAATAAATAAAAAAACCAACACACCAAAAACTTAAAAGAGTTTAGCTTATCAATTGAAAATAATTCATTCTGGGAATAACCAGAATACCATAGCAGCAGACCAATAAATTACACACATTTTTAGGAGTATTCTGAACTAAGAAAAAATATAAGACAAAACAAAAATTAAACCCATTGCTGCTTTGTTGCTTCCATTCTCTCCAATAAACCATCTATCTCATCTTGCATTCTCTTCTTCATCTTATAGTAATCATAATGGGAACCTTCCAAGACTTTGAGTTCTTCTAGTTTCTTCCTCCTCATTTCCTCAGTCTCATGCAAACACAGTTTGGCTAGCTTTTCGGCATACTCTTCTTCCATCTGCGCGGTCTTTGTCCTGATCATCTTCTGGAACCCTTCTGCCTCCCTCCTTGCTTCATCCGCCTTCGTCTGAAACATTTTCGCTTCCGCCTCCTTTATCCGAACAATGCTCTCCAAGCTGTCAAGTCCACCTTTCCTTAGCAAAGCCCCCAGTTGGAAATCAGCCTCAGTTTTTAGTTCGCTTAATATGGAAGCTTTGAAGTCCTTTTGATGAAGATCATTTGGCAAGGCACCAGAATGTGGCCTAGAATAGCTCATGTCATAAGCATATTTAGGCATTAGGGAACTAGTTTTTGGAAGAGATGGTGTGTCTTTCGTAATGTTGGATTGAGATGATGCCATATCCTTTGCAGATATGGCAGAAAGGGGAAAGTCTGGCAAGTTATCTGCATCTGTTTGTCAGCAAAATCATCGTTAGATGGTTTAGATATGCGTATGAACATACATAAGAGTGATGATTAAGTAACAGAAAAGCTAAGCAATAACCAAGTTAAATTTGATTTGTGTATAGGCATTTCAATAATACCAATAGAACATTCCTCTTCGAATGTCAGGAGTATATGTTACCACCAATGACACACTTAAAAAATGACAGCCTAGGATGAAAATAAATATCCAACATGAATACTTATAATTAATTTCGATGCAGGAAAACAAGAATCTTTTTATTCAAGTCAAGTGATTGTAACACAAGCAAACATGGTAAGGAACACAGGCAAAACAAATTCCGAGAAGAACAAGCAAATTGGATAGAACCAAACACCATAGTTCAGACACTTACAGTTGAAAAATTGTGTGATATAATTGCAGGCATCTGAAGGAGAAGCCATTTTAGTTTGAAGCTTTAACAGCATGTCATCAGTTTTGACATGCAATTCTTTCCCTTTACGGTCTTCACTTCCCCTAAAAATCTTCCTCACACAGTCGAGCTCCTTCATCAAGGTTTCAAGTCCCCAATCCTTTGCACAACACATGAACACATCCTTAACAAACCCAAACATTTCAGAAGCATGTCCACAGCCAATACAATGAAACTGCATTTCTGAGGTCCCCGCAGGTCCCTTCAAGCTCGGACCGGGCTTGATGAGGTTCCTCTGAATGCCACAGACAGCATGGCACCAATGGGAACAAACATCACAACCAACCCAACTACAAGTATTGCTTGCGCAATCGAAGTTCAAACAAATAGGACACATACACGAACTACAAAATCCCTTATTCCCTGAGCAAATCTTGCAGTCACAGTCATCAACAGGAAGCAGACTCTTGCAGTTAACATTCCTACATCTCCTATATAAGAAAACCTCTACCATCTCAGATAATTGAATTTTACCATATAAGAAGCTTGCAAGCCCCATCTTGACAGAAACCAGAATCTCCAACTGCACCTTATGGCACTTGGAAAGAGTCTCTTTGGAGAGGTCAGATCTTCTTTCAAGCCTGCTTTGTAGGCTGACCAATTCATCTTTCTTGTCAGGCTTCTCAATGAGATTCTTCAGGTATTCCTTGGTTGAAGCTATGACTTCATCAGCAAGCTCCTGAATCATCAGTGCTGCGGCGGGAACAGACTCAGAAACAACTTCCCTCAGGATCCTCTCAGGCCTTGAGAGCTTCTTCATCTTCCCCCCACCATCTAACCCTTCCAAGATTCTCACATTCTCGGAATTCCTACCCCTCGAGTCCCCAGATTGAGCTTCAAATCTTGGTCTGGCAGGCAATTCAGAAGGGAAAAAGGAATGATTATCCGAACTAGTAGTCTTAAACTGGCTATTTCCCTGCATAAAGGAGCTAATACCACCACCATGATTGGAAAACCCAACCCCATCTCCAATTGGCTTGAACCTACTGTGAACAGAACCGTTAGTCCCCTCCCCACAATTCCAAATTTGGTCATCCTTACTCACAGAGTAGTCAAAATTATCAGTTGAATTGCGGGTAAGCGAGCAACTTGGGTTGTGTGAGAAAGGGTGAGAGTAAGAGTAAGACAAAGAAGCTGTTGCTGTGCAATCATTATTAGACCATGTTGTAGTTGAGGGCCTGGTAGGTTTAGGCCGAAGCGGTTGTGGTTGTTGCTGATCAGCACCGTTTTGTAAGGCGTTTGAAGCGGTGAGAGAGAGTGAGACATCAGGCAAAGCAAGAGAGAGATTCAGTGTCTCAAGCCTTGGCTTCTTCTCCCTATTACTCTCTTGCTCCTCTTCTTCTTCCTCAACCGATCGCTTTGAGGAGTTATTCTCTCTGGTATCACTCAGGCTCAAGAAATCTCTTTCAACAAATTTACCACCATCAACATGATTTGAATTCTCGGAAACAAGAATCTCTTTGCCCTTGTGGCTAACAACTTTTTCTAAACAATGATTATTCAGCAAGAAGCTCTTACCAGGAATAGGAATATCCTTATCAGCAGCAAGACCCAGCCCTTGTGCATCGCAGAGGTAGCTCAGGGTGAGTTCTTGCAATCCTGAGCTGGCACCACCAACCATGCTGCTGCTTGTGGCCTTTGAGTGAACACCACCCATCTCTGAATCTCTCAGAAATTCAACACCTTTCTTATCCGGGTACTCCCTGCTGGGCTCAAAATTCGGCCTTGTCAGCTTGCTTCTTGAGCTTTCATCCGCAGAGTCAACACCACCATTACCAAGTTCCTTACCTCCAATCATGGTCACGGGCAGAGGAAGAAGAGAAGAGAGAGAAATAGAGAGGGAGAAAAAATAAACAAGAGACTAAATCAAAGGTTAAGAGAGCAGCGAGGAGGGGCAATTCTGAAAATAAAAGAAGAATCCAAGGGCTTTTGTATAATAAGAATTGGTCTCACGCAATGCAAGCAACGGGTGGATTTCGATTTCATTTTTCAAGCATTCACACACGGAAATAAAACGGCTATGCTTTCCGGCATGTATGCACGATTACAGTCTTAGCCCTTCTAAATGGACATAATTACCCCTCAAGTGGTGGACCTGTTGTTTTTTGACTCAATCTCCTTTTGTGTTTTTGCACCATCCATCAAGATTCAAGAGGGACTAGTTCTTTTTTTAGTTTTTACACACCCATCCCCTTCCCTTCCTTCTTTCCACTTTGCATCATATTTTTTTTTTCTTTTTTCCTTTATATGTTTAGGCCTAATTAACGTTCGAATTCTTTTTGCAAAGGTCTTTGCGAGGGACAAGATTCATGGTCAAAGTTGGTAAAAAGTTCACTTACTTGTATAATTTTTGTTTTGGATTAAAAACCCAGTACTACAGTCATACAGTGACAGTCTACAATGCACTGTACATTTTGCCACATTAATTACTATCATATCTGTACATATTGCTGATAAGCATAAAAACGTGACTAGTCCTCTGTTAGCAAAGGAAAACGTTTTCAGGCAACTATATTACCACATTTTATTTGCTTTTCCGTGTAAAATATTTATAGTTTTATTATAAATTAATTAATTATTATACTTAGTTGCATTTGACTTTTTAGTTATTTATAATAGGAATTAAATATTTTTATGATATATTTGTATTTAATTGTGTCAATAATGAAATAGTTATTTATAAAATGAATTAAATGTTTTCTGATATATTTAGATTTAGTTGTGTTAATGATGACCATTTTATGGTTTGACATCATTCTAGAAATATATTTTGTATTGTGTGCGTAAATACATTCTTATTTAACTTTCTACACATTATTATTTTATAAGTTTAACTTAAAAGTATAAAAAAAAATATTAATAATTATGCACATTTAAATCTTTTTGGTAACTAAATCTAATTAAGTTGGTCCAAACTCAACAAAAATCAGTTTCATTAGTGAAACTTAAATATACGCTCTAACTACGTGAAACAGTTCCCACATTTCTTTCATTCTCTTTCTTCTTCGCGTTTTTTCTCCTTCTTCTTCGGATTTCTTCTTCTTCGTGTGTTTCCTTCTCATCGTTGTTCTTTTATTATTGTTGCTGCGTTTTTTTCTTTTCTTCCTCCTCTTCCTAGTATTTTGCATCATTATGTGTTTCTTTTTATTCTTTGTTTGATTTTTTCTTGTTTTTATTCTTGTTAATAGAGTAAATGAAAATGTAAAATAAGAATAAAAAAATGAACAAGAGAAGAAAGAAGAGGAGGAGTTTTTTTTTTCTTGGTGACTTAAGATTAGGAGTTTTTTTTTTCTTGGTAACGTTTGGAAGAGAGACAGAGACTGAAAGACTGAGATTGAGAGATAGAGACTGAGAGACAAAAACTGAAATAAGTCTCAATATTGTGTTTGGTGTAAAGTGAAAGACAAAGATTGAAATAAGAATGAAGTCCTAATTTAATTTACACAAAGGGTAAAGTTGGAATTAATTAATTGAAATGAAAATATTTTAGGGTATAAAATGTTATTAAAGTTTCAGTCTCTATCCCCAAAATTCAGTCTCCTATGCCTCTACATTTTGGAGGTACTGAAATACTAAAATTTTGGCGACAGAGACCGACATTTTAGTACCAATATTTAAGCCAACAAACATAATACTGAGTCATAGTCTCCCAGTCTCTGTCCCAGTACATTAAAACAAACGCTAACTAAGTAATTTTAGTGCATTCTGGATTTAAATAAGGTGAATTTTTTGTCTATGCTTGTTCTGAATTGAGTTTGTTTGTGTGTTATCATCATTAAGTAATTTCGGTGCATTCTAGATTTAAATAAGGTGCACTTTTGGTTTGAACTTGTTTTGAACTGAATTTGTTTGTGTGTCGTCATCATTAGGTAATTGCGGTGCATTCTGGATTTAAATAAGGTGTACTTGTAGTCTGAACTTGTTTTATCTGAGTTTGTTTGTGTGTCGTCATCGTTAAGGAATTTCAATAAATTATGGATTTGAATTGTTATACATATAAAAAGAAGACAACGATGATGACAATAACTATAATGAAAGAGAAAAATGAGGAAAAAGCAGAAGGAGAAGAAAAAGCGGCAGCAACTTCTTCTTCAAGTGTGTTAAAAGTTATTCCAATCTTTGGGACAAACAGAAAAAATACCGAAAACTTATAAGCACGACATCGAAAACAATTCTATATTACACCAAATTGTGTTTTAAAATGCACCGAAACTACCATTAAATGTAACATAAATAGATTCAGCAAAAAAATAATTCAAAACTCCAACATTCCATTCAAAATCAAACCTTCAACCATGAATACTGACGAAATTATTCAACTCATAGACAAAACAACTACACCAGCATCAACCATTAACGAACTACATTAACCAGGTTTGAACCAAACTTCATCCACTTGATTTGTTTCAAAACAATGATTCAATTCGCTCTGGTTCAACTAACAGTGTGAATTTGTATTATTCATTGTCTTCGAAAACGAAATATCTGTTCAAACTTGATTTCACAGCTTTTTTAAAAAAAATGATCCAAATCTTCAAATCAGATCAAAGAGCATTGATCGTGAACAAATGCAGAGAACAAAAAGAATACAGAAAAAAAAGAATGCAGAGAAATAAGGCTGCGATTGTTTTCAGGGACAGGACACTGAGACAGGGACACAGAGACACAAAATCGTGTTTGACAGATGAGACATGGACAGAAACATTGTGTCCAGGGACACTGAATTAGTGTATTTTATGTTCATCCTGACAGAAAGAATACAGAAACACTAACAAGGGACACAACTTATTTTTTATTTTTTCTTTTATTATTTTTTTAATTTTTTATAATTATATTTTTCTTCTCAAATTTTTTAAATAAAAAAGATGAGAATAAATTGAATTTTCATAATTTATTCTATTTTATCACCAAATAGAATATAAGAATACAAAATTTTATGTATCTGTCCTTTATGTCTTATTCTCAATGTCTTGTCTTGTTCTCTTTTTAAAAACAAACGCAGAACACAGAACACAGATAACACAGAAAACGTGACCGTCTACAATGCACTATACATTTTGCAACATTAATTAGTATCATTTCCGTACTTATTGCTGATAATATAAGCATAAAAACGTGACTAGTCCTCTGTTAGCAAAGGAAAACGTTTTTAGGCAACTATATTACCACATTTTATTTGCTTTTCGGTGTAAAATATTTATAGTTTATTATAAATAAATTATTTATTATACCTTAGTTGCATTTGACTTTTTAGTTATTTATAATAGGAATTAAATATTTTTATGACATTTGTATTTAATTCATTAATTGTGTCTATAATGAAATAGTTATTTATAAAATGCATTAAATGTTTTCTGATATATTTAGATTTAATTGTGTTAATGATGACCATTTTAGGTTTGACATCATTATAGAAATATATTTTGTATTGTGTGTGTGCGTAAATACATTCTTATTTAACTGTCTACACATTATTATTTAATAAGTTTAACTTAGAAGTATAAAGAAAAATAATATTAACAATTATGTTATACATTTAAGTTTTTTTAGTAATCAAGTCTAATTATGTTAGTCCAAATTCAACAAAAATAAATTTCATTAGTAGAGCGTGAATAGACGCTCCAACTATGTGAAACGATTTCGCATACCTCTTATTCTCTTTCATCTTCTTTTCCTTATTCGCATTTCTCCTCTTTCTTCTTCGTATTCTTCCCCTTTCTTCTTCTTCGTGTGTTTCCTTCCCATCGTCATTCTTTTATTGTTGTTGCTACATGTTTTTCTTTTCTTCCTCCTCTTCCTAGTATTTTGCATCATTATACGTTTTTTTTTTTTTAATTTTTTCTTGTTTTTATTCTTGTTAAAAGAGCAAATAAGTAGGGAAAACAAGAAGAAAAAATTGAACAAAAAAAAGAAGATGATAATGATGATAAAGAAGAAGAAGGAGGAAAAGGAGGAGTTTTTTTTTTGGTGACTTAAGAGGAGGAGTTTTGAGTTATCATTAAGTAATTTTGGTGCATTCTAGATTTAAATAAGGTGAATTTTTTTGTCTGTGCTTGTTCTGAATTGAGTTTTTTGTGTGTCGTCTCATTAGGTAATTTCGGTGCATTTTGGATTTAAATAAGGTACATTTTTTGTCTAAACTCGTTTTGGACTGAGTTTGTTTGTGTGTCGTCATCATTAGGTAATTGCAGTGCATTTTGCATTTGAATAAGGTGTACTTGTAGTCTGAACTGGTTTTAAACTGAGTTTGTTTGTGTGTCGTCATCATTAAGGAATTTTGATAAATTATGGATTTGAATTGTTATACATATAAAAAGAAGATAACGATGATGACAATAACTATAATGAAAGAGAAAAATGAGAAAAAAGGAGAGGGAGAAGAAAAAGCAGCAGCAACTTCTTCTTAAAGTGTGTCCCAACCTTTGAGACAAACGGACACAAAAAACACCAAAAACTTATAAGCACAACACCGAAACCAATTCTATATTACATCAAATTGTGTTTCAAAATACACCGAAACTACCATTAAACGTAACATAAATAGATTCATTGAAAAAACAATTCAAAACTCCAACATTCTATTCAAATTCAAACCTTCAACCATGAACACTGATTTTTACAAAGAAAAACGAAAATATTCAACTCATAGACAAAACAACTACACCAGCATCAACTACTAACGAACTACATTAACGATGTTCGAACCAAACCTCATCCACTTGATTCGTTTTAAAACTATAATCCAATTCAACCTAGTTCAACTACCAGTGTGAACTTGTATAATTCATTGTCTTCGAAAATGAAATACATATTCAAACCCGATTTCACATTTTGATTTCAAAAAAATTTGATCTAAATCTTCAAATTAGATGAAAGAGCATTGATCGTGAATGAACGCAGAGAACGAAGAGAATGCAAAGAAGAAAGAAAATGTAGAGAACGCAGAGAAGGAAGAGAACATAGATAACATAGAAAATGTTGAGAAAATTTGAAAAAAAAAAATCCGCATAAAAAAAGACAGTTATATATACTCGTGTGTTAAGTTAAAAGGTTGTTAGAGATAGTGGCGCATGGAGCTGAATTAAGTTATAGCAACTTAGTTGGATTTGGTTAGTTAAATGACTTGGATGTAGAGCTTTATTGTAATATTAAAGTGAATATTATCTTGTGTTTTATGCTTTATTTATTTATGCTAAGTTTAACTTAAAAGTTTAAAGAGAGATAATATTAAACTCAATATTATCTTGTGTTTTATGTTTTGTTTATGTTTATGTTTAGTGTTGGTTTTGGCTTTGTAGTATTTGCTTTGTAGTTTTTTTTTTTTTTGGGTTAAGAAAACGGGAATTAACGCCCAAGAAAAAGAAAAAAAAATCTACATCACAGACACTATTAGGGATGTAACTTCCTTTTACAATCATCAAATAGAAGAGGAACTAATTTAGTAGGAGGATGATCTACAAAGTGAAATTTTAATGTTGTTTTCTGCTCCCTTCTTGGCTAGCATGTCTACACTGAGAAATGTTTTGAAGCGCTGTGCGTGATGAAAGTAAGAAAGAGAAATATAAAAAAGATGAAAGAGAGCAAGAAGATGAGAGAGAGGGGGAGAGAGAGTTGGTGAATTTTGGTTAGTAAGTAAATGGCAAAAATCATTAATGAGGTGTTATTACGGCTACATATACAATTACCGCAACAAACTAAATAAAACAACAACAACTACACTTTATTAGTGTTTAATTGCCTAGAACGACCTATACTAATTAAGTTAACTCTACTAGTAACTATTCAAAATAGTCAAGTGATACCCTCCCTCAAGCTGCGAGGGTAGAGATTCAAAAGTCTCAGCTTGCTACGACATGCAGCGAAGGGCGCTGGAGACAAGGCTTTCATAAGAATGTCTACAATTTTCTGGGTAGTCTTAATTGGCAGTAACTTCACCATCCCTTCTTGGGATCTGTCCCTAACCAAATGGTAGTCCACCTCCAAATATTTTGTTCTCTCATAAAAAACAGGATTTGCGGCTATGTGTAAAGCGGACTGGTTATCATAGAAGAGAGTAAAAGGTGTTTTGTGTTCCACCTGAAGTTCCGTAAGAAGATAAATTAACCATTGTCCTTCTCTGGTTGCTTGGCTCATTGCTCGATATTCGACTTCGGATGAAGAACATGACACTGTAGTTTGTTTCTTGCTATGCCAGCACACTAAAGTCTTGCCCAAGAAGAAGCAATAGCCGGTCACAAATCTTCTTTTGTTTGGGCATGTAGCCCAGTTTGAGTCAACATATCCCTTAGGCTTCAATGAAGTATCTTTGGGAAAGAATAAGCTAGAGCTAGGATCACTCTTCAAGTACCTGAGAATATGAAGACTTGCTTGGAAGTATTGATGAGTGGGACAATCCAAAAATTAACTCAGACATCCAATAGCAAAAGAGATGTCAGGTCGAGTGTTAGTGAGATAGAACAATCTCCCAACCAGTTGTCTATACCTCAAGGAATCATTTAATTTGGTGCCTGAATTTTTGGAAAGGGTTGTCGAGTATTGCATGGGTGTGCTTGTCAGCTTGGCTACTAACATGCCAAACTCTTCCAAAAGATCCAGAGTATATTTGTGTTGGAAAATGGCTAGTCCCTTCGAATTGTGAGTAAATTTCATCCCTAAAAAGTACTTCAATCGTTTGATATCTTTAATTTTGAATTTTACATCCAAGACTCTCTTGACAGTGTTAATTTCATCCATATCATTTTCAGAGAGAAAGAGATCATCCACGTATACCAAGATGGCTGTGAATCCCTTGGTTGTGGTTTTAGTTAACAAAGAGTAATCGTGCTTCGATTGAATGAAACCTTCTTGTTGTAAAACTCCTCTGAGCTTTAAATTTCACATTCTACTCGCCTCTTTTAACTCATATAAGGATTGCTCCAGCTTGCAAACCTTTCCCTCTGGAGCATTGAGACCTAGAGGTGCCCGCATGTAGACTTCTTCAGGCAAGTCCCCATGTAAAAATGTTGTGTTGAAGTCGAGTTGATGCAGAAACCAATTCCTATTAGTCGCAACAGCTAGCAGCATGCGCAAGGTGGTCATTCCTACCACCAGGCTAAAAGTGTCAAGAAAGTCAAATCCAAGTCTTTGAGTGTAACCTCGTGCAACCAATTGAGCTTTATGGCATTTTACTGTGCCATCCAAGTTATACTTGGTCTTGAATGCCCACTTGCACCCAATTGGCCTCTTTCCAGTTGGTAGATCGATCAGATTCTAAGTGCCATTGTTCTCAAGTGCCAATAACTCTTTTTGAATGGCTTTAATTTTCTCCAACATTTTTGCATCATAGTCTCTTGATATGATTTGTGTTCAGGGTTAGAAGATAGATGTAACACAAAACGTTTGTGATTTTGTGAAAGAGCACCATAGTATATTGCTTCAGAGAGAGGATACCTTTGTGTGGTTGGTATTTGAGCTTTAGTGGAGGTGGTAGACATTAACATGCAGCGGTCGTGTGTTCGTTCCATACTCACCGCACCATGAGAAATGCTTTTAAGCTCTACGCGTGATGGAAGTAAGAAAGAGAAACGAAAAGAAGACGAGTGAGAGCAAGAAGATGAGAGAGAGAGATAGAGAGATAGAGAGAGAGAGAGAGAGAGAGAGAGAGAGAGAGAGATTGTTGGTGACTTTTGATTAGTAAGTGAATGTCAAAAATCACTTAATGAAGTGTCATTACAACTACATATATAATTACCATAACGAACAAAAAAATCCAACAATAACTACACTTTATCAGTCTTTAATTGCCTATAACAACCTATGCTAATTAAGTTAACTCTACTACTAACTATCCAAAGCAGTCAGGTGATATGCACTTTTATTAGTTTCCTTGTATGTGAAGATAAAGTGAACTTCCCCTGATCTCCTTCTAAATTTAGCAATTTTGTTGATCACAGGATTTGGGCTTGTTGCTTGTTGCTTGATTACCCTCTTCATTAATGCAATTTATAGCTTCTTTAGAATCACATTCCACTATCATCTTCTTCATGCCTAGCTCCCAAGCCATCCTTAAGCCGTGTAGAATTCCCCATAGTTCCACTTTCACTTTCACTTCCTAACTGATAAACTCTTGTTTGCTATTTTGGAGTTGTTGATTAGTTAGTCCTTGGTGTTTTTGAATGTTCTTGATGTTTTTGTAGTTCTTATTTTACTAGTTGATCTCACTTCCATTTTGGAAACTTGTGAGTGCTTTTCGTATAAATTAAACAATGTACGAGTTAAGCCTCAAAGTGGTCTCTAAAATTGCACTCGAGTCTCAAAGTAGTCTCTAAAGTTAATAGTTACCCAATTATATCCTCTAATTTGCATTCCGGAACTCATAGTAGTGCCTCAAACAATTTTTGTTCATCGCTTATCATCGAAAAGATAAGATGACTGATTCATACCATGCTGGCACTGAAACAACATCGTTTTATATTTATTAAAAAAAACTGCCTTCTAGGCCCCTACCTAACCCTACTATCTCACTCACAGCACTAACCACACGGCAAAGCAGAGCTTTCCTCAACCTTCTCTGTCACCACCTCTCGCCGGCCTCCATCTCGGCGCCACACTACTCGCCCCCTCCCTAACCTAGTCTCTCACACTCACATTACTCAAAGACGACAAAGGCAGAGCACAAAGCCTCAACCATCTGTGTCGTCGCCTCTCACGGGCCTCCATCTCGTCGTCGGACCCTCTGCATCATCGTGTCATCTCGTTTCTCACCCTCACTGCTCGTTGCTGCCTCGCTCTCTACTTGTCGCGCTCACATCCCATCACTCACTGTAGCCTCCCTTTCTACTCTGCCTCCCTCTTCTCTCCTTCTGCATGCGACCAAGGTGAGTTTTTTTTAATTTTTTTTTAGTTATTCAATCATTGTTGTTAATGTTCTGGGTGATTGTTGCTGCTGATTGTTTTCTCTCATCTGGCTCGATTCTCTCCCTCTTCTGATTATTGCTATTTATTTTTGTGATTGCTGCTGTTTAGGTTGTTATGTCTCTAATCTCCAAATTGATTTTACTATCTTCAGAAGAACCAATAAAAGCTTCTAGCTCTAACTCTCTCTTCAACGACCATGTCTTCCCAATTTGTGTATTGTAATTGTAATTGTGGATTTTATATAACTTTTTTTATTTGGGTAATTAAATTTTTTATCAGTGTGGTTGGGAAATTTACTGAGTAATTTGTATGCTTTTCTCTAAGGAGCCATTTCCTGTGTTCTTAGATTTTGTTGGATTCTCCCCTGATGAAGTGCTCATACAGATGTCCAAAGTTGGGGTGTGATTTCTTTGTTCTTGTTTATTCTCTGCTTCTATTTTCTAGAAATCTTACCTTTCTTTTAAGGAAGGAGGATTGATGGGTGGATGAAATTGAGACATACCACACATACTGATATTCAGCCACTAATTTTTGTTTATTCAGGGGTGCTACATCAGATGCTATTGTATGGATGTATACTCATTCATTGAGCTATCAGTATAAGCATTAAGACAATTCTAGATTATAGGTTTCTTGACTGAAATGTTTTAATTTGTTGTCAGAAGAGATGGTGACAAATGAGGAGGAATTATGGTGATCAATACTGCAAGCTTGTAAAATTTCTGTGAAGATAGAGAGGAGAAGGTCTGCAGCACAGCTGCGACGAGAAGGAAAGAGAAGAGGAGGACTGCAGTTATTGAATCAAATTTAGGAATTAGGGTTTTTTAAATTGATTTAGGGACCAAATTACCACAACAAACTTTTCTCTTCTACATCAAATAGCTGTTAGGCTTGTCAGCGTGTCAGGACCGATGCCACATGTGCTTTTTGATAGGGCCTAATGGACGAAAATTGTCTGAGGAACTACTATAAGTCTTGGAGTGCAAGTTCGACGACATAATTGGGTAACTATTAACTTTAAATACCACTTTAAACCTCAAGTACAACTTCAAAGACCACTTTAAGACTTGACTCACAATGTACATAATATAAAATTTGGTTAAAAAGACATAAAAATAATAAAAAGATAGTTATTAATTGAGTTATAAAGGATAGATTAAACTTAAAAATATTGTACAATATCATATGGAAAATATTAGGTAAGTAATGTTTTTCCTTATATTAATCTTACATTCAAACATTAACCTACTCTTGTTTTTTCGCTAAAAATATTGTCCTAGATAGCATTTCTTATATTATATTGTGGTTTCATCTGAATTAAGATAAAACATTGATCTCAACTTTAAAGTAATGTCACAAAGATAAAAGTAATTGTGCAATATTTTACAAGTGAATTATATTGGCAATGTCAATATGTGGAGTTATGAAAATGAAAGTGAACGTAAGAGGAAGCAGCGAAGGAAGCCGGCAAAATCACGAGTCAAAGGGAAAGTGAGACGAAGATGGCACGCAACTTCCTTGTCTCCCTTGGTTTCAAACTTGAAGAAGTCAACAATCGATTCTGCCCAACGCTTTGTATCGCTTTCAGTTTGCAAACCTCAGGTGCATAATGCATTATTCATAATTAAATACTTAATAAAGACAACTATTTTTTGTCATCCATAAATACGCGACATGACGATTTATATTTATTGTACCACGAACAAAAAGTCAATCTTTTGCAGATATTTCCGTATCACATTCTTCCTTTTGTTTTTGTTTTTGTTTTTTTTTTTTGTTTTTTAAATGAAAATAGTATATGACTATATTGAATTATTGATGTAGCCTATTGGAAGAGGATAGGTTATTGGAATCACTTAAATAAAAATATTTAAAACGTCTTTTTTTTTTAGTATTTTTTATAATTAAAATTTAACATATATAATCGATTAAATCATGTTATTTTTGTCAAAATTATGTTAGATAAATTGATTTAACCAAAAAAATGGTAAATCAAATTTTGAATTGATCTAAATTAATATTATTTTTTATAAAAAATGACTACAATACCCTTATTATAAAGAATGATTAAAATATTATTATTATTATTATTATTATTATTATTATTTTAAAAATTCTAAATCCTAACTCTACCATAGAAAAATAAAGGACTAAAATTTAGAATTCTCAAAATTAATATATATAATAGAAGTATTTTAGTCATTTTCTATAAAAATAATATTAATTTAGAGCAGTTCAAGATTTGATTCATCATATTTCGATTAGATCAATTTATCTAACCTAATTTTGACAAAAATAATACGATTTAATTGATTATATATGTTAAATTTTAATTATTAAAAAATATCTTTATAAAAAACGTTTTCAGCGTCTTTATCTAAATAGCTCTCGTAGTTATTAGTTAGACTTATTTTTTACGGTGTACATTGATCTGTATATTTATTAGCATAACAATAATTTACTCTTAATGAAATTGATTAAAAGTCAATCCAGTCAATACTCAATATTGAGTAACCTAACTGTCTTCTACGATGACATTTATTTACACGTTAGTCTTTGTTATTCTTTGTCTAACACAATTAATTTTTTTTATTTGCAAAAAAAAAAAAAATATTAGTTTATTATTGTAATATTAGTATTATAATCTTCTTAATTACAACAATAAGTCAACAACTCAATATTGGTAATTTATGATTATATTTCCAATTTTTATTATGTCATTTAAGTCTATATTAAATACTAATTTAAAAATTTAATAACTAATTATTTTTAATCATAAAAAATTTAAATGTGGACAAAAGTCACAAAACTAACTATATAAAAATAAAATTAACAATATATCTATAAAAGATATGTTTTATATGATAAAAATATCTAATAATTAAATCTTTCATTGACTACACAAAAATAATATGTTAAATTCCTAAATTATATTGTCTTCTATCATCTCCTTCAACTTTTTGAACCCTAACTTTCTCTAACAACCTCAAAAAAATAAAAAATATTTCTTAAGACCGTAGATTTCGGAACAAGCTGTTGTTTTTCTTCAATCCTATGCTAATTCTATTGGTTTTACATAATTCTCAATTTTTTAATATTTACATATGGCATGTTGATTTAGTACCCAAGTCGCAGAGTGAGTTTACATGTAGCTCCACCAAATATGCCAACGAGAAGTTCCTGAATTGTTGATCCAAAGGGATAGTTTTTGTTTCATAGCAGTTGAAATCTGTAGCCCCAATCTCATTCTCTGTATAATTTCCGATTCCTTACCCTTTGCATTGCTCACAAATGTGGGCATCTCGTTTTAAATTTCATGCATGCGGTGGCTGAAAGTTTTTTATTTTGGGATGTGAGTGGTGGTTGGGCTGACAGGGTTTTGAACTTTTGAAGTAGGAAGAAGAAAGTCAGGGTTGAAAAAGTTTGGTAATATTGATGAAAGAGGTTGAAGGATTGAGATGGACTAAAGAATTAAGAGATTGAAGATGATAGAAGGATAATTTAAAAATTTAAAAAAAAAATTAAAGTAGTCAACAAAAATTTAGTGATGTAATATTTTTGTTAAATATTTTTTTTGGGTATATTATTAGTTTTGATATTTTATAATTAGTTTTATCAGTATTTAAATTTTTAATTATTAAAAATAATTATTTATTCTTAATATAATTGATTGAAACTTAAAAGTCAATCTAATTATGATCAATTAACCTGTGTTTTTGAGGTTGAGGTTTAATGTGCTCAGTTAGGGTTTAGCAAAGAAATTCTATTATCTATAATTTTTCTGTGATTAATCGATTTATTCGAGTAATTTAGCGTCATTGTGTCAACTTGATCACCATGGTAGCAAATGTTGATACCACTGCTAGCAATTCAAGACTGCAACCTGAAGAAGAAAACACAATAATCAATTTTGACGAGAAAGATATGTAGGTTAGGACTGAACGTTGTGCAAAAAGTTTAGTTGGGAGACTTTTGACGGATAAACCATTTTCAAGCAGTACTGTGGAGGCAGCTATGTACTCTATATGGAGACAACCGGAGGATTTTAAAGTGGTAGATCATGGAGAAAATATATTTCAATTCTTTTTTGGAGATGAGAAAGATATGCTTCGTTTTGAGAGGGGTGCCCCTTGGCTATTCAAAAACTATATCCAGAATCTTAGGAGATGGAAGGAGGATGAGAATAATGCAAAAATATATTTTGTCCACGTGCTAATATGGATACAAATTAGGGGTTTGCTAGAACAATTCAAGACTAAAGAATCAGGAAGGAAGATAGGAGGCTCATTTGGAGAGGTGCTAGATGTTGATCTCTTCCACGTTCGAGGCGAGGAGCATAGCATTGTTAAAATCCAGGTAAACTTGGATGTAACAAAATCTCTCAGAAGATACAGCAAGCTTGCTGGCCTCAAAAACCAACAACTTGAAGTTGCACTAAAGTATGAACGGATCGGCACTTTTTGCAATTATTGTGGATTCATTGGACATGAGACAAGAGCTTGCAATTTTCAAATTGAAGATTCGTTGAAGGGAGAGGTGGAAGAAGAAAAGTGGGGAGGATTGGTTGAAAGCCGACCAGACGGGAAGAAGAAAGAGTGCTACGAACGATAATCCTAACACTAATCTGTCTAAAGGGGAAGACAACTCACACAACATGGTCAAAAAGCCAACTCTAATAAACTTAATTAAGGGACTGGCCAATCTATCAATGCAGTCTCAGGAAAGAGATGAGAGTAGTGAGGAAAAAGAAGTTATGAGCAATGCTATCGTTCAAAAGAAGACACAAGCAGTAAACTATTTTTCACAAATCAGTACCGACTCAGAAATACAAAGAAACAATGCTGAAGAAAGAGACGAAAAGAAATATGCGAAGGGGATTAAAGCAACAACATGCTTTGTGTTTGGAGAACAAGGGCAACAACTTACACAATCTACCAATAAGAGACAAAAGTTAAAGCAACTAACGAGGAAAATTATCACAGTGTCAGGAGTTAAGAGGAGTTCACAAAGAGAAAGGGTCCCACTCAATAAGAAGAAATTATGCTCAGAGGAAAAGGTGCAAGCGAAAGAGAGAGAGGGTGCCACCCCACACTGGACACCCAGTGACCCATGAAGATGATGATGTGAAACTGTCAGGATATAGAGAATCCCCTGATAGTTCACAACATACAAGGGATCTCTAGATCTCATTCTTCCGAGGTAATGTTTTTATGTGAAACTAAGAATATTACCACAAATGTTACAAATCAATGCAACAAAGCAGGTTTTCAGCAAGCATATTGTGTGGATCCTAGGGATCAATCTAGTGGGTTAGTGTTGGCATGGAAGGATAATGCAGCTGTCTCAATTCTTTCTAGCGATGAATTCTTTATTTTCTTTGAGTGGACAGACCCTACCAGACAAAGGAAATGGAAAGTAGTTGCTGTTTATTTACATTGTGATGACAACATTCGGTTTAATCAATACCAAAGAATTATTGAGCTCAAAATGATAGCCAGCCCTTATTTTCTTGTGATAGGTGACTTTAATGCCATCTCCACATATCATGAGAAAGAGAGTGGAAGAATGAAGTCGGCCTTATCAATAGAGACTTTTAATAACTTCATTAGTGATGGTGATTTGGTGGGCTTGGGTTTCGAAGGGAAAAAATTCACTTGGTGCAATAGACAATACGGTGACAAGCTAATTATGAAATGACTGGATAGATACCTTTCTACACATTATTTCAGAGCAAATTACCCACAAGCAACAATCCTACATTTAGACGATACAGGCTCGAACCATTGTCCTTTGATGCTACTAGCGGACAGGGAGGAACACAAGGCAAAAAGAAGATTCCGATTTCAAGAAAGATGGTGTGACAATGAGAAAGTTCTTAATATGGTGAAAGAAACATGGAGGACTGAATTTAATGGCTCTTCAATGTTCAAGCTGTTCTCTAAACTAAAAAATGTAGGCATGTTTTGGCAGAATGGCAGAAGTTCGGCTCTAGCAATTTGCAAAAACTAATCTCTAATATGAAAAATCAATTGGAGCTGGAAAAATAAAAGGGGACAGAAGTAACAAGATCAATTATTTTACAGCTGGAGGATGAATTAGCTTAAGCCTACTTACAGGAGGAGAGGTATTGGAAGGAAAAAGCTAGAATTCAATGGTTGAAATAGGGTGACCAAAACACAAAATTCTTTCATGCTAAATTCCAAAGTAGAAATCGAAAAAATAAGATTTTCAGACTACAAGACAGCTCGGGTAATTTTAGCACAGATCCTGGAGGCATTGCTCAAATTGCCACTGAGTACTTTAAGGAGTTGTTCACTTCCTCTAACCCCTGTACTGCTTCGGCAGAATTGCAATCTTTGGAGAGGAAAATTGATGATATTAATCGAATACTTACTAGAAGCATTTCGAAGGAAGAGATCAAGAAAGCTACATTCTCCATTAATCCTTTCTCAGCCCCAGGAGATGATGGATTCACTGCAAAGTTTTATCAACATTACTGGGAGATTGTTAAAGGTGATCTATGTAGTCCTATTAAGAGCATTTTCTCTGGATGTCGGATGTTAAGGGAATTCAATCACACTCATATTTGCCTAATCCCGAAGATGCAAGGCACATAAACCATGAGCCAGGTCCGCCCCATTAGCCTCATCACGGTCCTCTATAAGATTATATCTAAGATTCTTGTCCACAGAATGCAGGGTATTTTGGATAAAATCATAAATGCTAACCAGAGTGCATTTATTAAAGGTTATCTGATCAGTAATAATATACTAATATCTCATAAGTTTATGCATTCTTTTAAAAACAAGAACCATGGTGATCATGAGATGGAAATGAAGCTTGACATGAGCAAGGCTCACGATTGGATTGAATGGTGTTTTGTTTGGGAAATCATGGAGAAGTTGGGCTTTTGCTCTAAATGGATTGACTGGATCAAGGAATGTGTTACCACGGTGTCCTACTCTGTTACTGTGGATGGTCAACCTCATGGTTACTTTAAACCATGCAGGGGATTGAGGCAAGGCGATCCTCTTTTTTCCTATCTTTTCATTCTTTGTGCAGAAGAATTTTCCTATCTACTCCACAGAGAAGAACAGAGGAGAGAGATCTTAGGTCTATGACTCAATGGTAGATGTCCTACGATTAGTCATTTATTCTTTGCATACGACTAAATCCTGTTTTGCAAAACTAATGAGCAGGAATGCCAGAGATTGCTAAAGATTTTGGAAGACTATAAAAAAGTTAGTGGGCAACTTATTAACTTCTCGAAGTCTTCAGTATTCTTTAGCAAAAACACCCCAACACAGATTAGAGATGCCCTAGCCAAATCTCTACAAATTTCACATGTGGGCAGACAGAATAACTACCTGGGACTTCCAGCAGTTGTACATAGATCTAAGAGGCAGACTTTCAATTTCATTAAAGGAAAGGTGGAAAGGAAGCTACAAACATGGAAGAGATCTCTCCTATCTGTTAGTGGCAGAGAAGTTTTGGTGAAGACGGTAGCTACTGCAGTGCCTATTTATACATTGAGCTGCGTTAAGCTCCCTGACTCATTGCTTGAGAAAATACAAAAGAAAATTCTGAGTTTCTGGTAGGGTCAGAGAGGCTAAAAAAGGAGGCTACAGTGGGTGAGATAGGATATAATTTATAGAGAGAAGAAGTATAGGGACTAGGTTTTAAGGATCTTAAAGCGTTCAATTTAGCTATGTTAGTCAAGCAAAGCTGGAGGATTCTTACCAAACCTGAGTCCCTAATAAGCAATATCTACAAAAGCAGATATTTCAAATATTTCTCTTTTCTACAAGCCCCAACAAGTCAGCAGTCATCATGGGCCTGGAGAAGTCTACTAGACGGAAGAAGAATCCTGGAGGAAGGAATCGAATGGAAGGTGGGAAGAGACAATCAGATTAGGATATTTGAAGACCCATGGCTAAGGAAGTTTAATCCTATTTCAGACTACCAGCAAAACAATCACAATCCAAACATAATATGGGTAAACCAACTCATCAACAACTCCAGACACTGGCAAGAAGAATTAGTCAAAATCATATTCAAAACCGATATTGCTACTGAGATCCTACAAACATCTATTTCAGAAGATGGGGAAGATAGCATTACCTAGAAGTGGGAACGAAACGGACACTACTCGGTGGCTTTTGGGTACCATACTGCTTTTAGATTTTCTCACCCTCTAATTCAACATCTCTCGGAAGTGTACAGAGAGAAGAGAGTTTGTAATAGCTTGTGGGAACTGCGGTGTCCACCAAAGGTCAAAGTCTTCCTCTGGAAAGCTCTCCACGATGGTCTGCCTGTCCGACACTGATTACACAATAGATTGCTGACGATCGAGGATGTCTGTCCGATGTGCTAGAAACTAGGGGAAACAGTAAATCATTGCATATTGGACTGCAAGCTTGCAAGAGAAATTTGGAGAAAAGCTAAATTTGAAAATTTCCTCACCTTCAACAGCTCTGAAAATTTCTGGAGGCGCTGAATGAAGCTTATAGAGGCGCTGAAGAGAAGATCCGATTGAAAGACGAACACTGCTCTTGCTGTAATTTTCTCTTAGAAGAACTGGATAGCACGAAACCTTAAAATCTTTGAAGCCAAGGACTCTTCTATTGATGTGCTCTATTCATCTGCCGTGGAACTCCTAGAAGAATTTGAGAAGAGAAATGAAAGGTAGTGGCTACAGTAAATAAATTCAGGTTGTCATATTTTAATATTTGTAATGGGTTAATAGTATAATGAGTTAATAAACAACCTTTTTATTTCATTGGCTGTCCAGATAGGACTCTTATATTTTGTATATTCATTTTACAAATATAAATGAATATATAATTAACTTTAAAAAAAAAAAATACTCAATATTGAATAACTCAACTGTCTTCGACGGTAGTATTTTCCTTAGTTCTTACTATTTTGTCTAACATAATTAAATTTGTTCATTTGCAAAAGAATCGTTAGCTTATTATTGCAATATTAGTATTACATTTTTCTTAATTACAATAATAACTCAATATTGGATCATTTATGATTATATTTTTAATATTTTATTGTGTTATTTAAGTCTATATTAAATACTAATTTAAAAATAAAATAAAATAAAATAATATGTCTTCTCAAATTTAAAGACAATAGAAACGTATGTGACCGTTTTTAATTAGCCATTAAAATTTATATGGAGAACACAATTTTTACCGAAACTGATGATGATGATTTAGAAAAAAAAAAATAACTATTAAATCTTTTTTAATGTATGAATTTTATATTTTATCATATAATATTTTTTTCTTTGCACATTAATGGTTCTGTGTTATTTTTTCACAAATTTTCTTTTTCTGTGATTTTGTTATTGATATTTTTCCCACTTATTTTGTATAGTTCACATTTTACTTTTTTCAAAGTTAATCAACATTAGTGTTTCATAGCATAAGAAAAATTGTTTTCTACAAGGCATATAATTAAGATTCAACGCTTTCTTTATTTATTTTTTTCAAAACTTAAAAAACTAGAAACAGAAAACCTTAAAGAGCCAAAACGGTATTATTATTTTTTTGTTATTGGTTTGTGGACTTTTTTTTTTAATTAGAGTACTATTTGTTGAGCTAGAAATAATAGTATTAGTATTTAGACATATAAAATTTGTTTTATCTTTTTGTTAATATTAAATTAAGAACATAAAAAAATCTAAATGATTTGAATTTATTACTGCAGAGAGCCAGAGGCAAATAATAAATAATTCGATTGCAAATGAAATTAGTGAGTAGAATCTTGAAGTGAATAATATTTTTTTAATGAGATGATAGAAGAGGCAGTTGGTCAGTTGATACAGAACAATTTTAAAAAATGTATCAAGATAAAATTGAGCAGAAAATTGTAAATTCTGATGTTCATGGGAGCAAGAATTTTAAACAATGTTTAATGAAAATGAATTTTCATATCAGGTGAATTAAGTATATCAAATAAATAATATTAAAAGTATTATCATGGCTGAATTTTTAAATATATATTTTTGAGAGATGGAATATTTTTATTTTCTTCATCTTTAAATAGCATTTGATTTCTACAATGATAATGCAAAGTTTGCTGGTTTTGGTGCTAAAAAATATAATACTTAAAAAAATAATAAAAGAGAATATATATGTGAAACAATTATTTATATGTTTTCGTGAGAAATTTAGAACAAAAAAATATTATAATATGAAAAATAAGAAAAGGGAGCTAAAATCTAAGACTTGTTGTGGTTGCCAAACATAAAAATAAAAGATGGCATGTGCTTTTGTTGTTCGTTTTGTGGTTTACACTGGAAGATGGCATATACTTTTGTTTGTTGAATCGCACAATCATAATTGTTTTGATCTTAGGTTAATTGATTTTCTTCTTACACAGAAAAATGACAAAAGTTGATGCTGATAAAACAAACAATAGAAAAAAAAAGCAGACATTAGCACACCTTATATATATATATATATATATATATATATATATATATATATATATATTAGCTAATCAAATAGGTGGTTATGAAAATTAATAATGGATCCAGAAAATTATAATAGTAAAAATAAAATAATATATAAAAATAATAAAAAGTAATATCAATATATTTAGATATTTAAATTTGGGAATATGTTAGTTAATCAAATTTTTAATAAATATAATTAACACATTAAAAAAAAGATTAATTTATATTAAAAGTATTTTTTTTCATTTCAATGTTTTGGTATTATTGCGTGATATGTTTATTATTAATATCAGTGCCTTGTTAAGTATTTTATATTCGTCAAATTATATTTTTATTGATTTTTTTTATCTAATACAAAAAAAATATAATTCAATAATTAAAGAATCTATTAGGAATATAACTCGAATTAACTAATTTTAATTTTTTATGAAAATTGTGAGAGACAAAAAATTGTGAGAAAAATAAAAATTTAAATCAAATAACCACATTTTTTTTATATATAAGTATAGATAAGATAATGTCTCTTTTTATATTATACAAATATTCAAATAATTTATTAGCATTTAATTGCAAAATTGATATTTTTTAATACTTATGATAAAAAATTTTCGACAAAAATAATTATTATATGTAAGACCAAAACTAAATTAAATAAAATAATAAAAAATATATAAGTAATTAATATATATATAAACTATTAAATACCAATAATCTCATTTATATTTAAAAAGCTATATTTGATTTTAAGTAATTAGCTAATTGAATTATTATTATTTTTGTTATTATTTGTTTTAAATATATATGATATAATAATTCTTATCATTGTATTAATATTTAATAACAATTTTTTTTTTACATTTTTTTAAAGTACGGAAGGCAAATGAATTATAACGATGAGGGCAATTATCTATATACATATATATTTATTATTTTTTTTTTATAAATTAATAAGGATAATTATTCCCACATAAATTAACGTGAGTCCGTCTCTGATGAGAATGTTAATTATACCTTAAGAGATATGTATAATAAAATTGTTAGGTGAAGGCATCATCTCCTAAGTGATATTAGAGCAGTATTGCAATACTTCAAAAACCAGAAAATTGAAAATCCTTACCTCTATTATGAGCACATGATTGATGTTAAAGGGGTGTTGCAAACTCAATTTTAATGTGATGGAAGAAGCCCGTTAGAATATGAAGTATTTGAGATGTGCTAGCTTTTAATGCAACATACAATAAGAACAAATACTTGTATCCGATAGTAGTATTTTTCAGTGAAAATCATCACAACTGAACAATGGTATTTGAAAGTGCTTTAGTCACTAATGAGAATAAAGATGTCCATGTGTGGTTATTATAATAATTATTGACAGCTATAAAAGAAAAATACATGTATCTATGATTACAGATGGTGCTCCATTATTGAAATTTCTCATTGAGATGGTATTTTCAAATGCCCATTATATATTATGTGTCTGACACTTCACTCGAAATGCCACAAGTAATGTTGGAAACTCAAATTTCATATTTATGTTTAAAAAGTGCATGCTAGGCGATTACAGGATTAATGTCTTCGAGCAGAAGTAGTTTAAAATGGTTGAGAAATTTTGTGTAGCTAAAAGAAATTGGATTATTGGCATATATGAGAAAAGGTATATATGGTATATATGGACTACTGCACATATTCGAGGCAAATTTTTTTTGCAGAATTTAAGACAAATTTTTGATATAAAGGTTCGCACTCTATTATTGCGAAGTATGTTAAATCGCAATATAATTTGGTTGATTTCATAAAGTATTTTAAGAAGTATCTTATCTATCTACGATATAACGAGGTTGAAGCCGACTATGTTTTTATATCTAATCTTCCATTACTTAAAATAAATAGCATTGGAACTTTTGAAAAGATTTGCATCATATATAAATTCAACTAACATATATAGAAAAGACTTTACTCTACTATAAAATATAAAATTACTTTAATACATTTATTCTCACAAGTTTAGCTAAGTTATAAGTTTGATTTATTGAAACTGCATTTGTGAACTAGTTTAAACTCAACTCATTAATAGTTTAAAAAGTTAGGCTCATGTAAGTAGAACTTGAATAAAAATAGATTCAATTCGTTTGGCTCATAAATTGACTTAATATGTGTGTATATTTCTTCTTCTTCTTTACACCTTTATTGTTATTTCTTCTTCTCGTTTTTCTTTATCTTTCTTTTTCGTTATCCTCCTCCTCCCCCTCCTCCTCCTCCTCCTCATCATCATCATCATCATCATCATCGTTATCGTTATCGTCATCATCGTCTTATTTTTATATGTATTGTCGTTATCGTTGTCGTTCTCATTCTCATTTATGTTATTGTCAAATTTTTGCACTTGTTCTGATTAATTTTACTACGTTATTTACAGATTTTTTCACTTATTTTTCTATCAAAATTTGTAAATCTGCAACTCAAGTCTTCATGAAATAAATTTTTAATTCCATCACATTATTTAGTTAAAAATTTTGGTGTTAGAGTGAATACATTTCGATGTTATTTTTATTTCTGGCAAGAGTTCAATTTAATAACTGTGAACCTACATTCATTCAATTAAATAAGATTGCAATAGAGTACAAATATGTTCATTCATGTCTAATAAGAGAAATAATGCTCCTAAAAAAAGAAGTAAAATAGAGTAACACAAAAGAAAGAAAGAATAATAATAAGCAAAAAAAAAAAAAAACAAACAATACTAAAGAAGAGATTTTTGTATATTTATAGCAAAATTTTAGTGTCAAAATTAAATTTTTTTTGTGTTGTTTTATATATCATGAAAAAAGGCTTATATGGGCCACTGCACATATTCGAGGCAAGTTTTTTTTTTTCAGGATTTAGGATAAATTCTCGATGTGAAGGTTTGCACTCTATTATTGCAAAATATGCTAAATTGTAATATAATTTGGTTGATTTCACAAAGCATTTGAAGCAGTATCTTATCTATCTGCGATATAACGAGTTTGAAGTCGACTATATTTTCATATTTGATCTTCCGTTACTTAAAAACAGCATTGGAACCTTTGGAGAGATTTGCATCATATATAAATTCAACTAACATACATAGAAAAGACTTTACTCTACTATAAAATATAAAATTACTTTAACACTTTTATTCTCACGAGTTTAGCTATGTTGATTTATTGAAACTGCATTTATGAACTAGTTTCAACTCAACTCATTAATAGTTAAAAAGTTAGGCTCATATACTAATAAGTAGAACTTGAATAAAAATAGATTCAATTTGTTAACTCATAAATTGACTTAATGTGTGTACATTTCTTCTTCTTCCTTAGACCCTTGTTGCTATTTCTTTTTCTCCTTGTTTTTCTTCATCTTTCTTTTTTGTTATCGTCCTCCTTCTCCTCCTCCTTCATCATCATCGTTATCGTCATCGTCATCTTATTCTTATACGTATCGTCATTATCGTTGTCGTTCTCATTCTCATTTATCGTTATTGTCAAATTTTTGCACTTGTTCTGGTTAATTTTGCTACGTTATTTACAAATTTTTTCACTTAGTTTTTCTATCAAAATTTATAAATCAGCAACTCAAGTCTTTATGAAATAAATTCTTAATTTCATCACATCATTTAGTTAGAAATTTTGGTGTTAGAGTGAACACATTTAAGTACTATTTTTGTTTCTGTCAAGAATTCAATCTAATAAGTGTGAACCTATATTCATTCAACTAAATAAGATTGCAATAGAGTACAAACATATTTATTCATGTCTAATAAGAGAAGTAATGCTTCTAAAAGAAGAAGACAGAGAAACAGAAAAGAAAAAAAAAAGAAAAAATAATAATAAGAAGCAAAAAAAGAAATACAACATTAAAGAAGATATTTTTGTGTATTTATAAAAAAATTTGGTGTTAAAATTAAGAAATTTTTATGTTGTTTTATATATCAGATACATCGTCTTCTTATATGTAAATATCACTGTTCATTTTCTTTTGAATTTTTGTACTTGTTCTACTTAATTTCACTACATTATATACAATTTTGTTCACTTATTCTCTTTTCTATTAGAATTTGTGAATCTACAACTCAAATCTTCATGAAATAAGTTCTTAATTCTATCACATTATTTAGTTAGAAATTTCGATGTTAGAGTGAGGATATTTCAGTGTTATTTTTTAGAAATTTATGTGTTGTTTTATATTTGAGATAAGCATTCAACTCATTGAATGTATAATTTATTTAGAAAGATTTAATATTTTTTTGTGTCAATTTTAAGTAATTTTGGCGCTATCTTATTTTATTTTATAGAGCCAATGTAATATTTTAGTATGCGATTTATTTTCTACCTTTTCTATCATTGAGATTGTAAGGTCCCACATCAATTGGGAAGGAGAACGAAGCATGCCTTATAAGGGTGTGGATACCTCTCCCTAGCATGACGCGTTTTGGCTTAAATTCTAGCGTCACTTTAATAAATTTTGATCTTATTTTTATTTCTAGCAAGAATTCAATTCAATAAGTATAAACTTACATTCATTTAACTAACTAATAAGAAGATACCTTTGTGCTTTTATAGCAAAATTTTGGTGTAAAAACTAAGAAATTTTATGTGTTATTTTTAAGAAATTTCGGTGTTATTTTTTTGATAAAGTCTATACAATTAAAAACTTTTCCTCCTCTTCCTCATCTTCTTCATTTACTTCTCATAGTTTTTCTTGTTTCACTCTCGTAAAAAAAACAAAACAAAAAAAAAAGAAAAAATTAAACAAAATTAAAGAACTGCAATACTACATGAGAAAAAGAAACAAAAAAGAAATAAAAATAAAATGTAGCAACAACAATATTAATAAAAAAAGGAGAAGAAGGTGCACAAAAAAATACAGAAAATAGAGCAATGTAATTTTATGTAAATATTGTGTGATTTTATTGAATTTGAACTAACTTAATTAAACTTTGTTATAAAAGAAAAAACTTAAATGTATAACGAAACTAAAATATTAAATAATAATAAATATTTTATAAAATTAAATTTATAAATATGTATTTAATTTTATATCGTTAGATTTAATAATAAAATAATTAAATTAAAAATAATATTAAAAAATTAATATTAGTCCCAAAGAGAGTTACCAACAAATGGACCACCGTCTTGGACTAGGAAAATAAAATGGATAAAAAATTGTATTAATAGCTTCTAATGAATACTTTGATTTTCTTCAAAGTCAAGCGAATGTTCTTTTTATATGATTGGTTATTTAATTTCATTAATTAGATATATTGTAACTTTGACTTCTTTCAATTACTAGTATAAAAAAGACAATATCAGTAATTCAATATATTATTAGTAAAAAAAAAAAAACTATAGTAATTTTATGTCATTAATATGCTGCTGACTTGATCATAAATATAAAAAGAAAATTATACGTGCATTTACAGAAAGCTTTATGGACTTAGACTAGTCACTACTCACTAGGGTGGTCCAAAATCCAAATGCCGTACATGATGAGGAGTGGCCATTCCCCAATCCACTAAAACTGCCCCACCCGATATCAAAACGTAAGGGGAGGGGCCAATTTCCCCTTAAGTCTAATGGTGTGGAAAATAATTTTAGACTTAGTTTTGTGTTGCTAACTTGCTATTTGAAAAACATGTAAGAATACGTCATGTACAATCTTTTAAATTTAAGTTCCCGTAGTTATTTATGATCATTAGGCAAAGAATTCGATGTTTTTAAATTTTTCAATAACAGCTAAATAGTCTGTTTTTAATTTTAATTACAAATTAATTTTATATATTTTATTTAATTATAAAATTTTTTTTATTTTATAAATTATTATTTTATTATTCATCTATTATGTTTATTAATAATCAAAAACAAAAATAATAACGAATTAAATCTTCTATTGATCGTAATAATTTTTTGGCAATCCCAATCGATTAAAAGTTTATCTTTGATCTATTACATCCGTCGAAGATTTTGAAATCGTATTTCTTAGAAAATCAATCGATTGGATTAACAAAACAATCGATTGAATTTCAGGTTTTCCATAACTCAATCGATTGGACTTCAGCGTTACCACAAAACAATCGATTGAAAGTTGCAAAGCAGTATGGTTTTCACAAAAATCAATCGATTGTTCATATTACCCAATCGATTGAACGATGACTAGAATGTGGGTTTTTTATAATTCAATCGATTGTTTATATTACCCAATCGATTGAAGGCCGCTATTAAAATGATATATGAAGGTCTAATCGATTGGTATGATAATACAATCGATTGAATTTTGTACGTGACTAATGGTATATTTCAATTCAATCGATTGGTATGATCATTCAATCGATTGAAATGTGACGTAAATAAGTTTTTTTTTTTTTCTGCATTCAATCGATTGGTAGTATAATTCAATCGATTGAGTTATGAAAACCTAAAATTTAATCGATTGTTTTGTTAATCCAATCAATTGATTTTCTAAGAAACACGATTTCAAAATTCTCGACGGATGTAATGGATCAAAGATAAATTTTTAATCGATTGGAATTGCTAAAAAGTTATTACGATCAATGGAAGATCTAATTCGTTATTGTTTTTGTTTTTTATTATTAATAAATATAATAGATGAATGATAAAATAATAATTTATAAAATAAAAAATAATTTTGATAATTAAATAAAATATATGAGATTAATTTGTAATTAAAATTAGAAACGGACTATAAAAACTTAAAAAATATGTTTTATTATGAGACCATTTTATGGTCCAAACATCTGGACCATCAAATCCGGTGTCTGATCATTACGAGGACTCCTTATAAATTTATTTGGAAAAACTTTTAGGGACAGTAATTTTTAATATTTTTAGCTATTATTTAGTCAGTATAAATATTAAATTATCAATAATAAATAAATTTTACGATTTATGTATGCAAACTTTAAAAAATGTGAGTACAAATTATATTGATTCATGTGTACAAAATTTTAATAAATATACAGATAAATTATATATTTTTTGTGTACAAAATATATTAAATATAAGTATAAATTATTACTAACTAAAATAATAATATTTATTAGCTATTGTTCATTTATTTACGATGAAAAAACCTTTTTTTTTAAATACCAATCTTACGAACAAATATCGTAAGAATACGTTTTGAGGATAATATAATAAGAAATTTGAATAGAAAATATAAAATTTTTAAATTTATAAGTCCAAATTTTCTATTTTAACTAATATCTTTAAAGATGCTCTTTACCTAGTTCCTTGTTCCTTTTTATATATTGATGTATTGATCAGAAAGTTGTACGTGTTTTTTTTTTTTTTTTTTTTGGTTTCGAAAGCTGTACAATTTTCATGAAGCATTCATCGTGGCTAATCTAGGCTTTGAGCCATGCGCATATATAGTTACTATTCAACCATCAAGGCCCATCACATTTAAAATCCTTTAATTTTTCAGTATCCACCAGTCCAAAAATATAAAATAATAGAACTTTCCACTTTCCAGTACCAAACCCATTGGTGAGAAACATTACGGAGATGATGAAGAGGCCATGGAAATTGGTATATAAGCATACCTTAAGAGAAGGGAATTTTTGTGCCGATTGGCATGCAAGAAGTATAACACAGCAACACGGGTGCCAGTTTATTGATAATCCCCTACAAGAGCTAAACGCTATGATTGCAAAAGATAGACAAGGGATTTTAACCCTTGGTAGAGAGTAGATTCTTTTTTTTTTCTTTTGGGCCTAGACCCGATGTATCACCAAAAATACTTGACAAAATGACACAAAAAGTTCTCGTGATTTTGTCCCTATATGCTGCAAGTTGTTCTTTGCTCTGTTCTTTGAAAATGCCTTTTGTCCTTACTCCCTAGAATCTGATTGATATGTCCCTTTAAGTCTTCAAGAGTCGGTCCAATTCAATTCAAATATGCATGTCGAGGTGAAATAAGAATCTTGGTTTTGTATACAATATTGGCATCTTCTTGCTTCTAATAACAATAATCCCCCTTTCCCATGAATTATGAAAGAATCAACACATAAAATTGCAAGTTGGATTCTTAAGAAATTCTTCTCATCAAAATAATGTGTCGTTACTATAGGCATAAACAACACAAAATCTTATTCAATTAGATGGAATGGACTACACGAATCAAACGACACAATTACGTGCAGTAAAATTGTTGACACGTAAATCTCCTTTGACCACCTTGACCTCGTGTAGTTACTATAGGTATCTTCCATGAAAATTTAAGCAGAGAAAGCAGCACAGTAATAAGCCTATATAGCATTAGAATATATGGAATATAATAAGATAAAGTGAAGTTGGAGTGCAATCCTACGCTGGACTCCACAAACTAGCACTTCCTTCGAGTGAGGAACCTGTTTAGTCACACATTCTATCAGATTATCACAACAAACATTGTAGAAATATATAGAACATTTATTTAGTTTGTCTTCCTAAACTTACACAGCAATAATAGCTACAACATCAACAATGAAGTGAAATCCAAATGGGAGCATACAATTAATAATAATGAGAAATTCAAATAAGCTAACACCGCCATTGGATAATACATATCTCACTGTACAATGCACGCGCGCTATTTAACTAATCATAATTTTCCATGTCTCTAGAGAATCAAATCAAGATGAAATATCTTTCATGCAAGATGATGATGATACACACGCCATTCAAAACCATCATAAACCCATAAACAGAACAATGATCGGCCCAGAAACTACGGTTAGGATTGAAGATGATGAATGAGGAACTTCCCCAGCCACTTATTTTTGGTGGTGCCAGGCTTTGTGTGAGGTTTCACCAGTGCATGTATCATCTCTCAAAAATTCTAAAGCTTCAGGGTGAGATCCGGAGATGTTGATGCTTTTGGTTGAGCAGGTGCCATGGGAGAATAATTAGTATTGGATGTTTGAGCATGTACCATGTTAACACCGGCTTGCTGCCCGACCTGTCGGAAACTGCCTGGCCAAAATAGTCCAACATCTTCATCTTCCATGAATATTGGTGATCCGAAATGGTTCCTCTCAAATTTTGCACCAGCTCTCAAATCAGGAGCCCTCAATTGTGGCGTGGGTCTTTGGTGCATTGCAGAATGAGCTTCAATGCCAAGAGACCGGAAAGGTGAACCATGAAGAGGCAGAGATGCTAAGCTTGTATACCTCTCGGTGAACATGCCCATTCGCATTGCCCGCTTTGCCATTGTCCTCTCCCTTTTGTGAGCATTCTGGTGACCCCCAAGAGCCTGTGAGCTAAAGAACTTCCTCCTGCAGTAATTACAAGAGAACACCCTGGGAGTTGCTGACCCTGAAGCAAAAGCTTCCGGTCCCACTTCACTGCTAGCATCACTAGTACCCTTTAACTCGCCATCACTCGCATTGAAGTTGAGTGTCAAGTCAAGGGTAACGGAGCCGGGATCACCTTCGGCCTTTGTAAGATTTGTAAGACAGGAGGAAGCAGTGGTGCTTTCCTTGTTGAGTTCAGGGGATGTTTCTTGGAGCGATACGCTCGAAGCTACTTGGCTGCTGCCTTCTGAGTAATTTTCAGGTTCCAAGTTCAAATTTGGAGTCATCATGGTTATACTAACACCTAACTTCTTTCGGGGAAAGCAATTAAACAGAGTAAATTCCTCACCGAATCACTGTGGTTGTCTTACCATAATACTATCACCTGCAAATATGATGATAACTTGTATTATTTGCTACTCAAGGTAGATAATTCTGTTTATGGCTGTAAAATGGAACATAACATGAAATAATAAGTTAAGGAAACCACGTTCAGTCCAATCATTTACACACAAGCAACCAGTGCAAGGAGAAAATTGAGAAGTAATAAAATTGAAAAATCAGGACTAGATATGTGATTGTTAGTAGTTTGCAATATAAATACATAGCTATGCTCCTTTCAGTTGGAC
Organism: Arachis hypogaea; assembly: GCF_003086295.3. Taxonomy (NCBI): domain Eukaryota; kingdom Viridiplantae; phylum Streptophyta; class Magnoliopsida; order Fabales; family Fabaceae; genus Arachis; species Arachis hypogaea. The sequence goes on from NC_092038.1 coordinate 141,054,800, forward strand.
TATTTTATCATATTTTCATATCATTATCATCATCCTTTTAACTATGTAAAGCTCTTTTGATAAAACTTTCACAATAAAGTAGTGTGCTATGTAAGACTTAATGCCCAACTTGGGTCGTTGCAAAACTCAAAACAGCATAATGTACATACAAAACAGATGATAATTAGTTTCACTGCATTGACTCACATGTCCATGTATATGTACACAATGCATGCATATGTTCTAACATTACAGTATTTGACACACCAGATGATAATTAGTTCCATTTCAAGAAACTTTTTGTTCCCTCTAATTTATCTATTGTACTGTTGTATATTCCAACGCCTCTCTTTAGCAGGGGGAAAAAAAATACAAACTCAGCAATAACCGAAATATGAGCAGAAAATGTAAGGCTAAATTATTTTTCAAGAGAAAGATGTCAAAGTAACTTTTGGTCAGAGTCATTGTGCTAATAGAGAAATGCTTTGCGGAGAAATATGATTGTTCCTTATTGGAGGCCTTGTTTAACAAAAAGATTTGAAGAATTGTAGCAATGAATTGCTACCTTACCCACTTACCCTCTTCTAGCTACCCATCACCACCAGTTAGCTGAACACCCAACAACTCAAGAAACTGACAAATCGTCAGCCACTCTTGTTGCTAGTTAACTCTTTTCTTATGAATACCAATGCCAATCATCACTCCATCAAAAAATAAACACATAATTATCCTTATCCTTCTCACATCACTAATTATGTTAGAATAGTGTGCTGGAACCTACAGCTTTACACTGAGATAAAAAGCCTCATAGCAGGAAACTTTCAGGACAAAATTTATGATTATTTGAATCAGATTTGTTTATCTGAACAATCAAGAGGGAATTATCTCCAGAAATTGGACAGATTTTAACTCTCAGCAAATTATCATAGAAACACAAAACTATTCCAACATCACCCATGAGACTATAGCAACCAAGATAACCAAGGTTTGGGTTGGTCAGACAAGAGAATTAAGAAGAAGAAGAAGAAGGAGAAGTGGAAAATGGAAATTACGAGTTACTAAAATCACTAAACCATATAAAGAGATAAGGGATGTTACTAACACCAAATTGAAAGCTTTCAGTTCATACTTAAAACACAGATCTAATTTCTGATACTCACTTTAGTAGGCATAACCCTTCCCTTTTCTTTACGAAACTGATTATACACAATTACTCATACAATTCATAACAACAGTTTCAAAATTCAAATAAAAAAGAAAAACTCGCAAAATCCTCAACATGCCAAGAAGCAGGCACAACAAAAATTAGTTGGGCAAGCTGAGACTGGAGCTCCATGAGATCCCAAACCACGCAACTGAAAAAGCGGTGTGAAAAAAGGGGAAAACAGTGGGAAAAAACACAAAAACAGAAAGAGGAAAGCAAAGTAAGGAAGTAGCATGGAAGTCTTCAAATGCATGTAAGAACTAGAAAAGGAAAAATTAAGGGGGAAAAAAAAAATAAAGGGACATGATCAAAAACAAATCCTTAGGCGGTGATATAGGTTAAAAAAAAAAAGTACTTACTTACATATAGTACTGTACTCGAAAGAAGAAAAATAAAATCCTGTGCAGGTTGGTTGAGTGATATGCTACCAAGTACCAACTTTGAAGTTGGAAGAGAGAATCAGAAAGAACCAAGAAGACGAAAGGGTAGCAATAGCATGCTCCTTTTAGCATTCACCACCATAGTCCATAAAGGGATGAGTGAAAAACAACTAAAAGGAGATAAGATTACACAGAGAGAGAGAGAGAGAGAGAGAGAGAGAGAGAGAGAGAAATGATGATGATGATGGAGGAAAGTCAGAGGAGTCAGATAACATGTACTGAGTTGAAGGCACTTGTTTTGTCGAATTTGAGGTTTCTATTTCCTACTAACCCTCCTAACTCCTAAGCCCCTATTATCAATTTATCAATTTATCAATTATCATCATCGCTTACATATAATTATCAATTCTATCATATATAATTACATAATAAACCTATTACGTGTATTTTTATTAGTTTTTTTATTTAAATAAAATAAAAAATTAATATTACTTGATTTTCTTAACTAATTTTTAAAACGTAGATCTTCTATTTTTAATAATATATAAATTGTTTTAGAATGGGACATTTTAAACTATATATTAATCATTACACTTTACAACAATTTATATTTTGAAGTACTTTTAAAAAATATACCTAAATCGTCCTAAGATATTGAGTTTTAAAAATAAGTAAATCGTCCTAAAGTGTGATGATTTACATATTTCACATCTAAAATACATTGGAATATAATGATTTATATACAAAAGTTAACTCTCACTAGCCTAGAGTGATTTATGTAAATATATTTTTAATAACTCATAACATATATTTTTAATAATCAATAAATCACTTTAAGCTAGTAAAATTTAACTTTTGCATATAAATTATCCTACCCCAATGTATTTTTTTAAGTGTAAAACGTATAAATTATCATATTTTGGAATGATTTACATTGATTTTGAAAACTCAATAACCTAGATGATTTATATGTATTTTTTAAGAATAATTCAAAGCATAAATTATTATAGGAGGATAACAATTAATATATAATTTAAAACACACAGTTTTAACACGATTTATATATTATTAGGAATAAAAAATTTATGGTTTAAAAATTAGTTTAAAAAAATCAAGTAATATTGATTTCTCTTTATTTTATTTAAATAAAAAAAAATTTATGATGTAAAATTATGATATTTTTAATTAATTTATAGTTAAAATTTCAACAAAAACATTTTTAAATATAAATAAAATATATTATAAAGTTGTGGAAGTATTTATTAAACAACATGCTTTTATTAATAAGTTTATTTTTAAGATTTAATTTAAATACAATAATTTATATTTTTTAATATATTAAATGAATATATAATTAAATTTATCATATAATTATACGCACAGAATTTTGAAACAATGGCCAACTCTTATTTTTGTCTGTGTATAATAATTTTTTGGATTTAATAAAATGAAATAAATAATTGTAAATAATTCTATAAGTTACATTGATTAAGTAGGCGTACTTAAAAAAGGTGCTGCAGTATTTATTGGTGTCCGTGTCGTCTTTGTCTTTGTGAGTGTCTGTTAGGACTTAAAAGAGAGCAAACACCAGAGACAATAATAAAAGCAAGGGTTACCCTACTTTCTCTGTCGTCACTCGCATCCTATCATATAGCCACTTAACCACAAATCCCCTCTTAGTCCCTACTATATTATTTAAATAAACAAAATTAGCATAAAGTTAAAGTCGTGCCTTTAATTATTACGTAAAATCAATTAGGTATTAGTACTGGCTACGTATGTATACACAAATAGTATTTGCCCAAGTTCTTTTTCTGCCCAACTCTGTTCATATATAGATCATTGTTAATAAATAGTAGTCTAAAGGAGTCAACTTTAAATTCTAATTATAGATCATTGAGAATATAACATTTGCAATTTAAAAAGGATTACCCGTTCCCCTACGGAAAGAAGTGGCCCCATTTTTATTCAATATTTAATTTAACCTTTTTTGTGAGAGTAGAGGATATTTTTCTTTACAATTTATTGACCCAGCTACCATTGTCATTACTCATGGACTCCCATAACTTCCCCATCTTGCCCCACTTGTGTGTTGCAGATTGTTCTTTATCTTTTCTTTTATTTATTTATTTTCCCTCCACTCCCTTTTGATTGACATTAAAATAGGGGTGTATTTTTAAATTCATTTTGCTTTTGTAGTCTAGTTGAATTGATTGCCGTTTTCTAGTAGCGGTAAAACTCTCAAACATGCATGTGAACTTTAATTTCAAGAAGTTAACACATTTGATAACATGACTCTTTCGGAATAATAATGAAACATAACTACTGCTGATTCTGGAAGTAAAAATACTTAAATTTGATACAACAAATGATAATAATTATAAGATAATTTTTCATATAAAAATATTTTTATATGATCATAATAATTAAAAAAAAATTGAGACATATTATATTAAGTAATTTAATCAAACGGATTAAATTATCTAATAATTTTATTATTTTTATTTTTATTCGAAGATATCTTTTCATGTAAATAATAATCGTTTAATTGTGGTGTATCTAAATAAATCTAGTTTCTAATTAAATATTTATGAAACATCAACCACTTTTGTTGGATGTTGGTATATAACTATAGATGAACACCCTAATAAGTCCCTAACCTATGCGCTACTTAATAAGGGAATAACTTTTTTTTCTCTTTTATCTTTAATAGTAGTCAAAATTCCTGTGTCCCCATTCAGTCCAAGAGCCACTGATGATTTCTCCACTCGAAATTATGTAATGTCCAGAAATAATATATATATATATATAGCTTAATTATTGAAAATGAAAAAAAGAAAACTCGAAGTGGCTCATTAAGAAAGGAATGTTCAATGTATGACTATGATCTAAGTAGTGCAGCATGTACATATGAATCTTGATCTCTCTGGCTCAACTTATTCCCACTGTTTTCTAATATCTGAAGATTGATTACTGGACCACTAACGATGCTAGCTGTGTTTAGAGCCTTTCAATATATATATATATATATATGGCGGTTATAGAACTTTGATAATATTTAAAAAATATTGTTAAAATTAAAATTATATATTTTTATTTTAAAATAGAAAAATATTTTTAAACAATAAAAAATATATTAATTTAATATAAAATTTTAAATATTATCAAAATTTTTCATAGTATTCTATATATATAATTATATATAGCACAAACCTAAGCTATTACTTTTTAAAATAAATAAAAAATATTATATAACTGATAAAATTTATTATTTTGTCTAATACTTGATTAATTTGATTTAGATACTAAAAATTAAATTATAAATTATAAATTTTGATAAATTAAAATAAGGTATTAATTTAAAATTATTAATTAATATTAATAAAAAAATGTTAATTTTTTTACATTTCTCATTTGTTTGGACTTTGATTTCACAATCTAATGAATCTAATAACTGTTCCCTCAAGAGTCAAGAGCTACCAGAAAAATCAGAAGCGTAGAGCATGCATAAGAGGCGTTTATGTTTTCCCTTGATATATTATATTTAGAAAACAGGATAGGAAAATAATAAAAGGTATATTTATAGAAAATTAAAATACTGTTTTAATTTTGTTTTTCTATAAACGCAGTAAAGTCATTAGTATTTATTTTCCTCCAGAGCGTCGTCGATGGCCATGATGAACTCTTACCGCACACTCTCTGATTGCATACCGAAGCATGGCTATCATAAGATATTCTGTTTAATACTTTAATCATTGAAGAGGATTTGAAAATATCATAAAATGGAGAAGAGAAAAAAAAGAATAATGTAGCACACATGGTTACTTCAAAAATGACATTATATATAGACCTATATCAAAATCTATCATCAAAATTAATTATTAGTATAAAATATATATTAAAATATAATATATTATAAATAAATTAAACAATACATATATTTATACATATATAATGATATATATATATATACAAAAACTCTATTTAATTGTAATTACACTCTTTTATTCTGAATTTATAATCAAATGCAACACTTCTTTCACAAGTAATTTTTTTCAGTTTTACTTTCAATCATCTTATCTTAGTTATAATATTATTCTTTGAGGTAAACTAATATTATTCTCTTAAATCATAATCTTTTTTATGACATCAAAACCTCTAATCTTGCATTACCTTGTTCAACTTAATCATGAAGATCACTCTATCTGATTTCACAACCGACAAACAAAATGAAAGTAACTATTCAACGTAAAGATATGATGCTATGTTTACCATTAAGAATTTGGGAATTGAGAGTCATTTTAATACTACCAAAATTTTACAATAATTTATCTCAGATGAAGCAAAAAAACCATCACCCAATTTGAGAAATTCAAGACTTTGACACTTTTTGCAAGTGTGAAGAGTATTGAAGTTAGTCCTACATCAAACAAAATAAGGAAGAGTGAGGAGTTTATAAGATGAGAGACCAATTAACTTACTACCAAAATAATAAGCATGGTACAAGAGGCTGTCGAAGATGGGGGGAAAAGGTGTTGATTATGAGGATAGATCGAGACTGTTGAAGATGGGGGGAAAAGGTGTTGATTATAAGATGTGGATGATATTTTGATTGTGGGCAAGAATGCTTTGAGGATTAGTGAGTTGAAGAAGGTGTTTCAAAGGTTTGGCATTAATGATGTCAAATGTGTTGCTAGTTCTTTTGCTCCTCATTTTAAGTTGAGCACCAAGCAGTGTCCAACCACTGATGAGGAGAAACAAGCAATGGATGAAATTCCTTATGCCTCAGCTGTTGGAAGCTTGATGTATGCTATGGTGTGTACTAGACCAGACCTTGCTCATACGGTTGGTACTGTGAGTAGTTTTCTCTCTAATTCAGGTAAAGAACATTGGAATGTTGTTAAATGGATTATGAGATATCTCAAAGGTACAACTAACTTGAGTTTGAGTTTTGGTGGTGAGAAACATTTGCTAGTTGGCTTTACTCATGCAGACATGACAGGAGATATTGATTCTCAAAAGTCTACTTCAAGTTATTTGGTCAAGTTTGCAGGGAAAGTTATTTCATGGCAGTCAAGGCTAGAAAAGTGTGTTGCACTTTCTACCATAGAGGCAGAGTTTATTGCAGCAACTGAAACATGTAAAGAGTTGTTGTGGATGAAGAAGTTTCTTGTAGCACTTGGTTTCAAGCAAAACTGTTATGTGTTGTTGTGTGATAGTCAAAGTGCTATTCATCTTGCCAAAAATTCTACTTTTCATGCAAGATCTAAACATATTGATGTTAGGTATCACTGGATACGGGATGTGTTAGATTCCAAGTTGTTGAAACTTGAGAAAGTTCATACTGATGACAATGGTGCTGATATGATGACAAAGGCACTGTCAAGAGAAAAGCTTGAAACATGTTTGACCGCCGGAATGGCGAGGGCCTACACCTAGTCGAGAAGTGGGAGATTATTTGTTGGGTTTTTTTCTCTCCTTTGTGAGGCCCAAGCCCAAAATTTTGAGGGTGTCTCTTTGCACCTATTGTGCCACAACCGTAATAAAATTTTGGGGTCTTTTGAGAGTGAGAGAATGTAGCCACCAAAGTGAGAGAGAAGAGGGAAAACAAAATTTTCGTTTTTATGCAAAGCAGTAAATTTCAAATTATAATTTCTCATTTGTTCACCGTTAGATCGACTTGAAATTTGAATTGCGTATTTTTTCTCATTTTGTTCTTCATTCTTGTTGGTGGAGATGTTGATTGGAGGTTTTCAGTGGGAGAAATTGGCTTCGCAAGAGAGAAATTAGGTTTTCTGTTTTTACATAGAGCAGCAATCTTTTAACAGAAGTATCTCATTCTTTTGCTGTTGGATCGACGTGAAATTTGGATTGTAGATTCTTAACATCTTGCTCTTCATTCGAAATGGTGAAGATTTTAATGGGAGGTCTACATAAAGAGAAATTGGCTGCGACAGCAGCTCTATTTTTTTGGGTATTTTTCATCTTCTTGCTTCTCATTTGTAAGTTTTGGTACTTTGATGATTTGGCTGGCTATATGCACGTTTTTGTGCTTTGTTTGAGATTCTCTTGTACCTTATTTGATTATAGTAGAGCTATTTCATTGGTTTGGACGATCCGTGGTTTTTACCTCTCACATTGAGGGATTTTCCACGTTAAAATCTCGGTGTGTTCTTGTTATTGCTTTACTTGCTATATTTGCTTGTTATAGTTGCTGCCATATTTTGTTATGAGTACTTTCATATTGTTCTTATGTTGGACATTTGTGTCGTTTCCACTGCTAGGCTCTTTCATACTGGTATCAGAGCAGATGGTTAATCGGTTTGGTGGTTTTAAAGGGTATTCAAGGTGAAGCATCAAAAGTCTTCCCGGTAAAGGTGGTCCGGGCGGCGTGTCCCATGGTGTTTTGTGGCAGTGTGATGGACGAATACTCGTGGTAGAGGAGCTAGAAAAAGGGGGAGTTGATGCTTGATGTGGAGGCTCACACTTGAGGGGGAGATTGTTAATGTTGCAAGTGTGAGGAGTGTTGAAGTTAGTCCCACATCAAACAAAACAAGGAAGAGTGAGGAGTTTATAAAATGAGAGACTCAGTAACTTACTATCTTAAGGTTTTGAGTTGGATGTAGTATCTTCTTTTTTTTTTTTTTTCTTTGTTTAGAGCATACTCAAATATTTAGAGTTAGATATTATTTTTTTTGAGAGATTTAATGAACCAAAAATCAGTCTATATTATTTATATACCCTCTCAAAATCAAATGGTAGATTTATTGACAAAATTTTTGTCGCAACATTTATTTGAAAAATACAAGCACAAAAATTGAGGATATTTCAAAGTCCATACTTTAATTTGAGAGAAAGTATTAAGAGAAAAAACAAAATTTAATTAATTGTATATTGTGCAATTAGTTAAAATCATAATTTTTGGGGAGAGTTGATCTTATATGCAAGTTTAATTAGTGTATATATTTGAGGACTCTATCTAGTTGTAGTTACATTTTTGTATTATGAATTTATAATCAAATACAATATTTTGTTTTCCACAAATTACTTTTTTTTTCTATTTTATTTGAGTTGAACTGATATTATTTTCTTGAAATTACATTCTTCTTTAAATTTTTGTCGTTAAAAATGTCCTAATTAATTAAGCTAACTTTAATTTGTTATATATATAATAAGCGTATACTCCTACGGATTTAATTTGATAAATAATATCTGATGTATAATTTTATTCATTTTTTATAGATGCTAAGAATTCATTCAATATTTATCGTGATTAAAAAAAAATATAGAATTTATTAAAAATTAACCAATATTAAAAGAAAAAAAAAGATCAATCGACAATAACCTATATTTGATATTGGACACGACTTCATTTCCATCAATTTTCAATGCATGGTTTTAATTTTATTTTATTTTAGATTCTGTAAAGTATTACATAAATATTTGTGAGACTATATATCATAAAACTTGATTTGAAAGTCAATGTAAAATTTGTTACTCTAATACTTAATCTCATTTTAATTTATACTTAAATTATTTTTAATTGTTTTAAATAATTTTAATTAAATTGTAAAAATTTAACTAAAAATAAAAATATAGAATTACAAAATTAATAATTTTGTGGATGTGAAGATTGAAAATTTTGTGTATTTAGATTGGAACAAAAATTAGAATTTTATAAATAATTAAAAAAATTACAAATAAATTGATTTGAATTCGTTTTTCTACCAAATTAATAAGAAGATAAAAAAAATAGAGTAATAAAGAGTCAGAATACAACGGAGTGCATCTAATTTATAAATAATGTTATACATCTAAATTTTTTTATTAATCAAGTTGGTCTAACATAACAAAAATTAGTTATAACTAGTATTATTCTAAATTTTATTGCTTAACTTAATTCATAACAAAATTTGAATGTATAGCATTATTTTTAATTTATTTGAGTATATTTTAATTGAATTTTTGTTGCGACTTTACAATAACAACATTATAATAACAAAGTTATAATAATGTTCATTTAATGAAAATTTAAAGAATTATAGGAGTGACAATATTTCACTAAATTTTTTCTCAAAATGATATGGAAATTTATTGATACCAGTATCATTTTAGATATGGTAGTCAATGCAAGTTTTTGAACATCTCTCATAAAATGTTTTAGAGTATTATTTTTGACAAACATAATACCATGCTTATCATTTAGAATTTGGAGATAAAGAGTCATCTCAATATTATCAAAACTCCACAATAATTCACCTCAAAAAAATCATGAGAGAAATTGAGAAATATTTAGAATTGGATATTATTATTTTTAAAGACTTAGTGAATCAAAAATCACTCTATATTATTTATGCACCCTCTCAAAATTATATGGTAGATTCATTCAAAAAACTTTTGTCACAGTATTTGTTTAAAAAATATAAGTGCAAAACTGAGGATATTTCAAAGTCCATGCTTCAATTTAAGTGAGACTATTAAAAGAGAAGATAAAATTCAGTTAGTTAATTATATATTGTGCAGTTAACTGAGATTATAATTGTTGGAGAATATTAAATATTGATCTGATACGCAAGTCTAAGTAGTGTAAATATTTGAGGACTCTATTTAATTGTAATTATATTTTTATATTCTCTTATAAACAAATACAATGTTTTTTTTTTTCACAAGTTACTTTTTTTTTATTTAACTGATATTATTTTTTTGAATCACATCTTCTTTTGAATTTTACTTTTAAAGATGTCCTAGATAACTAAGTTAACTTTAATCTTTATGTAATATATATATAAAATAAGCTTGCACTACTACGAACGTTATAAATATCTGATGTATAATTTTATTCTTTTTCTATAGGATCTTGCTAAGAATTCATTCAATATTTACCGTGGTTAAACAAAATATAGAATCTATTAAAAATTTAACTAATATTAAAATAAATAAGAAAAAGATCAATTAACAATAATGTATATTTGATGTTACGACACAATTCTATTTTCATCCATTTTTAATGCATGATTTTAATTTAATTTTATTATAGGTCCTATAAAGTATCATATAAATATTTGTGGGACTATATATCATAAAACTTAATTCGAAATTCAATGTGAAATTTATCATTTTAAAACTTAATTTCATTTTAATTTATACTTAAATTATTTTTAATTATTTTAAATGATTTTAATCAAATTATGAAAATTTAACTAAAATAAAAAATTATATAATTATAAAATTAATAATTTTGTGGATGTAAAGGTTAAAAATTTTGTGTATTTGGATTAAAAAAAAATTAAAATTTTATAAATAATTGATTAAAAAAAGAACTTACTATTAAATTTATTTGAATCTTTTTTTTTACCAAATTGATAAAAAAGAAAATAAAAAATACAATAATAAAATGTCAGAATACAATTAAATACATTTAATTTATTTGAGTCTATTTTAATTAGATTTTTGTTACAAACATTGCAATAATAATATTACAATGTTTATTTAATGGATACCAAGTGATAATATTTCACTAATTTTCATAATGATACGAATATTTTTTACTGATATCAGTATCATTTTAAAAATGTTATCCAATGCAAATATTTTAACATTCTCAATTAAATATTTTTAGAATATCATTTTTAATAGGTATAATATCATACTTATCTTTTAAAATTTGAAAATAGAAAATTGTCTCGATACTATCAAAATTTCACAGCAATTTACCTCATATGAAGCAAAGAAAATCATTACAGAATTTTGATTTGGCACTCACAACTTTGATTATTGTCTCCATAACCATCTCATTTAAGAATAAAATTGTTTGCTGAACAAGATTTCGTCAAGTTTGGAGAATAGTCAATTATTTTTAGGTTACTTTCTCTACTATTTACTACATATGACAATCAAAGTGTGTATCCCATGCTTCATAGTATGTAGAAATATTTAGAGTTAGATTCTCATTTTTTTTAGAGACTTAATAAACCAGAAATCACTTCATATTATTTATATACTCTCTCAAAATCAAATGGTAGATTTATTGACAAAATTTTTTTTACAGTATTTATTTGGAAAATACAAGCGCAAAAATTGAGAATATTTCAAAGTCCATACTTTAATTTAACAGAGAGTATTAAGAGAAAAGACAAAATTTAGTTAATTATATATTGTGCAGTTAGTTAAAATCATAATTTTTGGAGAGTTTTAATCTTATATACAAGTTTATTTAGTGTATATATTTGAAGACTCTATTTAATTGTAGTCACACTTTAAAATCATAGATTTATAATCAAATATAATCCTTTCTTTTTTTTCACAGATTATTTTTTTTATTTTGAGTTGAACTGTTATTATTCTCTTGAATAGTATTTTTCTTTAGATTTCATCTTTAAACATGCCCTAGTTAGTTAAGGTAACTTTAATTTGTTATATATATATATACGATTTAATTATTCTGTTGGTTCCTATAATTTCACAAAATTTTTAATTAAGTCTCTCTACTTTTTTTCCTTTCAATTGAGTTCTTGCATCAAATTTTTTTTTAATTGGGTTCCTACACTCTTTTTTCCTTTTATTTGAGTTACTGCACTCATTTTTTTTAATTGGATCCCTATTAAATTAAGCCAATTACTGTCAATAGGGACCTAATTAAAAAAAATTGGTGTAGGGATCCAATTAAAAAAAAAATATAAAAATCTAATTAAAAATTTCACGAAACTATAAGAATCAATAGAATAATTAAACCTATATATATATATAAATAAAATAAGCGTGTAACGTTAGGAACTTAATAAATAATGTCTAGTGCATAATTTTATAGATGCTAAGAATCCATTCAATATTTATTGTGGTTAAACAAAATATAGAATATAACCGATGTTTGATGCTGCGGCATGATTCTATTTCCACGGATATAATTTTATTTTATTTTAAATTTTATAAAATATTATATAAATATTTGTGGGACTATATATTATAAAACTTAATTTAAAATTGAATATAAAATTTGTTATTCTAATATTTAATTTTATTTTAATTTATAATTAAATTATTTTTAATAATTTTAATTAAATTGTAAAATTTTAACTAAAATAAAAAATATAAAATTACAAGATTAATAATTTTGTGGATGTGAAGATTAAAATTTTTTGTATTTGGATTGAAAGAAAATTTAGAATTTTATAAATAATTTAAAAAATATAATTAAATTGATTTGAATTCATTTTTTTACTAAATTGATAAGATAAAAAAAATAGAGTAGTAAAAAGTCGGAATACAATTGAGTACATCTAATTCATGAAAGTCTTTTTGCTAATTCAATTGGTCTAATATAACAAAAATCAGTTATGACTAATATTGTTTTAAATTTTATTGTTTAATTTTGTTCATAAATTTTTTTTTAATATGTAACATTATTCTTCATTTATTTGAGTATATTTTAATTGAATTTTTTGTTACAATTTTACAATAACAAAGTTACAATAATATTCATTTAATGAGAATTTAATAAATTACACAAGGAATAACATTTTACTCATTTTTTCTCAAAATAAATTATCAAGACTCCACGATACCTCAAGAAAATCATAACAGAATTTGAGAAATAAGACTTAACGCTTGATTTGGTATTCATAGCTTGGATGTTGTCTCCATGAGTACCTTATTCAAGAATAAGATTGTTCATTGCTCAAGATTTCATCAAGTTTGGGAGATAATAAACGGATATTTTTAAATTACTTCCTCTATTATTTACCATGACAATTAAAGTGTAAATATTTAGAATTGGATATTCATTTTTTTTTTTTCTAAAGACGTAGTGAACCAAAAATTATTCTATATTATTTATGCACTCTATCAAGATCAAATGATATATTCATTGACATAATTTTTGTCACAGTATTTGTTTAAAAAATACAACCGCTAAAATTAAAGATATTTTAAAGTTCATACTTCAGTTTGAGTGAGACTATTAAGAGACAAGATCAAATTCATTTAATTAATTATATATTGTGCAGTTAATTAGAATTATAAATCTTTGAGAATATTGAATATTGTTCTGATACGCAAATTTGATTAGGGTATATATTTGAGGACTCTATTTAGTTGTAATTATATTTTTATATTCTGAATTTATAATCAAATACAATATTTATTTTTTTATAATTTTTTTTTTCTATTTTGAGTTGAACTTATATTATTCTCTTGAATCACATCCTCCTTTAAATTTCACCTTTAAAGATACCCTAGCTAGCTAAGCTAATTTTATTCGTTTTTATGGGATAAGCGTGCACTCCTACTAATGTGATAAATGTCTGCTGCATAATTTTATTCGATTTTTATAAAATACCTTGCTAAGAATTCATTCAATATTTACAGTGGTTAAACAAAATATAGAATCTATTAAAAATTAATCAATATTTAAAGAAATAAAAAAAATCAATCAACAATAATCTATATTTAACGTTATTATACAATTCTATTTTCATTCATCATTTTCAATACATAGTTTTAATTTCATTTTATTTTAAGTCTTATAAAGTATCACATAAATATTTGTAGAACTTAATATCATAAAACTTGATTCGAAACTCAATATGAAATTTATCATTCTAATGCTTAATCTCATTTCAATTTATATTTAAATTATTTTAAATGATTTTAATTAAATTATTTTATTTTTATTTTCTTTTATTTTTAATGCACAATTTTAATTTAATTTTATTTTGGGTTCTATAAAATATTACGTAAATATTTGTGGGACTATATATTATAAAATTTAATTTAAAATTAAATGTGAAATTTGTTACTCTTATGCTTAATCTTATTTTAATTTATACTTAAATTATTTTTAATTATTTTAGATAATTTTAATTAAGTTGTGAAAATTTAACTAAAATAAAAAATATAGAATTATAAGATTAATAATTATGTGGATGTGAAAATTAAAATTTTGTGTATTTGGATTGATAAAAAATTTAGAATTTTATAAATAATTAAAAAAATTATAATTAAATTGATTTGAAGTCATTTTTTTTACTAAATTGATAAGAAGATAAAAAAAATAGAATAGTAAAAAGTCGGAATACAATTGAGTACATCTAATTTATAAAAGTTTCTTTGCTAACTAAATTTTTCTAATATAATAAAAATCAGTTATGTCTAGCATTGTTCTAAATTTTATTGTTTAATTTTGTTCATAAAAAAAATTTTGATGTGTAATATTGTTTCTAATTTGTTTGAGTATATTTTAATTGAATTTTTTGTTGCCACTTTATAATAACAAGATTACAATAATATTTATTTAATGCAAATTTAATAAATTATACAAGTGACCACGTTTTACTAATTAACCTCAAGAAAATCATGACAGAATTTGAGAAATAAGAATTGGCGTCTGAACTAGCATTCATAACTTGGATTGTTGTCTTTATGAACATCTCGTTCAAGAATAAAATTGTTCGTTTGCTGCTCAAGATTTCATCAAGTTTGAGAGATAATCAAGGAATATTTTTAAATTACTTCCTCTATTATTTACTATAACAATTAAATATAAATATTTAAAATTGAATATTCATTTTTTCTAAAGATTTAATGAACTAAAAATTGTCAATGAGTAAGAGCTCAAATGGTATAATCTCTCCATACTCAATTAAGAAGTTGTGGGTTCGAGTTTCCTATTTTTAGTAAAAAAAAAAAAAAACCAAAAACTATTCTATATTATTTATACACCCTATCAATGTCAAATGGTATGTTTAGTGACACAATTTTTGTCGCTGTATTTGTTTAAAAAATATAACCGCAAAACTGAGAATATTTCAAAGTTTATACTTCAGTTTGAGTGAGACTAAGAGAGAAGATCAAATTCAGTTAGTTAATTATATATTGTGCAGTTAATTAGAATTATAAATCTTGGAGAATATTAAATATTGATCTAATACATAAGTCTGATTAGTGTATATATTTGAGGACTCTATCTAGTTGTAGTTATATTTTTATATTCTAAATTTATAATCAATTACAATATTTTTTTCATAAATTTCTTTTTTTTTTTTGAGTTGAACTAATATTATTCTCTTG
The DNA here is from genome assembly GCF_003086295.3 of Arachis hypogaea. Lineage (NCBI taxonomy): Eukaryota > Viridiplantae > Streptophyta > Magnoliopsida > Fabales > Fabaceae > Arachis > Arachis hypogaea. The sequence goes on from NC_092038.1 coordinate 141,070,427, forward strand.
AATCACATCCTCCTCTAAGTTTTACCTTTAAAGATATCTTAGCTAGTTAGCTTTATTCGTTTTTTATAGGATAAGCGTGCACTCCTACTTATGTGATAAATGTTTGCTGCATAATTGTATTCATTTTTTTTTATAAGATAGCCGGCTAAAAATTCATTCAATATTTACAGTGGTTAAACAAAATATAGAATCTATTAAAAATTAGCCAATATTAAAAGAAATAAGAAAAAGATCAATCAACAATAACCTATATTTGATGTTACTATTCAACTCTATTTTCATTCATTTTTAATTTATGGTTTTAATTTCATTTTATTTGAGGTCTTATAAAGTATCACATAAATATTTATAGAATTGTATATCATACAACTTGATTCGAAACTCAATGTAAAATTTGTCATTCTAATGTTTAATCTCATTTGAATTTATATTTAAATTAATTTAAATGATTTTAATGAAATTATGAAAATTTAATTAAAATAAAAAATATATAATTACAAATTAATAATTTTGTGGATGTAAAGGTTAAAAATTTTGTATATTTGGATTAAAAAAATTAAAATTTTATACATAATTGAAGAAAGAACTTACTATTAAATTGATTTGGATCTCTTTTTTTTTATCAAATTGATTAAAAAAATAAAAATAATAGAGTAATAAAATGTCGAAATACAACTAAGTATATATAATTTATTTGAATATATTTTAATTGAATTTTTGTTACAAACATTACAATATTTATTTAATGGATATCAGGTGATAATATTTTATTAATTTTTTTTAAAATAATACGGTATCTTTTTGTTGATATCAGTGTAATTTCAAAAATGATATTCAATATAAATTTTTTAACATCCTAATAAAATATTTTTAGAATATCACTTTTTACGAGTATAATGTTATACTTATCATTGAGAGTTTGGGGATGGAGAGTGATCTCTGTACTATCAAAATTTTAAATAAAATAATATATAAAATTATAATTTATAAAACATAAAAAATATTTCAAATAACTTAAATTTAATTAAATTATATATAAATTTTAATTTAACCAATAATTTTAGTGTGAAGAGAAAAATCTAATAAGAGAAATATTAAATTAATACTATTACTACAACTACATCAACAAAGAAAAAATAAATTTAAAGACTTAAAAAAGAGTAAAGTAAATGATAAAATTATTGTGATAATCAAAACAAAAATAAATAAAATATAATAAATTAAAAATAAGATCATGTATAAATAGCAGCAATACTGAATTTTAAAGGAAAAACTTTTGGTAATTAAAAGTTAGCACTTGATTGTTATACAAATATATAATATTTATTATTAGGAAAAGTATATGGAATTAAGAGGTGATCAGCTAAAAAGTAAATAATTTATCTAATTTATAAATATATTTAATTAATTTTATTTATTTTTAATTTATAATTTTTGATACTTAGTAGAAGAAACATCCTAATGTTAGGGTTGCACATGGATCGGATCGGATCGGATATAGCCTAAAATTCTATCCGATCCGTACTGCACTCATCGGATCGGATCGGATACGATATCCGCATTTTTTAGGCCGGATCCGATCCAATCCGATCCGCATACTTGCGGATCGGATATCAGGTATATCCGCATAATTTAAAAAAAAATTATTTTAAGATTCTATTTGACTATTTTTACAAAAAAATTTAAAAAATTCATTTTTTATCTGTTTAAGCCTATTTACTCCTAAAATATTATCAATAATAGTTCTTTTGAATAACAAAAACAAAATAATAACACAAGATTTAAGTTTAATTATTCTAAGTTGAAGTACAACATAAAAATTTAAAAACAAAATATCATAAAATTCATAAATAACACACTAAAATTCATATCACATTAGGGTTTATTTTCTTAAACTATGCTATTTATATGTGATGTGCGGATATGCGGATTTGCGGATCGGATCCGCGGATATCACTGCCAAATCCGCAATCCGATCCGACCATAGTGCGGATCCGATCCGATCCGATGGCTCTGCGGATCAGATAATATCCGCAGAATTCGGATCGGATGCGGATAATTACCAGGGATATGCGGATATTATTTGATCCATGTGCAGCCCTACCTAATGCCGGTTAATTTTTAGTTGATACTCTTTTTTTTTTTTTTTACCAAAGATATGAGACTCGAACCCGCAACCTCTTAATTGAGTATGGAGAAATTATGTCATTTGAGTTATTACTCATTGGCTTAGTTGATACCCTCTTGATTCCTTAGCATTGTATTATTATTGGTAACATGTGTATTGAAGATGTAACTAACTCAGTGGAAGGATAATAATTTTTAAATACCAAGGCATGTCAAGGTGCAAGGTAATTGATGAGTTAGTTAATTATTGTATATTGTGCATTTAGTTAGAATCATAATTCTTGAAGAGTCTTTGATCTAATATTGCAAGTCGATTAATATATATTTGAGGATTCTATTTTAAATTAAACTGATATTATTCTCTTGAATCATATTTTTTTTAGACTGCCTTTAAAGATGTCTTAACTAACTAGGCTAACTTTAATTTGATATATATATATATATCATTTTTTATAGGACACTTGCTAAAGATTTATTCAATATTTACTGTGGTTAAACAAAATATAAAATCTATTAAAAAGTTATGAGAGATACCACTTTTTTCTTTTTTCTTTTTTATTAAAGTTAGGGAGATTCGAACGGCAACCTCTTAAATGAGTATAAGAAATTATACCATTTGAGATATAATTCATTGACTATTTCCATCTATTTTCTATGTATGATTTTATTTTCATTTCATTTTATTTTATGTCATATAAAGTATCACATAAATATTTATGCGATTATATATCATAAATAAATTTAATTAAATTGTAAAAATTTAATTAAAATAAAAAATATAAAATTACAAAATTAATAATTCTGTGAATGTGAAGATAAAAAATTTTGTATATTTGGATTAAAAAAATTAAAAATTTGTAAATAATTGAGAAAAAACTTACTATTAAATTGATTTGAATCAATTTTTTTACTAAATTGATAAGAAGATAATAAAAAGAATAGAATAATAAAATACGTATAACTGAGTACATCTAATTTATTTGAGTATGTTTTAATTGAATTTTTATTACAACGTTACAATGTTCATTTAACAGAGTTTAATGTATTTTATTGATCTTTCTTTAAAATAATACCCTATTTCAGAAAATAGATTCTATCAATTTTTTCATAAAGTGTGATCTCTCACTCTTCAATATCTTCTCTCACATATTTTCTTTGGACCCCACTTAAAGAAGGCAAGGTGAGCAATCATACTTTACCAATAATTGAGAAAAAAAATTGAAAGAATCTATTCTCGTAATATTTTCTTATTGGTACCAAAATCATTTAAAAAATAGTATTTAATGCAAACATTTTGAACATTTCCAACGGAGTGTTTTTAGAATGTCGCTTTTGATACTTTAAATAAATGAATTGATTTAGAATTAAAATTTACATTAGAATTAATTGATAAAATAAAACTGATATCATATTGATAAATAACCAATAAAATTTTGTTACTTATATAATTATGTTAATAAAATAATTAAAAATAATATAAAATTCTAATTAAATTAAAATTAAGTCTTAGAAAAATAAATTTTATTTTTAATTTTAAATAACTGTTTATGATATATAGTCTTTTAGATATTTATGTATTTTATAGTATCTAAAATAAAATTAAAATTAAATCTAACATAAAAATATTCTTAATTTTAAATCACTTCCATTACTATAAAAATCAAAAGTGACTCAAAATTGATCAAATTAGAGTTGCTGTAAACATCACTCTGTCAATATTATTAGTTAATTAAATAAATGTGTTGATGATGAAGCAGTTATCATTGTGAGGAAATATTGTGTTGATGCGTATTTAATTAACTATATATATGTGTGTTGCTTACTTGCTTATAATTTTGCCGACTGATGAGGTGGATGTTGATATTATTGTTCATGTGAATAATTGTAGTAAGCATATATAGTAAGGTATCTTATCAGTCAGTCTGGATCTCCAATTAGTGAAGTGGTGAACATGGAGGAACTGTGTATGTGTTTGTATATGTTTGTTGCAACTGCATGTAGGTCAAGTTCAAGCTCAAAAGCATACATTATACGCACCAACTCTTGTCTTGTTGACCTTTAGTTTCTTGTAATATTTTTTTTTGGAAAAAGTCTAGAAGATCAGTATTTTTGTTGAAAGAAATTTAATCAGCACTTAATCATTAAAAAATGATTAATTTTATACTATTAGATATCATCTCACACTATTAAAAATATTGATGATAGCTAATTAATAGCTAAACATTACAAATTCTGCTGGTCTCTAACACTCTTCATTTTTTTTTGATAAGTTCTTGTACTAATAATATGGCCTCACTTACCTACAATTTTTATTATTATTATTATTATTATTATTATTATTATTATTATTGATATTTACTCTATTTACCTCAATAATAATATAATAATAATAGTTCTATTGATTATTGGAGGAGAGTCTCCATATGTTTTTTACTGCCAATTGAAGCTTTTGAGATGTGAGAATGTCCCGGAGAAAGACAAAAGTATAGATATATGTTATAAGTAATAGGACTATCATTATTTAACTTTTATTACTCTATAGTTATTTTTTATTACTCTATATATATATATATATATTTTTTAATTATATATATATTTCTATTAAAAATTAATTTAATTTTTCAGTTGATAATCAGTCAACATTTCTCTTTTATTTTTTTAACCTTTTTCTCTTGTTTTTTAATCTTTGTTCATCTGTTATTTTGTTAGTTTAAAAGATTAATCCTTTAACAAAACCGTTTTTAATCACATATAATTCAAAAATCTAATGCCAATAAAAAATAGAATAAAATTTTAAATTGATCATCAAATAAAGATTAATATATTATAAAATATTTTTTGGTTGTCAACGGTATCTTCTAACCCGACAAGTCAATGACTAATTCGTCATGCAGACGGATGAGCTCATCACTATACCAATCCAAGTTAATTAAGATTACTGTATATTTATTATAACATTAATTTACTTTTTGAAAGACTAAAATCCGTATAATTCACTTGTCTACTTAAGTAAATGTCAAGTGATTTGAATCCTGGCTGACATATATATATATATATATATATATATATATGTAATAATCCATTGACAAGCAACAGATCTTTAAATAAAATTTAAATTCTAATAAATTAGTCTTTTATCTATTGTACCACGAAAAACCATAGAAAAATAAAAAGGTAATCTAAAAAGGAATAATTGAATTGAATTTAAAACTTAATTAAAATAAAGTTCAACCTTTAGAACTAATTTAATGTCTTAAGTCGTTTAAGAAATAAATTAATATCTCATAACTTTCTTGATGAATATTAATTATGCCAAACAACTTTTTAAATACTAATAAATTTATGTTGTTACAAATATTTTTAAAACAAATTTCGTTTTCCACAACTCTTTCTGAATATATACAAAGGTAAAGCTTTTACTCTTAAATCCATTTCAAGTTTCTTATATATACAGAGCAAGATATTCCATAAACTGGACAAAAGCAAGCATAAAAGACGAAGATTTGTTGGAAGATTTGGTTGGCCAACAATGGCTGTCAAACTTTAATTTGCGTTGTGCTTGTTATTTTATTCTTGGATTTTATTTTTATATAAATTCTTTTTACTGCTAACTAAAAGTTTAAAAGGAAAAAAATAAATCCCCTTCCTATATTGAAAAATAAACAGAGTTCATTTGAGCTTGCAAATAGGGTATACTAAAATCGGTTCGTTTGATAAACCGTTCAAGAGATGTTTGTGTTCTTAAAAAATGCAAGTTATTATTTATGTTTAAAAAATAAAAAAAATCATATACTTATATTTTTAGCATTGAAAAATTTGGACTGTTTTTCAAAAACATTTAATATATTCTTTACATTAGTTTGTATTTTTAAAATTAAAAAATCTAATAATAATTTTATATATTAAAAAATTTACATTTATTTCTAATATTTATTACATTTATATTTATTAAGGTTATTTTAAATGTTATCTATTTTTGTAATTGTGATTATTGAAATTACTCGTATTTTATTAATTTATCAAGTATATTATATATATATATATATATATAACTAGCTTTAATAAAGGTTTAATTACTCTATTGGTCCTTATAATTTCGTTAAATTTTCAATTAAGTTTTTATATTTTTTTTTCTTTTAATTGGTTTCTGTACTAATTTTTTTTTTCAATTGAGTCCTTATACTTTCTTTTCCTTTTATTTGAGTCCCTGCACAAATTTTTTTTTTAGTTGGGTCCCTATACAATTAAGCCAATTACTACTGAGAGGGACCTAATTGAAAAAAAAATTTGGTGCAGGAACTCAATTAAAAAGAAAAAAGTATAGAGACCTAATTGAAAATTTCGTGAAATTATAAGGACTACAGAGTAATTAAACATTTAATAAATTAAGTTTAAACAGCAAAATTTTACCAAATTAAATCTAATAAAATAGCAGATGCACGTGAGAAGAAGGTGGGTATCGTATAAAAGCCTCAAAGAATGAAGATAGAGATGCATGTGTCCCTATTGAAAGTGTCAATGGGTTTGGTCGTTCCATTAAGAGGCGACAAATTCATGTTGGGAGTTCATATCTTGCCATCACTGTTTATAAATAAAACATTCATCGACACCCCCAAACACTATATGCCGCCTATTACCATGCATCTCTTTTGGCTACACACATCAAATGACACCTTCTTTTGTCACCTCATACAAAGGTAACATGACTAATATTATTGCTTCTTATTCTTTAATAAAATAAAAATCAGTACACTAGCTAGTAGTGTAGATCTAAGAAAAGCTTTGTATCACTTAAAAAAAATCTTTTAGATAACGACTAATTCAGTGATCAACAAATTTCTATCATCAATAATAAAGAATTATTTGACGAATCGGACGTTAATTATTTAAGTTGATAGATTTATTTGTCTTATTACGTATGGTCTCAGAGTTATCTTCGTGATTGTCTTTCCTCTCAGAGTTCTAACGACTTTTGGACATGGTGGACTGCATCAACAAAGATACTTAACCTGTTGAAGAATGCTGACCGTAATCCTCAATTGCTTGCTATCATTTGCTGGAACTGCTGGAAAGCTCGTTGATTTTTGAAGGTTCTACTTCTATACCGTCTGCCATTCTAGCAAGCTCTGTCAAGTTGAAATCCAAAGAACTCCCAGTTTAGGTCGTCATCTTTATGAGACAAGCTCTTAGTTCCATTCAATTTGATTTATCATTATTTCTTCTTTAAGATTTTTCTTCGTTTTTCGATCACGCACCGTTGGATGAATACCTTCAGTGTAGTGTTTTTGGGAAATCCCCACCTTTTATTATGCTGTCCTGCTTTTGGACATCTTTGTATTTTATTTTTTAATAATTAATGAAATATAACCTATTATCTTTGGAAAAAAAAATTAGTCATGTATATATTTTTTTAATTAAACTTAAATTATTAAATTTTAAAATTATTATTATAAAACTTGGCTTGTAAATTGTAATTGATTTTCAATATATTACACTAAATAATCACTTGGGAAATCTTGGAAAACAATAATCACGTTGGTTGTCCCTTTATATCTCACCAATTATCTTATTTTTGAACCATTTTTATATGATTGGTGTTCCTCTTGGCTGCTTCTAACAGGAAGTTAGTGGATGGCAAATGCTCTACACTACTTTCGGTTTCCATTCTCCACCATGGTTTAATCCAATATCCTATTGGTGATTTATTTGATTATGATAATGACAAGGGGGATAATAGTAGTTGTCATCATAATGCAATAATGTAAGTATAGATTATATATCATGCTCCTTAGTGTTTATGCGATCTCTTTATTAAACTAAAAATAATGTAAGTAGATAATATCATTCTCCACATCCATCTCAGTGTAATCTGTCCTTTCATGCATTCAACTAAAAATAATTATTTTTGATTAGTGGATATATCATATATTATCATACTCTAAAAGAATTTCAAATTAAACAGGGTATATCTATATATAGGTGAAAAAGCAAATAATTTATATCAATGGACAATGGGAGAAACATATCAAAGATTCGAAATAAGAAAATTAAAATACGAATTATAAAATTATAATTTATTGACAAAGACAAAATTCTGGTAGTGCTTTAGACTGTTGCATCAAGTGGTGGTGGATGACGAGATATGTCATAATCTTTTGACATTCACTATTTTGAATGCCTTTATACCCAAGACAGTGACTCAACCATGAATCTATGGTTAACCTGAGTATTGGTTAGGCTGCTCTTTCGTTTTCTTAATTAATAGTTGCTCTTCTTTTTCTTGGTTTACAGATGTCCTTTTATTCAATAGGAATCTTTTATTTTTTTAAACGCAATTTTGGTTAAGAAAATTAATTTTCTTTTTACTAACAATTGACTAATTATTAGTTAAAAAAATTGATTCTTATTTTTTTTTTTGATAAATAAAAAAGTATTATTAAAGTCAAAATAAAATGAAGAATGATATGAAAAAAGTATCCAACTCAAAACAAGAAGAGAATGATCAAAATCATACAATAAAAATTCATAAATCAACCACGATTTAAGAAAAAAAAAAAGAAACCACCATATCACACTAAACAGCATGACACCGATAATGTGCTACTGCTACTCACATCATAACTCATATTCAACATATGTGTCAACTTACTATGTACATATAAAGCAAAAATAACTATATATTATACAACTCATTTTTGAAGAATCTAAGAACCTTTTTGTAAAGATAGATTGGGTTAAGTGGATGGCAAAGAAAGGATAAAGAAAACATCCAGCTTTGTGAATGGCCGAGGAATGCAATTATTTATTCCATCACAAAAAATAAAAAATAAAAAGGAGAGGGATTCACAAATGCATGGAACTTTGAAAAGGTAGCTTGTAACGTTTTGTCATTGTCCAAATCTAAAGCTTCTGTGCTAGAGCATAACAAGTAATGATAAGGTTTATTGAATTCTTTTTAATATTAAAAGTATTTTTTGTTTTTCTTTTTTAATTTCTTGAGCTGCCATAAATTTTATTTTGGTTCTCCTGAAAATAACTTTTGGCCCAACTATATAGGCTAAACATTATGTTCTCTTCTTTATATTTTTTTGGGGTTTTGGACAAGATCTGTTCCTAATTTGTGGATTGACATTTTACACAAAAAAAAACGTTCCCAATCAAAACCTAAAAACATCAACAACGTTCCAATATTATTTTAATAGTTATCAAAACTCCCCGGCCCAAATATTAACCTTGGGAGCTACCCACCAAAACTGTATAGTGTATAGAAACAGTCATGTGTTATTGTGTTAACCAAGAGAGGGTTGGTGGATCAAATTCGGGTTTAAATATTGGGCTTTGAATTTGTGGGTCAAGTTGTACTTGTCTTTTTTTTTTAATATTTCAATACGGATTTGAGTTTCATTCCTAAGTTTGTTGTTGGTAAACTAAACTTGTAAACCAAAAAAAAAAAAAAAAGTAAACTAAACTTTGACCCCTCCCAAAAGTTATAGATATTGATTTGATCCGCAAAACTATTGGATTGAATTTGAATTCGATCCACACACCACACACTAATAGAATTGAATTACGGATTTTAAACATCGATTCGTATATCTACATATCTGTAAAAATAAATAAATAAATATTTTTTATATTTTATTTCACCTAATAATTATCATATATGTTGTATTATTTTATTTGTATTATTAAAAAAATATGTTAAATAATATTTTAAGAGTAAATATGTGGCATAATCTTCCCATTTTCAGCTAGAGGTCTTGGGTTCGAATCTCATTCTTAACCTTGAAAAAAAAATTTATTGATATTTTTTAATAAAAATAAACTTTTTAAAATATTTTTATATTTTATAGATATATTTGATTTCCGATATGCACATTTGCTAATTGGATCGGATTCAAATTTAAAATCTACGGATCTGATGGTTTTAGTGCGGATCAAATCGAGATTTTGGTCATATCCAATCCGATCCGACCTTATCGACATTCACCCCTAGAAATGAATGCCAAAAAAGGAGAAAGGAACTCTCTTAAACAATGGTAGATGACAAGACTTGATGTTCCAAATTGGTGGTGTACATTAGTTGGTCAATAAATTTGAATCGGATTTTACTAAGTAGACAATGACTTTTGTAAACAATGTAAATAATGGGCTCTAAAATTAGTACAATAAAGTAAAAAAATACTCCACTCCCAAATTATCCCTTAAACCCTAACATTAGGATAACCATTCGAACACCTAATGAATTGAACATCCATCCATGCTTAGTTGTTCATGAGTAAACCAAATTAAAAAAAATAACCATTCAATTAAAAATAATAAACATAATTAGCTGTATACCCATTATCTATTATATATGTCTACCTATACTCTTCCATTTGAATCAGGTGAAGGTGGAGGTGGTTCGTTCTTAAGCACGGTTGCATCATTATCTTCTTGTTTTGATATATCCATCACCTCTGGTTTGCTTTTATATTTCCCATCACTTTGTATATCCTTCAAAGTATCCAACACTTGTACCATTGAAGGCCTCATATCCTTAGAACTCTGCAAGCACCGAAATGCCAACTCTGCAACACCATTGATCATCTTCCTTACCCTCAAATCCGATTCGAATCCAAGGCTTTTGTCTACAATCTCATGCAACGCACCACTCTGAATCTTCTTCATGGCCATGTTCGACAAATTGATCTCATGCCTATGCCTTGTTATGTCAACTGCACGCATTGAAGATATTAGTTCAATCAGCACAACTCCAAAACTGTACACATCGCTTCTATCCGTCAGCTGGTAGTACTCGTGGTACTCCGGATCAACATAACCAGGTGTGCCTTGTGGCGCTGTGGAAATGTGAGTTAAGTGGTTTGGAAATAGTCTTGAGAGTCCAAAATCGGCTACTTTGGCTCTAAAGTGATCATCAAGAAGGATATTATTGGTTTTAACATCTCTGTGGATGATGTCTGAAGCATGAAGATATACCAATGCACTAGCTGTGTCTATAGCAATCTTCATTCTGGTATCCCAACAGAGAGCACCAGATTTCGCTTTCTGTCCGTGGAGATGATCTGCAACTGTTCCGTTCGAAACATATTCGTACACAAGCATTAATTCGCTGCTGTGGCTGGAATTACATCCATACAGTGATACCAGATTTTGGTGGCGCAAGCCTGTTAAGATCTCAACTTCATTCATGAATTGCTCTACTGTCCTGTAATTGTTCTCATACATCTTTTTCACAGCAACAAAACGGCCGTCTCCAAGTTTTCCTGTGAAACATTTGAAACTAATGACTTAAAAAAGCAAGCAATTATGTATTTATAACTCTTTGATCATAAAGGATATTGCTGTGGATACCAAAATATACTTTCCCAAAGCCTCCATCTCCTAGTTCTCTGTCTGGATCAAAGTTGTTTGTGGCCTCTTGAAGTTCTCTATAGGCAAAGAATTGGAGTCCAGAGTATTTTTGATGTCCCTTTTCAGTGTCTTCTAAAAAAGAAGACATGCTGTGAGATGGTACAAATGATACATCTTGAAAATTCTTCTTCCATCTACGGTAATAGAGACTAAAGGCAATGCCTAATATAACTGCACTAAGCACAGCAGCAGCAACTCCTACGAAGAATGAGTTGGATTTTCAATTGATTTGATGTTTATAGGGCTTAGTGAAAATAAATTATTCATAAAGATTGCATTTGTTACCTATGGCAACTTTCTTTTTCCAATTCAATTTACCTGAAACGGTTCAGATAGAGGACAAAGTTTGAATGAGATGAATATTGTCAAATAACTTCATATTGTATACACATACCCCATCAAATTCATTTGCCAATTCAAATTAAGGTTAAGCAGAATACTTTATGGTTGCATAAAAACCCTACTGTTTTAGCAATAGAAAACGTTAGACTTTTTTCTTTTCAAAGAAAAATATCATAGTTAGATATTAGATAATTCAACCTGGTCAAAGTAAAAATTGTCATGCAGTGTGAAAACATAAGGATAAAGGTAGACCATTAAAAGTAAAAAGGTAGCATGGGTCTGCCTCGTCTCCAATCTAAAAAAGCAACAATCTTTATTGGATAGAAACTAACAGCAGAGACTCTGGCTTTTCTCCTCTGAGAACTTCCACAAAAAACAAAATTTATGTAAACAAAAGAAATTAACCATGTAGCTCCGAGGAAGACCTGTACATAAGTTTAGATAGAAAAATGCTAGAAGACCATCAGAATTTATTGTTTTTTTGCCATCATTTTTAACCACCAACTCAATTTCTTTAGTTTAGTAATCCAACAACATACTTTAACTCACATCTTTAAACATTGATGACTAATTGATGGTCAAAAATAATAATTTCTGATGGCCTTCTAACATTCTTCCTCTAGAAAAAACTAGAACAACCGGAGGATAACCATGCTTTATGCTTTCAAGAGGTGTGGTGATAAGTTCTGAGGAAATGAGAGTGGATTATTGGGAATATCAATGGTAAAGTCAACTACTTTCAATATTTCCACATCTTCTATAGTGGCAATACAGATTCATCAAGATTGAGATAGACATAAACTCTTGCACCAAAATCTTTTCTCTAATATAAACCCATTTCTAAAACCATTGTCCGAGTGTCATATATATTCACATGAAGAAAATAAGAAGGTAAGAAGACATACTATGATGATGAGAACAATCCAAAGCATGATTAGTTCCATCAGGGCAATAGCAAGTAAACCGAAACTCATCTTTGGATCCGCATATTCCTTTAGTCGACATGCATCCTATGCATCTTTGAATGTCAAAAGGTGAACTATAATTCACATCAAACCCTGCACTCAAGGCTCTATTCAACCCTTCAATTCCATCCTCATTAGCTCTCACTTCCTGTATCGCCTGCACTTCCACATGAACTCCTTGGCAGTTCTGAGCCACCGCCACACCCAAATCCCCATAAAAAGCTCGCTTTTTGGGATCATCCTTGCAAGGGAAAGAGTGTATTGTTTCACTGTTGTTGCCAGCGCAGTCATAGAAGATTGAGACGTTCCTAACGTTTGGCGAGAAGCGAAACATGCTTGTCTCTAAGGAAGTGTTGGTTAAATGAGAAGAGCATTGATCATAGGCAATCCCAGTTCTAACCATTGTTATGTTGCAAGCAGGTTGATCGATATTCAGCACATGAAAAGTCTGTGAGCCAATTTGAATGGAGGTGTTGCGATTAGCGTGGCAGCTGAGCTTGAATTGCTGGCTGATGCCGCAATAGCTTGGCCTGCTCCCTCCCCAGAAAGGATAGTAGATGTTGGCTATTTCTCCGCAGCTGTAAGCCTTGGAGCACGCTGCATATTCACTTTCTTGAGAGATTGAAAGTTTTGCCAAAGTGGCCAAGCATAACAGAGATATAGTGAACATTGATCTAACAAGGTTTTCATGTATTTGCACCGCCATAGATAGAACCTGGAGGAGGAGGAGGAGATGCTGATAATGAAAGATGGAAAGTTTGATAGAATTATTAATTGCTTGCTTTCTTTCTATGCATATGATGATGACTATTCATATGACGTAATATTAGAAGAGTTGTCTATTTGAGATTTGACTTGTGATTATTCAAATCAGGCTTGTTCAAAAAATTATATTATATCGTTGTTATTTATTTTGACTATTTTTATGCAGATAGACATTTTATGATTTATGTATCTGTGGATGCAAAGCTGCCTATATTGTATAACTATATAATAAATCGAAGTGCCACAAGAACAAAATTTGACTTCTGATTTTTATAAATCTCCTAGTTTAGGTCATTAAGTAAATTCTTAATTAGATTGTAGTCATTTCCATCTGTCTCAAATAAATCACTTTGCTACCCATACTGCTTCAAAGTTGCATTCAAACCTTCATGTTGACTTCTTTCGATAGGAATATTTTATTCAAAGGTTTTTCTATTGAAGTTTATCAAAGGAAAATTATCAAATGCTGACTTCAAAAGATAGCGGCAAGCACATTATATTATATTTTATGTTTGTTTTTACATGCAATGGCTCAGATATTTCTATTTATTTTTAGCAATTGAAATCTCAATACCAAATTGATAGAATGTAAGTGAGTTTGGTTTTATTGTTATTATTTGAAGTACTTGATTGTTAAGAAATGACAAATTTTTAGGAATTAAAAAATGGGTATTGTAAAAGTAGTCTAATAGATGGATTATGAGTTATAAAGAGTGGAGTGATATTTGATTTTTTGGGTTGTTGATGATATTGTTAAAGATGATTAAATATTAGTTTATTTTATCTATTTAGTACTTTTTCATTGATGCTCCACTTTATTGTGTTGAACTTTTTGTTTAAAAAAAATAGAAAGTAAAAACTGACCACCAATAATTCAGTAGATAAATTTTTTTAAAAAATACAACATTTAAATTTAACAGAGTAGGATATTTCAACAAGATATAATAAATCATAAATAAGGACAAGCTACTAAGATAAATTGGCCTTTCAATATTACCAAAATACAACATCTATACATTGAGCATCTATACATTGAATACAGTGGATTATGATTTGGACGTAAACCGCAGTAGAGATGCAGCGGTTTACGTTAGGTTGCGTGTGAGAAGAAACTACTACACTCCTCTAGCGATTTCTAATGGAATGCTTAAAAGGCATAACTCGCGGTACCTCTACAGTAGTTTATCAATTTAAAAGTTGGATGAATGATTAGACTTTGTCTATATCAATTTCAGGTTATATCAGTAATAATATCAACTTTAACATCTGATTGTTGTGCCTTGTTTGGAATTTGAATTTATTAGTTTGACAGGTGTTTAAGTACGATTTAGGTTGAGTCTATACTCTGCACATGTTTTTGAATTTTGACACTACACTAGTTAGCCTAAATATGATGAATTCCGCTAGTAAGTCAATGAGAAATCTTAACAATATGTACAATGGGTTGGTTATTTAATCCAATAGAAATAAATAATAAATTCAAAAACTCTCATTCAATTATTTCACATCAAATTTCAAATTTTAAATTTTTAAAAAATTCAGTTAGTTATTTCAAAAAAATAACCATCTGAAATCCTGATTTACTAAAACATTTCACTCCAATACTCTCTTCTTTTTCAACCGGCAGCCACCCCACCTTCATCAATAATCATCTCATTTCACCGTTGCTATTTTGGCTTGCCACACGACACTCACCTTAGTAAAAATAACCATCCACTCAAGGATAAAAATAATCATCCGCATACCTAATGAATTGAACATCTAACATATTTTAATTATATATAACTAAACCCAATCCAATCAAAATAATCATCTATATAAAAATTAAAATAACCATCCACATACATACTAAAATGACCATCCTAAATTGACCATTAAAATAAAAGAAGAAGATGATGAATAAATAGAAGAAACAACTATTGTGGTGAACATAGTTTTAAAGGACTAGGCATGACGAAAGCGGCACTGTTGTGAAGCATAGTGCTCAAATCTGAAAGAAGCTAACCATGCTTGGATTCGAAGAAGAAGAGCATGATGGTATTATCGGTGAGAAGAGGCTTGAAGAAATGGGAGAAAGCGAAGCCGGTTTGGAAGAGAGGCGCGCGAAAAAGTGGTAGCAACGTTAGACTGAGCGTTCAGAGGGCGAGGCGCGTCGGGCTAACCGGCGGAGATGAGGATGGTGTCAGTGGGAGGATGTGGCAGCGTCGGTATGGCCGGCGAAGAATTCAGTGACGCGAGGTGAGAACCAGAGAAGATGACGGTAAGTTTTGAACGTGTATTGAAGGTTACGATAAGATTAGAAATAACCATACGTAGTGTGAATGAGTTTAAATATTAATCCTAATTTTTCAAATTTTAAAATTTAAAATTAAATAATTAATGATCTAATTTTTAATTGTAATTTTTTTTAATCCATTGTACACATTGTAAATAATTAGTATTGGTTCCCAATACTTTCTCAAATATGATATGTTAAACTTGTGTTCATATAAATTAAAAATATTTTTTATTTATCTAAAATGGAACTTAAAGAGGTATATAATGAAGAATTATGTATTGTATACATATCATGCTAACTATCATGAGTTAATTAACTTAATATTCATTCCTTTTGGTGTCGTATTTTAGGTTCATTACAACTTGATGTAAACAAAAGTGGTATAAAAATAATATAAGTTTTCATAAGTAGTATTGTATTAAACTCAGTAAAAAAAAGCATGATATAGTTCATACAAACAATACTAAAATATATAACGACTTCAACCACTCGTACATATGTACTTAATGCATCACAATAAGTCACATAGTAATAAGAATTTTAACCTCTCATTTTTTTTCTTATTTCATTGTACTTTTAGAGAATGAGAATAATTCTTGTCAATTTTTTTTTATAGTATTCCAATATAAATTTTATATCAATTTCAAAAAACCAATTTAACTTGTAGCACTCAAACAAAACTCTATTTCCTAAATTTTTGTATGAATTCCATATCATAAGAACTCAACTTCAATTTAAAAGATCGTCTGACTCAGATAATAGAAAAAAAATTCAAACTAAATTCAACGTCAGTATAAATAAAAAATAAAAAAAAAATCAAATTAAATTCAACGTCAGTATAAATGAAAGAAATTAGGCTCGACGAATATGAAAATTTCTATAAATAAATGTATTGAACTTGAAGACTATTTATGTGAAAGGTCTATTTAATAAACAAACTGCTCTATTCAATAAATATGATCGAAAAATATTAAGGTAGTTGTTATGAGTTTATCGAAAAATATTAAGGTAGTTGTTATGAATTTTTATATTGGCAATGACATGATTTTTCAGGGGATATGTAGACAAGTATAAACCACTATAGAGGGAATATGTAGACAGACAAGTATAAACCACTATAGAATTACTACGGTTTACATTTCCACGGTTTACATTTCCATAGAAATGCATTCTTCCATAGAAATGCATTTCGTCTTATTGCTCGGGTTGTGGCAGTCGCCATTTCTCGGCTTAAGTGATAAACTCATCTTTTATGATAATTTTAATTTTAAATTAAAATAAGTGAATTTTATCAATTTATCTTATATTTATTCATTGAAATTACATAATTTTGTGAATTTTTCTTAATTGTCAAAGACACGTTCAAAAGCAATACTGTTCAAAAAATACAACATTTAAACTAAAAATAAGTAGGATATTTTAACAAGATATTTAACCCTGTTCAAAAGCAACAAAATTCCTTTCCTAACAACCTCACTTGTTCAATTCTGACCATTCCTCATACCAACATGGTATTTTTACAAATATATATCAATCGATACTTACGTAGTACCAAGTTGATAGATGAAACCAAACTTTACCAATTGAACAAAGAAAAATAGCATCGGAGAATATATCGCGATGATCTAATTAACATCAAATAATAAGAAATAGAAAATAAATTAAATTCAATCGATACACTAGGCTACACTACTATACAGTGCTGTTGGAATGCTTGCCAGCATGTTAGTCAGATGCAAATGTTCATGTTTGTCTCAGAGGGTAGACTAGAGATCAAAAGATCAGAACAAAAGATGTTAAAATTAGCTAGACACAAAGCAGTTATGGATGTATGGGATTAACTATAGATCAGCTTCAGTGAGTCAGAACTCAAGCTTCTTGCATAAGCCCACCTCAGTATTCGTATTCCTTGGATTGGCTCCTGATTTCAATTTGATAGGTGCACGAGGACAAGTACCAGGGCTGGCACTGAATACCGGCAAAAGCTTAGGAGGCGTCTTACAATAATAAGCAACCTCAGTCTGATTTGAAACAATGACCTCCATAAGATCCTTGCATAAAGAGTCAAAGATCTCTTGATCCGAAAGAGATTCTTCTTCATCATAGGAAGCATCAAGAGAGTGAGAGTGAGGAAAATCAAGTCGCCTAGAAACACCGATATTTAATTCAAGATATTTTTTACCCTGTGGCGCACGCATCAAATGATCAGGACCAGGTGCAAAGGGGTCAAAAACACTGCCTTTAGGTGTTCGAGGGCTACCATTTGAATCAGAGTCCAGTTTGAGTTGTTTCGCTTCTATGGTAAGGGGAGAATGAAGGTGAACGGCAAAGTCTCCATTCTCTCCAAGAGGCTCAGGAGTGATAGGATTAATCTCATCCTGCATTGCATTCTCATAAGTCCAGGCTCCAGCAGCCAAATAATCAAAAAGAAAAGGAAACAGAAGCTACCCCTAACCTAACCCTAGTTCCTAATAGCAGAGGAATCTTACCGGTTTTATATTGGGTTCGCAGAAGGACTCGTGTCTTCTCATCTGCTCCGAGAGTAAAGCCCTGAACAACCAACCAATCGAATATTTTCAATAAAATAAAATGAATGTGGTACAATGGGATCTGAAACAGTTAAAAGATAAGATTTTACCCGAGTTCGGGGTTCTCCTCCTCTGCTTCGTTGTTAGGGTTTGCCGCAACATCTGGGGACTCAGGAGGTGCATCAAACGATAGCTGCATTCTCTCTTCTCTTGGGTTGAAAATCACAGATACACCAACTTACCAAACTGGATCGGTAACACCCTAGAGCAGAAGGTATCAATCAAAGTATGTAGGGAGTCTAAGCTGGAATGGAATTTAGCAAGAACAATGAAACCACTCAGAATAGGATTAGGCAGTTTAGGTGAATATAGCTGAGGTGGCGGGGCTGGACTCGCGGGACTTTCGAAAATGAAGCCCAGGAAAGCCCAATTCTCTCTAGCTGTTAGGGCTTCCTTCAACAATTCAAGAACCCAAAAAAACAATCAAATTTATTAAGGTTGAAACACCTTAAATAAAGTCCAAAAAAAAAACCTTTAAATTAAAGGCAAAATAATTAACTTGGGTTGGTCGAGTGGTGAGTAATCGGCTCACTCATCTGTTTAAATAAGTGTTGGAGTTCGAATCTCGTATTATAGATGCAGTAATTTATCTAGTCATTGGACTAGCAGGTTGAGAGATACCTAGAACAAAAAAAAAAAAAAGCAAAATTACCTTGGATTTTTCATTTTACATTTTAAATTCTATTTTTTTAGCTCTAAATCTTAATTTTAAATTCTGAATTCTCTAAAAATAAAAATTAACAAATAATTTTATATATTTGTTGGAGTTGAGCTAGCAACCAACCATGAATAGTTGAATAGTTGAATACTGAATAAATAGAATGAGTGACCAAATATAAGGAAAAGTGGAGGAAGCTATCATTGGATATAGGTAGGGCGGCATCGGGTAGGGGCGGATTTTTGCTCTATCCGACTCACCCCACCGTATAACAACCCACATGAAATTTGTCCCACTTTTATCGTGGGTAATCAAATGTTGAACCCTAATACGTCCTTGCGGGTATCCGCCCCGTCCCTATCCGTCCTTATAATTACTAAAATTTAATAAATAAAATTAAATTTCAAAATTTATATAACCATTATTACATATATAACATAAATTAAAATAAAAATTTAAATATGATACAATATTATTAATTATTTACTAATTATTTTATATATATTATTTATATTATATATTAAAATTATATATATTATATATATAGCGGGCGGGTATTACCTAAACCCGCTCCGCCCCGCCCCTCTCAAGAATCCACCCCACTAAAAATCCGTCCCAATGTGGGGCAGGTAATTACCCATCTCGAACGGATAGGGGTGGAGTGGGTACCCGCGGCTTCAGGTGGTATTGACATCCTAGATATAGGGGGATATATAGTTTCCTTCCCAGCAGTTCAATCAAAGTTTCTTGGGTTGACTACAAGTAAACTAAACAACGCGTCATTGCAGATGTAGTTTCCTTCTCTTTTATTTATTTCTATGCATGTTTTCCTTGTATCTAAGTACCGGGTAGTCATCATTGGATATGAAGTAGTGAATATATCAGCCTTATGAAGTGGAGGTGTGCCCTTTTTGAGTGCTGCTTTGCGTGCACTACTTCTGATGGATCGACCGAGTTTGATATTAAGTCACAGTTACCAAACTTGGGTTATACTGCACTTGCCAGTGCCTGTCATCATTTTCATCCATCCAAGAATCTTGGAACTAGAGCATATCGCAAGGTGTATCATGGTAAGACGCCAATATTCCTTCAAAAACATAATTACTCTTCTGATTCTTTAACAAAAAACAATCGTGAGTATTTATTTTATATTTTTTCTATATCAAATACACTTTTATATATTTATCTAGTTTAAAACTTATGATAGAAAATTGATTGATAGATACATAGTGTAAAGAATAATTGAGTACACATAAGCTTAAGAATCTCTCTGTAACTTGTTGGTTGATTATTGACTATATTTTATTAGCTACTTGTAAATTGTTATAGGATAATGTCAGAATTTACCTTACTAAAACATTGATTCATTTCTCAATAATAACTTAAAATGCTTTATATATAAGATCATAAAAATGAACTTATCAATCATTAGCTTATCCAGGGAATTGATTGGGTGCTCTTTATTTCATTAGGTATACTAGAAGATTTTCGTGAAGTTGCAATCCAACGCTTATCGGCAAGTGAATTCCAATTCATTGAAAAGCATGTAGAAGGCTGCAGAAGCAGAATCTTAAGTCTTTTGCCGCATAAAAATGTGGTGTCTGTGTATGGGTACAGTTCTAACGGGAAAGAATTCCTGCTAGCACATGAGTACGTTCCAAATGGTGCTCTTCATAATCATCTTCATGGCCAAGGATCAAAGCGTCTCACGTTGCCATGGGATACCCGATTGGATATTGCTATTGATGTTGCCAATGCATTGGCATATCTTCACTCTAATGGCATCCTCCACAGCCAGGTAACATCCCACAATATTCTTCTGGACGAAAACTTAGGTGCAAAAGTTAAGAACTGTCTTGGATCATGGCAACTTGCCAGAGGCCCTTCTGGTTTTGTTTCACATAAAGTCGATACAATCCATGGGAGAATTGGTTATCTGGATCCAGCATTACTACCCATGGTAGAATTTTGTCTTAACTTCAAGAATGACGTATATAGTTTTGGGGTGGTGTTGTGTGAGCTTTTATCATCCAAGCCCTCGTACAAGAAGAGCGAAAACTTGCTAAACATGGAGCTTGCTACTTTCATAATCAGTAGAATTGAAAACAATGCGCTGGAGGAGATATTGGATCCAAGCCTTGGGTTTGAATCAGACCCTGCTGTAAAGCAGATGCTAACTTCTGTGGCAGTGCTAGCATATCAGTGCTTGATTTATGATGTGTCTCTAAGGCCATCCATGGCACAGGTGCTTGAGGGTTTGAAGGGCATCAGAGAACAGAGAAGGGACTTAAATTTGACTGCAGGTGAGGTGAAGGCGCAACGCATAGATAGATTACCACTTTCTTCATGCTTCTAATTCTGGTGTTCAAGTGTTTGCATTCTCTTTATTATTTTTTTTTTTTTGTGATAATTAGATTTCAAGTTCGAAACTCTGACATTGGCGTTTTTCTGGGATTACATGAAGTCACAATTCCAAATCTTTTCTTATGATGTGCTTGCAAAAGCAACTAACCATTTTGAGAATTATGTTGGGAAAGGAGGCTTTGGGACTGTTTACTATGGTAAGAGATGTTGGATATTTAATCTTTAGTTTTTTTTTTTTGTGTTGAAAGCAAATTTTTTATTTCAATTAGGTGTTGAATGGTTGCAACAACACTTTCTCTTTAACTTTATAATTTAGTTTTAAGTTTGAAGAGACATTACTTTATAGTGTAACTTATTTTTACAATTAGAATTACAATTCTGTTCAGGGAAGCTCCCACAAGGATATGAGGTAGCAATCAAACGTTTCCATGAAAAGAAGGAGAAGACAAGAAAGCAATTCACGACAGAAGTTGAGATCCTAAGTCTGATGCGCCATCAGAATCTGGTCTCGCTGTATGGCCGCAGTTCTGATGACAGTGATGAACTCCTGTTAGTTTACGAGTATGTCTCCAACGGTTCTCTATCGACCTATCTCCATAGAAATTCTGGAAACAAACTACCATGGGCTACCAGATTAAATATTGCCATTGAGACTGCTTCTGCACTAGCCTATCTTCACCATTCTGGTATAATTCACCGCGATGTCAAACCCAGCAACATTCTCTTGGACAAGAATCTAAGTGCCAAAGTTGCAGATTTCGGCCTGGCGCGGTTTCTTCCACTTGGGGATCTTGATTTTGTTACTCATGTTTCTACTGCTCCAGTAGGAACCCCTGCTTATATAGATCCTGAGTACTTTGAATTCAATAAGGTGAGTGATAAAAGCGACGTATATAGCTATGGCATGGTTTTGTTTCAGCTCATATCATCCATGCCTTCCACTGTAAGTCAGGGGCCGCAGCTTTTTACTTTGGCTAACTTTGCAATGGGAAAGATCTTGAACAATGAGTTGGAAGAGCTTGTGGATCCAAGTCTTGGTTTCCACTCGGACAATAGTGTTATGGAAACTATAACTGCAGTGGCAGAGTTGGCATTTCAGTGTGTGCAGCATCCTAAAGAATTCAGGCCATCAATGAAGCAGGTCTTAGAGACTTTGGAGGGCATAAAGCAAGGCTCTTGGGGGTTCAACCAGATAACATAAACATACTGTCTTATTAATTCAGGAGAACTATCTTGGTTTATCAAGCATAGAAATTTAATGTCTTTATCCAATTCTTAGGAATATGAACTATTAGTTTGATTATGAATTGTAAGACCTTTTTTTATGAGCTTTAATTGGAAGTCATAGAAAACAGATGGTTAATTCTAATTTCTCGCTTGCTTGCTATCCACTGACAAGAGTAATTCCAGAGGGTAGGAGACTCTCGTTTTGTATAAGAGTAAAAAATTTCTTCAATTCAATTTTGAGAGACCAAGAGGTGATTTCTCAAACCATCTCTTCTCTTTAAGATATAATTATGCTAATGTCAACATTTTATTAATTTTCTATTAAAGTGATATTGTCTTTTTAAGATAAAATCAATTTTATTATATTTTTTAATTTTAATTTTAAATCAATTCATTCTATATAAATATCAAAAATAATATTTTAAAATCATTCTATTAGAATTGTTCTAAATTAACACAATCAAACTCTTAATTTTCCAAAGTAAATTATTTTTTATTTTCAAAAGATAATTTGAATAGTAAATGTTGAGTTAAAAAATTAACTAACATATATGATGATGACAAACATTAAATTATTAGGCTAATTATCCAATTAGTTTTAATTGTTTTTGGTTGAGTGTTGCACGCCAAATATCATTATTGTAGCAGCCCAATATAAAACAAATGAAATCATGTTGGTGGGCTGATAATACAAACGAAGCCAAAAAGAAAACAAAGCCAAAGAAATCAAACGGGTTGCTTAATGGATATCCGATCCAAGCCCGTCAGCAAGCAAATCCCTCCAAGTTGCTTCTTTCATAGCAACGTTCACTTTTTCCTGTCTTGGTCAGAAATCAGAGAAGTAAGAGAGAGATTAGTTCCTAGGCTATTCACAGAAGAAGAAAGAAAGAGAAGGTTAAGTAAGAAAGGTTGAAGTCTAATCACCCATATCAATCTGTATCAAGAAGAGGTCAGAAGCTAAAGGTGATTTTATTTCCTTCTACATGCATCTTATTTTTTTTCTTCATCTTCAACTTTCTGTCACTCCATATTGGGATACATGGGAAAGATGATGTATGTTCAACACTACTGTGCATCCACGGTCACAAGTATATCTTGGGGACCAAGTTGGTTTTCAATGTCTGAGATAGGGTTTTACCATTGGAAACATTTGTTTATGATGTCCTGTGGCTTTCGATCAACAAGAGAATGTCAGAACCAAAGTTCCTATTTTGAGGATTAATGGAAAAAGTGAGAGGCTCTGTTGGTGAAGCACACAGCTCAAGGGTTGACCTAGGAAAGAGCAACTGAGCAACATGCAAGGAGATACAAAAGAAGATTTCTCACCATTCAGAAGGACAAGGAGAGATAACCAGTGTTCTTGAGGTGTATGTTCTGAGAAGAGCTCTCTGAAGAAGTTCATCTACTTTGACAGTACTTCCTAGTCAAAGGAGCATTCTGCCAGAATGAAGAACTGAATCAGAGGCTAGAAAATCTGGTTTATCACATAGCAAAGAGGCTGTTGAAGAGTCAATCTCCTTCATGTTTAGCATATTGTAATTTACTTTTCAATGTTTATCTTTCTGTAATTTCTTGAGGTAAAAGGCTGAATGAGTGAGTTATTGAAAGAGCCAAAAGAGAAAAAGACAGAGAGATACACATGAGTGAAAAGTCTAGAGTTATTTTAAATTTCTTTAGGTAAAGTCTGTGTCTTGTATCTTGTACCTATGAAGTATCTCTTTCTTAGTTGGGTGAGCACTAAGAATGAATAGTTAGGTATTAGCATAACCAAGTCAAGTTAGGTTAGAACTTGAGTGTGGAAGGATTGTGTCAATCCTGTGAAATTGGTATATGTAATACTTTAACTATAGTGGAAATTTTACCACTGTTGTAGTGGAGACTGGACGTAGGTTGAATTGTACAAAAGCAACCGAACCAGGATACATGATGGTGTCAGCTTCTCTCTTCCATGCTCTGTTCTGTTTTCTAATATTCATGAGACAAAATGAAATTGTCTCATAAATTTTTCTGCTCCTGAGTTCAAACAGACTCTGATTGCAAGTTGTTTTAAAAGGGTTATTTCAGTAACTTAAAAGAAGGTCATAGATTCAACCCCCTTCTTTAAGCCTTCTATAACCTTCAGTAAATTACTCTTATATGTTTTTTATTATATTATTATTATTATTAGTGTATTAATAGATACTAATATAACTTTTTTAATAAATATGAATAATAATAACAAATTTAAGATTAGATAGAACAGTAACTATATTATATTACAACCAAAAATAATGGATTGGACTCCTTGACGAATATTAAGGATAAATAGGTTATTGACCTTTTGGCCCACAAATGTTTAAATCTTTGAGTATTTGAAAATATATTTAAATTTATAATTTTTTCAAAACCTAGACACATTGATTCTTCTATTTACTTGGGTGTGTCAGATCCAATAAAAAAAATCAAACGTGACTTCCGTTGTACTAACCTGACTGATATACGAATGCATATGTACGAGAGTTTTTAAAATAGAATAAATTAGACCCAGAAATCAATATGTCCAGATTTTGAAAAAGTCAGAGACTTAAATGTATTTTTAAATTCTCGAGAATTTAAATATCTGCAGGTCAAAAATGTGAGTTTTTTTAATTTTAATATGTAATAAGTGTTAGTGTATAACATGGTTATGGGGGTATAGGGTATTTCACCAGACTGTGATGGCTGCGCCAAGCAAATTGAACGGTCTGATGAGGGGAGTGTAATTGGACGGTCCGATTACAGCAATCGGATGGTACACAAATCGGACCATCTGATTTACGTACTGATGTCCACGTGGTGCGCATGCAGCGGGATCCTAGGATTGGCTTCGTTGCTTTCTATACCTTCGAATGTCACCCCCTTCCAGCATCTATCACTCTCTCTCTCATACTCTCCCAAACGGCTTGCTCCCCCGATCCTATATTACTATTTTCATTTTCAACCATTGTTGGACCACAAAACAGCAAAAAAAAATAAAAAAATAAAAACAATGCCCAAAAAACCAAAAGTAAAAGAAGTGAATCTGTCAAAACTTTACATTGTTAATTATTTTAAGCATTTAAATTATGTAAATTTTTATTTTATAATATTTTAATTTAATAAAAACAGTAGTAATAATATTAGATTTTAGTAAAAATATTATAGTAGTACTAATTAGAAATTAGATATGTATGTATGCTATTATTATTATTATTAAGTGTTAAAAATAGTAAATAAAATATAATTAATTTATAAAATTTGTGAATAATTATTGAGCTAAATGTTATTATAAATGTAGTGTTTAGATATTTAATTAGGATTAACAACTTATTATTATTATTATTATTATTATTATTATTATTATTATTATTATTATTATTATGTGTTGGAATGAAATTTTAATTAATATATTTTTTTACTTGTATTGTACTAGAAGTAGAAGTATGAATTTAAGGTAGTTTAAGTTAAATAAAAAAAAATATGAATTTAATAAATTATTTATAATTATTAATAATTGAATTTAACATAATTTAGTGTAATTTAGACAATAAATTAGTAACACTAAATTTAAAATATAAATTTAATATATTATTTATGATTGTTAATAACGTTGGTTTTTAAATAATAATAATAATAATAATAATAATAATAATAATAATAATGTTAGAGGTTATATAAAAAATATATATCAATTTTATAAATAATTTATTATTAAAATTATTCTGGTTATATAAATAGGAAATGAATAATAATTATTTTTGCAAAATAAATAGATTTTAGAGGTGCTGTTGTAAAAGGCACATATATGGATTTTATAAATAATTTGTGATTACTAAAGTTATTTTGGTTATATAAATAGGAAATGAATAATAGCTGTTATTATAACATAAATAGATTTTAGACGTTAGAAAATATATTTTTAATATATGTAAAATAAGGGTTAAATACTTTTTTCGTTCCTAACATCTTGCGTGAAAATTAAAATCGTTTCCGACCTTTTTTCTTATTAAAATCATTCTCAACGTTACTGAACGTTTTAAAATCATCATTTTTCAAATTTTTGGACTAAATTACCCTTTATCATCATCTCTCTC
Source organism: Arachis hypogaea (assembly GCF_003086295.3). Taxonomy (NCBI): domain Eukaryota; kingdom Viridiplantae; phylum Streptophyta; class Magnoliopsida; order Fabales; family Fabaceae; genus Arachis; species Arachis hypogaea. The sequence goes on from NC_092038.1 coordinate 141,097,246, forward strand.
TTTTGCTCTCCTCTGTTTACCTCCTCGGCTCCTCCCTCCTCCCTCTTCCCTGCTCCTCTCTCTCCACCCAAATCTTCAACAACAACAACTTTTTTTTTATTTCAAAAAATTAAACAAAGCTAACGCAGCATCAACAACAATATATTCAGATTCCACTTAAATCTTCAACAGTAACAACTATTTTTTTTATTTTCAAAAAAATAAGCAAAGCTAACACAGAATTAACAACGACAATATATTTAGATTCAAATATCCGTCAACAACAATAACACCAATTCAAATTCAAGACAGAAAATTCAAGAGAGAAGAACGTAGAAAAGAGAGAAGAGGGGAACTCAGAGAAGAGGGGTGGTGTTGCTGTCGTCCATCGCCGTCACAGTTGAGGGAAAGAGGAGGAACGATGGTGCGGGAAGTTACTGTTGCTGGCGCTGTCGCAGCTGTGGCTGAGGATAGGAACGACAGTGATGGAGAACGACGTGATGGCGACAGCCAGAGCTGAAATGACGCCGTTGAAGTCGATGCTGACATGGTTGTCGTTGAGGGCTATGGAGAGACCGGGATTGCCGAGAAAGTGGTCGTCGTGGGAGATGAGGAAGGTGAGGCCAACGTCAATGGAGGAAGGGTTGATGTTGGTGATGGAGAGAGAGAAGAAGGTGGAAAAGGAGGCAGAGATGGTACGGTGGCGGAAAGAGAGAGAAGAAGAATTGGGGTTATGGTTGGGAGGGGGTTCCGAAGAAAGGGGTAGGAGGAAAGGTAGGAAGAAGGGGATCGGAGGGAAGAAAGGGAAGAGATACGGAGACGGGGGTGGGGGTTTGGGGGGGGGTGTTTTTGTTTTTTAATATTATTTTTATTAATTTTAAGGGTAATTTGGTCAAGAAAATAAAATTGAAGTAGAAAAGGACGATTTTATAACGTTTTGTAACTTTGAGGATGATTTTAATAAGAAAAAAAAGATGGGGACGATTTTGATTTGACCTCAGATCTTAGGGACGAAAAAAGTACTTATTAATTATTGTTATAAGCTAATAAATATGAATGTAGTTAATAATATAATTGTTAATATAATTATATTATACTGATAGTTAAAATGAAAATGTGATATTATAGGGTTCACGGATGTTGACATGTGACCACTTAATGCCGTCGGATTTGTACAACCAAATTGTTGAGAGGCATTTACGGAAGACTGGTTTTTATCACGTTTCTCATATTGGAGTCATTCAATGTCAGTCAGCAATGATTAATGCTCTAATCGAGAAATAGCGGCTTGAGACTCACACATTTCATTTTCCGGTTGGTGAGTGTGCTGTGACATTCAAGGATGTGGCGATATTTCTTGGTCTGCCGACAAATGATCTTTCGGTTACAGGACCGATCATGAGTAGTTTTGAGACCTTAGAGGCCAAATGCTTGCACTAGTTTTGGATTGCACCAAGGAAGAGGGATTGTAGAAAAAGTTTCATAAAGTTGATGTGGTTTAGGGGTTTGAAAGATGGCTTAGTCTTGATTGATGATATTCACATTCAGAGGTACGTAAAGTGTCACATAATGTTATTATTTGGGACAATTCTGTTTGGAGACAAGTCGGGTGCAGCGGTACACTGAAAATTTCTGCCATTGCTCTGTAACTTTGCTGGGATCATACAATTTAGTTGGGGATAGGCATGTTTTGCGCACTTGTATAGATCATTGTGTAGGGCAACTCGTGTCAACTGCAAGGAGATGGATGGCCCACTAACACTTTTGTTTACTTGGGTTTGGATCCGTCTACCATTTCTTGCACCGATTTTCGGCAATCCCCAAGTGTTTCCGATTGCAAACAGGTAAAATAAATTACTGTATACCTTGAACAAGTGTAGGAAATTGTATTTTATTTCTGACAAGATTAGTTAACTAAGAAATCGTCTGACGGCAGGTGGTATAACTGGGATCGTGAAAACTGGCCTTCCAGATTTCATTCTCTTGCTCACTATAGGAGGTTGTTGGATGATCTGCAAGAAGGACATGTATGTTGTAAAAAATTGGTACCTGCTTTTATTTGGTCAATGAATTATTTGTTATGTAATCATTTTATATTTTCGATGTGTCCAGTTTGTTTGGCATGCTTATGGCGTTGAACGCATTGAGCCAGACATGATTCTTTTAGACATCTGTCAGCATTTGGTTATTTGGAGTGTCACGGTAGACATCCAGCTTCGAATGGTCTTGAGAAATAGTAGATCTGATACAAGTGTAACTACCATTATACCTCCTTATCTCCCAACAATACTTCTTCTGCATTTTGGTAACCCTGATCAGCCAATCACAACCTGCGCCATATTGTGTACATTTAGCATAGAATGTCATCAATTCCAACTCATACACCCGATAGTCTACATCTCTACAGATGGTATAATCTTTCATTGCCTTGATTACTGCCTCCCTCGAACTGAATTCCATTCCCACTATAAATTCACCATCTACCACAACAGGAAGTTCTGCTACAATTACACCGCAAAATATATATTTTCATAAATAATTATTAAATATATATCTTAACAGTTAAAATTTTTCTATACATTATAAATAATAAATCATTTATTGTCTACACAATAAATTAAATATAAAAAAAAGAATCAAATGCTACTTAATAAATAAATAAATAACTATACAAAGATACAATTTAATAAATTAAAAAAACATACATAAACAATTGATAAATATACTTTAATATATATAATTATAGTCTATATTTTAACTATTTTACCTATATAAAGAACTACTAAATATAATCTATAATAAAGAACTATTAACTAATAAAGTAATCAAATGCTATTTAACAAATTATAATCCACATATCACATATGTTACTCATCTTACCTATTTGATCTACAATATCAAACTATCATACAGCTATCTTTCTTTACATACCTGCATTCATATATTGAGAAAATTCTGGTGCATGCATAATCTCCAAATCCAACGACCGCATAAAAGAAGGTTCCTCAAACGGATGCTAGTTTGCTAGTGCATTTGCAACCTCTGCACATCTGCGTTCATAGTGCCATCAGTTTCATCTTCGTCTTAACCTGGACCAACGATCTCATAGTTATTTTTAAATTCTTCCTCGCTATCACTACTATAATCTTCCAATTCAATATTTCGGTCCGTTTCAGATTACTCAAACTCAATATACAGCTTGATGAACGACATTCGGTAGCAATTTTCAATATACATTGAAAACATTTCATGTATACTCGCTTCATCCGTCACATATTTAGTTTGAAATTGAACAAACCCACCAAACACAGATAAATGATACCTGTACAAAATATACGATACTCTCCTAGATATTTGAGAATCTATCTTCTCACAAATCACACCTTTTAATTCCTCAAATGACAATGTGAACGGAATAACATCTAATAGATTCTCACATACAAATTGAACTCTTTCATATGTTTGTAATAAAATCTATCCATAATAATATATTTTTAACATAACTCTATCATCCATGATAATATACGTATATAAAATACTCTCAATCTCACTATTATTTTTTCTGAAAGAATGGAGAAGAAGAACGAGAGGAGAGGAAGAACATGACTTCCTAAGATTTGAAGCATGCGATGAAAAAGAAGAAGCGAAGAGTTTTGGAAAATTTAGTTTATATACAAACAAATAAATAGGACGGTCCAACCGCTTGCTGTCATTTCAAATTTTTTTACAGAATACAAATCGGACCGTTCGATTAGTGTTCTCTCAAATTAAAAATTTTTCTTAGGTTAGAAATCGGTAAGTCCGATTTCGATTCGCCACAAATTTTGCTCCACACAAATCAGACCGTTGTTCGATTTGTGTTCCTCTCTCTGTGCAAAGAAATTGGACGGTCTGATTTCCTTCCCTTAATTCAAAAAAGCAATACTGTCATAACAGTGCATATCTCTCCAAAATTCCATAACCCAGCGTAACACACCTGTGATCCTCGAAACACAACTGTGCGCTCTACCAACCCTTTGAACCTCCCTGAACACAACAAAACAGTATTGCTTCAGCCATATCTCAAATCCACTTAATATATTATACAAAAGTACTCAAAAGCACAATTAAAGTCGAACTTACCAGTATCTGAGGTTTTGCCGAAGGGCCACAGGAAGCCTCCATTGACATCCATTTTCAGCTTGACGGCACTGCATATGGTACTTTAACCGGTCCGATTCGATAACCCGGTACTCAGCACTCCTGCGAATACTGTAGTTCTTCACACCCTGAAGCACTGCCTCTCGGCTTTTGAACTTGTGGCCGACCCGAAACTCTAGCCCACCGTCTAGGTTGTAACCCTCTTCACCCGTGTTAGAAAACGGAATCCTCTCATGCATGGTGTCTAGATCCAGACTGTGATAGTGACTTGACATCGCTGATAGCGTCAGAATTGGGTGAGGTGGAGGCAGCACATGGCGCGCCATAGTCTGGGCAGGCGTCTCTGGCACAAACTCATCCTCATCGCCACCTTTGAAAGAATCACTGTCCGTGCTATCCACCACGTAATCTCTGTCCGACTCCTCCTCGCCCTCCTCCGCCTCATCCACTGGAATGGCGACATGAATGGGCGGTGGTGCGAGAGGTCGATCGTCCTGTATATAGGTCGAGTGTATAGAACCACCACGATCACTATCTCCCACCTCGGCGGAAAGCTCCATTACCTGTTCTGCCATGATCTTCCCATGGATGTCGAACATCAGTCGCACATGCTCGTCCCCTTGAAGTCGGAATAGTCGAAACCGGAATACGCCGTTATCTATGGGTGCTAGCAACCTGTACCCCACCCTTCCGATATCCCTCACTGCTATACCACCAAACTTGCTCAATATCAAACTTTTCAAATCTGACAACGTATTCACAAGCTGAGTTCGAAACAATATCGGATCCTCGTACTCAAATATCACCCCGTTGTCGTCATTTCTCATACGACAATTGGGATAAACAAGCACAATTATGTATACACTGTTACCGGCCATTGTACACTTGTTTTCGTGAGAAAAATGAGATCGAAAAAAGGATAGTGAATGTTTGTGGAGAATACCAATGATTACACATCCTTTTATAACCACAGCGAATTTGTCTTCTTTTATTTCGTTTACACTGTAAACGAGATATACACGTGTCATGCTGACGTGTTGTATCTTGTTTACAGTATAAACGATGTAATTAAAAAATTTAAATCGATAATTAATTTTAAAATTATTTATTTCGATAATTATTATATTTATTTTATTTATTAAAATAAAAAATTCTGTGATCCTCGTATAAAAAAAATTAGCGTCAAAACGTATTTGTCATTTTTCTTTTATTTTAAATTACAAAAAAAAGAAGAAAGGAAACGGGAAACTATATTGTGCGTGAGGGAGCGCGGTACTTAGCGTGCACTTTTGGGACGTTTTGGGTGTGTAAGAAGAGTGTTGTGGTTGAAGCTTGTCTTCTTCGTCTTCCTCTTCCTCTTCCTCTTGCGTTTCTGTTCTTTTCTTCACGGTTCCTCTCTTTGCTTCCACGCATTCCAATCTTCTCTCTCTCTCTCTCTCTCTCTCTCTCTCTCTCTCTCTTCGTCGCTTCCCAATTGCTGATTCCGATTTCTTAGACCTCTTTTCATTTTTTAATCTCTGTTTGGTTCGTCACAAATTCATACATCCCTTATTCACTCCCACCGACAATAGTTTCATTTTTCCCTCCTTTCTTTAATTGGAACCGTTTGTTTCGAGAATCAAGAGTGTGGGAAAAAAAAAAAGAAGAGAAGATTTTGGAATTCGGTCCTTGTTTCTTTTCCATCTGATACTTTCCTCCGTTTTCTCTCTGACCAAAACGGAGGAGTATATAGTACTTTCTTGAAAAATTAAGGATTCGGAAAATGCTGGGAACTGCACTGCAATTTAGGGGTGTTCGCGGTGAGGATCGGTTCTACATTCCGGTGAAGGCAAGGAAGAATCAGAATCAGCGCAAACAGCTTCACAGACCCAAGAACGCTGCTGAACCTGAAACTACTGATTCAGCTCCGAAGACTAAGCTTCTAGATTCCGAGAATAACAATTCCAATGATGAATCTTTGTGTTCTTTGTCAAAGCCATCTCCTTGTGAATCTGTAGAAACTGCTAGTAACATTGATAGGTTCTTGGAGTCCACAACTCCATTAGTCCCCGCACAGTATTTCTCAAAGGTTGATGATTCCTATTCACTATTCACTATTCACTATTCACCTCCTTTTGGTTTATGCCATGATCTTGCTTCTTGATGAGTCCTTTCATAATGCAGACAAATAAATAATATGTAGGTTATCTTTTTTCACATTAGCTCTTTTGGGTTAAGGTACTTAAAGTAGTTTATGATTTGAGCTAGTGTAGGCTACCATGTTTTTGACACTTGTAATTTTGTTAATATAGTCTATATGATTTAGCTTCTGATTGCATTTGTTTCTTTTATTCTGTTTGTGGGTGTAGACAACAATGAGAGGTTGGAAAACTTGTGATGTTGAGTATCAGTCTTATTTCACGCTTGATGATCTGTGGGAGTCATTCAAGGAGTGGAGCGCGTATGGTGCAGGAGTGCCCTTGCTTCTTGATCAGAATGAATCTGTTGTACAATATTATGTACCTTATTTGTCAGCCATCCAACTGTATGGTCAATCTTCTCAGAAGTCAAGTGCTAAGCCAAGGTATTGGCATTTTTTAGTGTCATTCTTCAATATGTGCTGACAATAGGTAACTATGATCACTCGAAATGAGGTTAAGTTTTTGATATGTGCAGCATCTCTTTTATTACCAGTATTATTCTATACGCTTTTAGGGTTTTACTTAGTCTCTTGTGTTTTGCAAAATAACCGTGTGAAACATTCAAATTTGTTATTTCACAACTCTTCATCTTGCCTGATTTTGTAACTCCTGCATCTTTTGGCTTCACTTCTCATCCTCTTTTTTTTGGGACTAAAGTTCTTGGTAAGATAGTGTGTTAATGATTCACTCGTCACTCAAGTTTGGTTCTGTAATTGGTTTTATTCTAACTGTTTAATGTTTATATATGATTTGTTGAAACGAGATTGGTGATCAGAAAGAGTGAATAAATTGTCTGTGGAGTTTGAGGTAATTTGGAGATACAGTGTGAATTGTTGAGAGGACTCTCCTTATATTTGATATGGTGTTTATATGATCAATATATAACTTAATTCCTTATAGACTGTACCGTGCAGGAATGAATCTCTTTTGTGCTTCTGGAAAGAAGTTATAACAGGAGAAATAGAATTAGATCGAGAAGAGCACAACTGAGTGATGTGTCTAGATGTGTGCCTTGTTTGATACCTTGTCAATTTTTACTTCTGCTCCTTCTTCTTCTCTCCCTCATCAAGCAAAGTTAAAATTGTTGGATCTTTTGGGCTTACTTTCAGTCTCTCTGTGGCTAATGATTCCTAATTAGAGTAAACATGAATTATGAATTTACTTTTTCTTTTGCAACTGTAGCTTGTACAATTATATTCTTTAGTGCATAATAAAATTTGATTTTCTTGCTTCATTAGGTACACCAGTGAAGACAGTGATGGTGATTATTACAGAGATTCATGTAGCGATGAAAGCAGTGATTATGAATATGGGAAAAGGACTGATCAGTTTATAGGACAGAGTAGTCAATATCTTACAGGTGATGTTTCTTTAGGAATGAGCAGGCTTTCTGTACATGATAAGCCCAATACAATACAAGAAGGCTTTTCCAGTGATGACAGTGAAACTGGAAATCCTCAGGATCTAGTTTTTGAGTATTTTGAACCAGATCCTCCTTATAGCCGTGAACCATTGGCTGACAAGGCATGTACCTTATATCGATCTTTATTACCTTGTGGCTTGTTTGGCCTAAATCTAAATTGCTTTTCTTATGACTTGTACTTCATAATATTGGGACAGGTACTATATCTTGCACGCCACTATCCTGGCCTAAAGTCATTAAGAAGTTGTGATTTATTGCCAGCTAGTTGGATGTCTGTGGCATGGTGATCAACTGCTTCATTTCTTTCCCGTTTTTGTATTTTGGATAGGTGTGGCTTTTGTACTAAACTAGTGAATTAACAATTTTTTGTCATATTCTAGGTATCCTATATATCGAATACCCACAGGTCCAACATTAAAAGATTTAGATGCCTGCTTTCTTACATACCATACACTACATACACCCTCAACAGGTAGTTATGGAACTTCAAGCCTATGTTTGAATTGCTATGGCTTCTTAGTTCTTACACCCTAAGTCATTCTAATACAGCAATACCATTATCACAGCTATTTGCAAAACTAATGTTATGCTTTAAATATGTGAAATATGTTTCTGTTTCATGCAACATTGATTATTTATTTTCATCTTTTTTTCAATTTCATTTTTTAGGTGGTGGTCGTACTCCGGCTCCCGTATTGGTTTATCCCAATGAGATGGATGGCATACCAAAGATTTCATTGTCCACTTTTGCAATGGCCTCCTATAAGTTAAAGGGATCCATGTGGATGAAAAAAGGAGTTGGTGAGGGTCAACTGGTGAATTCCCTCTTTCAGGCTGCAGATAACTGGTTAAGGCTTCTTCAGGTGAACCACCCAGATTATCAGTTCTTTAAATCATGGCGCCGCACCACAGGTGAAGTAAATTAGACGACACGTCATTCAATTCTCTCTGCTACGGCCAAAAGCTCAAATCTCTGTGTTGATTGCTTGGTGTGAAGTTGATAAAAAGTCTATCCATCGATGGAGATTGTGGTAACTTGCCTAAGCAGTAGAAAAGATGATGCTGAAGTGGAATGTTGGTTTATACGGAGGATGGAGAAAAAGAAAACTCTATCATATAAGTGGAAGGCCTTAGTGAAAAAGGTGAAAATCTAATAAAGAAAAAATGGCTAGAGGAAATTGATTAACAGGGAGCATCTCCGGGATCATGCCACCATTTGAATAATGGTTAAATATTTACAAATAGTAGTAGTGATTTCGAAGAAAATGGGTGTTTGGTGTATAACAATAAGAAGGCGCAAATTTGGTACTACTGTATGATAGCACTAATGACTAAACTATGAATTATAATGCTAGTGCTGCATCCTTGACTCTTTAGATGCTGGTCGGTTTGGGATATGAATGTTGTCAAGAATTCTGTGGGTGTGTGTGGAATATTATTACAAGACAACTTATGATTGATGTTGAAAAGCGGTCACTGCTTGTGATTCTCTGCCATACGTTTGTTTGGTTACAAACTGAATATCGCGCACAATAATGTGAACCTAATGTATACAACGTCTTCAGTATTGAAAGCTTGTTACAAACAAGTTCTTCCTTCTTTCGTGGTGGAGAAATTTCAAAACTCTTGAACATGAGTTGCATGAGCATATCATTGTGTTTTTATTTTTATTTTTCCTTTTTTAAAATTATGTTTCAATTTTATTTTTTTAATCTTTTTTCACCAAAAGTGCTTTAAAATGGGTAAAGATAAATAAAAGTTTTTAAAAATAGAAACACTAGTTACATTACATATGAAAAAGAAAAAAGAAAAAAAAATCATTAGATCTAGATATTCAAACCCCGTGGGCCGCCTTATTTCCAATTTTGCATGGATAGCCCCAAAATTAATTGCACTATAATATGCTAATATTCCTTTTTGCTTTTTCTCCCTTAAAAAAAATCTGTGGAAAAGTAAAAGAAAGAAAGTAGCCGTTAGGAGTCCACTGGCTCCCGTAAGAACAAGCGTTGTATTGAAGTCTGAAGAGTGAAGACACATGAAAGCAAAGGCTCATCCTTCCTTCATTTTTTTTTCTCTCTCAAACCCTAAATTCCCGTTTCTCTGTATGCAACTATCATTGTTGCAGACTTGCAGCTGCTATCTTTTCTTCTTCTTGTTCAGAATCTTACTTAAGTTCAAGTTATTGAGCTACTTATAACACAAGTGAGCTTACTATCCTCTTTCCTTATTTTGCTTCATTTCCATTCCTTCTCTTAATTTATTGCTTTTATTCAACTTCTTAATTAGTTATCATTTCGATTAATAATACCTTCTTAATCCCTTTTTTGTTTAGAAAATGACTGTTAGAACACCTGGAACACCAGCTTCAAAGATTGAAACGACACCACCATCAACCCCTGGACGGACAAGAGCAAGGGAGGATAAGATTGTAGTTACAGTGAGGCTAAGACCTCTAAACAGAAGAGAGCAATTCTCTAAAGATCAGGTCGCGTGGGATTGCGTCGATCATCACCGGATCGTGTGTAAACCACAAGTTCCTGAACATGCAACTCAACCAACCTCATTTGCTTTTGGTATCAAATCACACATTGATCCTCACTAAATTTTTCTCATTTTTCAATTATCGGATCAATTCCATGTTAGATAATGTCTTTGTATTTTAACAAGTTCTTGACTTTACTTTCACCCCTGCAGATAAAGTTTTTGGTCCTTCTTGTTTAACCGAGACAGTATACGATGAAGGAGTGAAGAATGTTGTATTGTCTGCATTGATGGGCATCAATGGTACCCATTATAGTTGTACTGCTTCTATCAATTTTCATAAATCGCTTGAAACATAGATACATGAATTATGATAGATCTTTGACTGGAACTATTTCACTGCAGCAACTGTTTTTGCCTATGGACAAACAAGCAGTGGAAAGACTTACACAATGAGAGGCATAACAGAGAAGGCGGTCAATGATATATATAACCATATAATGGATGTAAGTATTATCGAAACCTTCATGTAGCTATCAATCAATATTTGGTGCTGTAGAATTGGATTACTCTTATTTCATAGGAAGAGTATTTCTTGCTCAGTTACTCTAGTTCATGAGGTTTAGATATGACTTGGAAACAAAGCTAAACTTTTGAATCGGATGGATGCAGACCCCAGAGAGAGATTTCACTATAAAAATATCTGGACTTGAAATATACAATGAAAATGTGAGGGACTTGTTAAATTCAGAATCTGGACGCAGTCTGAAGCTTTTAGATGATCCCGAGGTAATCATAGAATGATTTTTTGAGATTTTATTTATGGAGATGGATCTGGGAGTACCTTAGGTTCAAATCATATTAGTTTGCTTTTCATGTTACAATTTATTGCCATGTTTCAGTGAAAATGCAACTTGATATTTTAATCACTTCATGTAGAAAGGTACTGTTGTTGAGAAATTGGTGGAAGAAACTGCAAATGATGACAAGCATTTAAGATATCTTATATCTATTTGTGAAGGTAATGAAACTAACTGCCTTGGCTTGCAATTGAGATGGCCTTCTTTTTCACAAGTTAATCACCTAAATTTTAATTTTATATTTTTGGGCAGCTCAAAGGCAGGTTGGTGAAACTGCTCTTAATGATAAGAGCTCAAGATCTCACCAAATAATAAGACTGGTTAGCTTTAAACATTTAGTCTTCTTTTGTTTCTTTCAAACCCTTGATGCCTCATAACAAATAATAGGGTAATGGAAGTATTTTTTTTTTCTTTTTGGTATATATTGCAGACAATTCAAAGTACACTACGTGAAAATTCAGATTGTGTGAGATCTTTTCTTGCCACACTGGTAAATCGAAATTCCAAACTTGTTTTAACTAAGCACACATTAGTTCTTTATAGGATGTAACAAACTCACTTTGTTGCTGCAGAACTTAGTTGATCTGGCTGGAAGTGAGAGGGCTGCACAGACACATGCAGATGGCACTAGGCTTAGAGAAGGCTGCCATATTAATCTTAGCCTGATGACTCTCACAACAGTGATCCGGAAACTCAGGTCAGAATAGCTGTTCACAATCTTATGAGACGGTCATTTGCGCTTATTTGTTTGTCAGGATCCATGACACGCCTGATGTGATTACTCTGACAACTAGTATTCATCCACAGTGTTGGAAAAAGAAGTGGTCATATACCTTACAGAGATTCAAAACTCACCCGTATATTGCAACACTCTCTCGGAGGGAATGCACGCACTGCCATCATATGTACTTTGAGCCCAGCACTAAGTCATCTGGAGCAGTCGCGAAATACTCTCTTATTTGCTACCCGGGCAAAGGAAGTAACAAATAATGCTCAAGTTAACATGGTAATATGAAGTTCTTGGTTTGCCTCTTTTTTCCTTTTTCCTTTTACCTTTTCCAGATACTAAATCCGTGAATCTCCTGTGTTGAAACACTCTACAAAGGTTGTTTCTGACAAGCAGCTTGTTAAACATTTGCAAAAGGAATTAGCCAGGCTTGAGGCAGAGCTTAGCACACCTGATCAGTCAAGGGAAAAGGATTTGAAAATTCAGCAGGTAAATTGGAAAAGAAAGATGATTACTATGAACAGGTATGATGACATAAGACAGGACTATGTTTACTACATTGCTGATAATATTACCTAATTATATCCAGATGGAGATGGAGATTGAACAACTGAAACTTCAAAGAGATCTTGCACAATCTCAGGTGGATGAATTAAACAAAAAACTTCAGGAGGATCATCACATCTCAAATCAAGTTGAATCACCTCAGTTATCAGTCAAGAAGTGTCTCTCGTACACTGGTTCACTATCATCACTAAAACGAGATAGAATAAGAAACACAACATTAAGGCAGTCAATGAGGCAATCATCTACTGCTCCTTTTACTCTTATGCATGAAATTCATAAACTTGAGCATCTCCAGGAGCAGCTGGGGGAAGAAGCTAATCGAGCACTGGAAGTATTACAGAAGGAAGTGGCATGTCACAGACTAGGGAACCAAAATGCAGCAGAGACAATTGCTAACCTGCAAGCTGAAATAAGGCAAATGTGTGCTGTTAGGTCTGCACCCAAGGAAGTTGAAGTTGGGAGCATGGTTTCTGTAAACAAGAGCATCAGTGCTAATCTCAAGCACGAAATTACCCGTCTTCATTCACAGGGAAGCAACATTGCAAATCTTGAGCAACAGCTAGAAAATGTTCAAAGGTCCATAGACAAGCTGGTGATGTCTCTCCCAAACAATTATCAACAACTAAACAGCGAAGCCTCGAAACAGAGAAAAGAACACAGAAGGAAAAAGTTGCCTCCTTTGGCTTCAATTAATGCTGTGAATCGGCAAAATTTTATAAGATCTCCATGCTCACCATTATCCACCCCTCACCAAGTTTTGGAATCTGATATCGAAAATAGAGCTCCGGATGATGAAGACATTGTTTCAAGTGAGAATTTGCCACCAGAATCTGAGAAGGAGGAGACTCCATCAAAGAATGAAGAAGGGGATAATGTTTCATCCCGGGACAACAATTCAGGTTATCGACGCTCTAGTTCAGTTAACATGAAGAAAATGCAGAAAATGTTTCAGAATGCTGCAGAAGAGAATGTTAGAAGTATAAGGACTTATGTTACAGAGTTGAAGGAACGTGTGGCCAAATTGCAATACCAAAAGCAGTTACTTGTTTGCCAGGTATGTTAGTATCTACTTAAAAATCATTCTGCCTTACCATGAATAGTCTACACTATTATGTCTTGCTATGCTCTTAGTTGTTCACTCACGTCATTCATCTGTACAGGTTCTTGAGCTTGAAGCAAATGAAGCAAATGGCCACAATGTAGAAAATGAAGGTCTTAGTGAACAAGAAGAATCCCAAGTTTCATGGCATATAACATTTCAGGAGCAGCAGCAGCAGATCATTGAATTATGGGATCTTTGTTTTGTTTCTGTAATTCATAGGACCCAATTTTATTTGTTATTCAAGGGAGATCCAGCTGACCAAATATACATGGAAGTTGAGCTAAGGCGTTTGACATGGTTGCAACAACATCTGGCAGAAGTTGGGAATGCAAGCCCTGCTCATGTTGGAGACGAGCGTACGATCTCTTTGTCATCAAGGTATTTTCTTTCTTTCTTTCTTTCTTTCTTTCTTTCTTTCTTTCTTTCTTATATGATATTTTATATCAATGCATCTTTCTTTTATGTTAACTATAAATTTTATGACATAGTATCAAAGCCTTGAAAAGAGAAAGGGAATTCCTTGCAAAGAGATTGGGATCACGTTTGACACTAGAGGAGAGGGATGCACTGTACATGAAATGGGATGTTCCAGTTGTTGGGAAGCAGAAGAGGATGCAGTTTGTGAGCAAGCTCTGGACAGAACCCCATAATCCAAAGCATGTAAAGGAGAGTGCTGAAATAGTTGCAAAACTTGTCGGGTTTTGTGAAGGAGGCAACATATCAAGGGAGATGTTTGAGCTCAATTTTGTGCTTCCATCTGACAAGAGACCCTGGTTAATGGACTGGAGTCCTATAACAAATTTACTAAATTTGTAAGACATCATGACTAATATAAGTACCATCTAAATGTTGTATATGGAAATTAATTTTTGTTTTAAGCTGATTTTTTATGTAAGTAGCATTCAAACTGTTTTGGACAACGCTTCCCAGTTCCATACAATAAAAAACACCTTTCTTTTCTTACTTATTCACATAGTACTTTAGCCACATTTTTGTCTAATTAAAGCAATCTGATCATAGAGGTTCTTGGTAATAGTTCAAGAACCAACTATAGTAATGTTTTTCTTCCCAACCAATCACAAGGAATGAACAATTTGAATTCTTTTTAAGGTGTACATCATTCACAACTATCATATGTTAGCAGCCATGCTAGACTAACTATGGTTGTACTCTCCAAGAAAACCAGAATTTGCTAAGCAAGATTGTCCCAATGAAGGAATCCACCATGTCCCTTCACATTTCTGAACTTATAAGTGGCACCTGAAACTGTTCAAATAAATACCTCAATGTCATCAGATTGCAAAAGACACCAATAAAACAACTTGTTACATAAAACCTTGAATTTAAGAGCTGTATGCCTGCATGTGCATATTACAGGGAGTATACCTTCATAGCCTTCATGAACCGGATCCTCTGACAGCAAAAGTGGTGTATCCAGGTCAATGAACCTAGAAAAGAGTTTGGTTATTTAAAGCTTTAAATAAACAGAAGGAAAACAATATGAATTCGTTCTGAAAACTTAAAGTAGTGTCAAAATCTTTCAACTATAATGTACTTACCTGAAACAACCCAGGCCAGCAGCAAGGTGCCCAGCAAAACCCATTGCAAGTCTTGTCTCAACCATACCACCAATCATCAAATCTAAACCTACTTCTTTTGCCTTCTCAATGAGATTCAGAGCACCGATAACCCCAACTTTTGCCAGCTTAATGTTGATGACATCTGCGAGATTCCTTTCGGCTATTTTGTAGACATCAGCTAAACTTCTGCAGCTCTCATCAGCTGCAACAGACACTCCATATTTTTCTCTTGCTATGTTACTGACATATCCAAGGCCATCCCAATCATCTCTATGAACTGGTTGCTCAAATAGGACAGGTGTGACCCCCATTTCTGCAACAGAAAGAAAAAAGATTCTTAAATCTAAGTTCCATGTCAACTTTCTTAAAATACTGCAATTAACAGAAGTTTGCACAAGCTAAGTAAATTGGTGCATGTGTGCATTTTTGTTTCTGTATGGCAGCGGAAGTCATGGAAAAAAAAAATTCAACTAGGTGAGCTTTTAACCATTTAATTTCTCAAGAACTTCCACTGCTTCCTCAGAGTTATATCCCTCATTAGCATCTAAAATAAACTGGCATTCAGGGTGGGAAACCCTTATAGCTTGAAGCACTTCTATATCTGCATTCAGATTCTTGCCAACTTTCAGCTTTAAAGTCTTAAACCCTTCTTTGTAGTATTTAGAAGCTAATTTAGCTGCTTCAGTTGGAGAAACAATTGGGATCTGTAGATATGAGTTAGTTTAGATTTCTTTATATGCAAGTATTTCCATTAAAATCTTATCTTTATGATCAATGACAACTTACCGTTATATCAGTGGTTATGGTATTTGAGGCTCCACCAAAAAGCCTCCATAATGGCACACGAATACTATTTGCAACAGCATCAATTATTGCCATCTCCACCCCAGCCCTAACCTTTAACATTACATAAATCCCAACTGAATGAAAATAGCTTTATTGCTATAGTAGTATTAAGAGGAAATTATGGAGTATGAAGGAAAAAGGTTGAATTATCCTTAAGAAAGCACCAGGACAAGATTCATTTTCCTTTGTACATTTTGATATTGATTCCTGTGCAGGAAAAGCTAGCAACTTTCAAACAATCTAAGCTACCTTGAAACAACACATTTTCTCAAAAGCAACCAAAGACAAGAATCAAAGCAGAAATTTTAGGCGCAAAAAGCAGGGCATAATGGCAAAAGTCAACCAAATAAATACAACAAAATACAATGCCTAATTGAAGACTAAAACTTTCTCAAATTTTACAAGTCTCGTTTCATTTCCTTAATTACCAATAATAAGAAGGATCGTAGTTAATTCAAAGCCATATGAATTCATGTAGCAAAGGGGCATGCAAAACGTCCCTTTCAAAAGTACAAAAGGAAAACATTAGAATGAGTAGAAAAAATTAATATGATGATGAAGATGATGAGTTTAACTGAATGTCACTCACAGAAGCAAATTCATGGCCAGGAAGAATAGCAGCAATCTCCTCCAACATGGAACCCAGTGTCAGTGAAGGACATCTCCTGAGAAAGGCACATGCCTCAGAAGCCTTGGCCATGGCAGTTTTCTGGTCCTCAGCAGTAACAAAAGGCAGAATTGGTGCCTCACCCCAACCCACAGAGCCATTGCCGAGCTCAATTCTAATGGCCACGTTCTCTACCATCTCCAACCTTGATGATGCAATGGTAAAAGGTGCAATCAAGGGCACGTTCAGTGGCCTGTTCTCTGCTCTGTGCACATCAACAGTGAAAGTTTCCATCAAATTCTTGAAGCCAAAGGTGATGGGCGCTGCTGCTGTTGCAGGTGCAGAAGAAGAAACCATGATTTTGGAGAATAAAGCACGGGACTTTTTGGCAAAGGAAGTTGGAAAATTGATGGAATTGGAGTTGTTGGAATTGTTGGCGAAAAGGGTAGGAGAGGGTGTGATGAAAGTGTGGGATTTTGAGTATTTGGGATGGAACCGCAAATTAGGTGAGTCCATTTGATGAAGTGTGTGTTATGTTATGTTATGTATTGCAGATGTTGAGCTTAGAGTGTTTGAGAGATGAGAGTGTGAATGAATCAGAGGAGAATTCTATACATAAGAAGATGCCAATGATGATTATTTGTAATTGTGTCCGTCCTATGATATTGTTTACTCTCTTTCACTTTGTCTCAAGTGTGTACTATGTACTATATATTATAGAAAATATCATTCATGCATATCACATGGGGACTGTGGAGATAATAATATATCATACAGGTTTTATCTATGCAGATAAAATTGTAACTAAATCTACATTGTTGATTGTAAAAAGGGATATCAATGCCCTTATTATACCAAAAAGATTCCCGGTGTTAATTGTTAATTAAGTGTAGTCTACTTACCCAAACTTTGTCCACTTGCTTCTTGTTGGATCTATAATTATTCTTTTGTAAAAGCACTTGTCACTTTCACCAAAACTCAAATAATTAGTGAATATTACAATGATGACATTAACTTCGAATTATTTCCTTTGCAATTATATATTGGTTTAAAATTGACTAAGCAGTACGAAACACGAATGATAATAATTCACTGAGTATCATATTTCCAATAATCTGCCTCTTTGCACTGCCAAAGGACAGGACCAAGGGTCAGGGAGTGTCCATGAAATACAACGTTGGTGTTGCCCTCTTAACCAATTTTATCGTCCATATACATTCTCATATGGATTATCTCCACAGTCCAAATGATACCATGATTAAAACGTAGGGTTCACATCAATATCTTGTACAACATAAAGGTATATAAGCTTTACTCACATTAATCTCTGATATCTGTGATACAGTCCAAAAATGAATATAATTTCTCTAAAATCATTTATCAATAGTAAACAATTTGTAGGTAAGAAGCAATAACTCAAATGGCATAGTCTCCCCATACTCAATTAAGAGGTTGCGGATTTGAGTCTCCATATTTTCAGTAAAAAAAAATAGTAAACAATTTGTATATTTTACAAATATTTTGATTAGAGAGCTAACTCTTTTCAATTTAATTTTTTAAAAAATAACTTATATTGACTAATAAAAAACCGGTTTTTTCTTATTACTCTTTTCAAATTGAAGGGCCCATTTCCGAATCATGTTGGATGGAAAGCAAACCCAATCCTCTTAAGAGAGAATGCCAATTTGATAAAATGCACCTGATAGAGTTATTGTGTTTAATTTAATCTATCTATTTATGTAAAATTGATATTCATATTTGTTTGCAGAAAAAGTCTAAGAAATTAAATCTATACGTAACTAAGTAGTTAATTTTTAAAAAAATCCTAATTTTAAAATTTCAAAAATTAATTTAAACATGAGCCCTTGTACTTTCTTTCACCTCTCTTTTCCTCTTTTTCTGTGTTTTTTCCTCTGCACCGTCTCTCCTTCTGCGTCTCTCCCTCTACGTGTTTTTTTTTCAGATCGTCTTTAAAAGTTGTACAATAATTTTAAATATTTTTTTTAATTACGTTTTCGAAGGTTTCTTTTTGTTAGGTTTTGGATATTCTTTTTATAATGATTTAGGTGTTTCTTTTCTTTTAATTTTAGATATTTTTTTTTCAATTTATTTTAAATTTTTTTTGTTTGTGTACATCCCAGTTGGTTATTTAATATGATTATTTTTTGCAATTAAAAAATGACATTTCTTCTGCTTATTCTATTACTATGGGTGGCAATGGGTAGGGTATGGTAGGGTTTGGATCCAACTCTAATTCTACTGAGAGGTTGAGATTTTTATATAAACTCAACTCTATTCTAATCGCAGGTTGAGAATATCCCAACTCTAACCATACCAATTTTTAATTCGCGAGTATCCGACTCTACTTGCGGATTGTAAACCCCGCATAATTAACGAATAATTAGCCAATAAATTAATTATTAATAAAAAATAGAAAATAGAATTTTATAAATTAATGAGGTAGAATTAATTAAAACATGAATTTTGACACTATTTTTAAAGGTTTTGTCTCAAAATTGGGCCGAACAGGCCGAACCAGGCCCAAAGGCCCAACCAATCCACTTAACCATATGAGCTTCAGCTCATTCTCATTGCTGTTTCACATTAGAAAACATAAGGGAAGAGAAGAAAATTCCCAAACCCTAACCCTTCACTCAAATCCATATATCTCTCAATCTAGAACTCCGATCGCTGCACCGTTTGCGGTCACGCGTCCACGCATCGAGCTCTACAAAATTCAGTAATCAATTCGGTAAGGATGTCACATTTTCAATTTCAATTCTCTTTTTTCTAATTTTGAAAAAAAAATCCTATGTTATAGGTGTTGAGATTTTTTATTCTTTGATGTTTTAGGGTCCAATTAGTTTAAGGAATTAGCAAGTTTTTGTTGAATTGAGGCACAGGTAAGGGAAAAATCCTCAAACCCTAGTGAATTCTTTGATTAATTATGGTTGAGCATTAAGCTTGTGTATATGAATGTGGTAATATATATTAGGTTGTGTATATGTGAATTTGAAACACAATTGAGGAGATTGGAAGCTTGGTTGAGCTTTGGGTGCTGAAATTCGGTGGTGGAGGCTTGTCATTTTGCTAATTTGGGTTATCTTTGGCGTAGGAAAAAATCGGTCAAGAAATGGTTTTGGTTTCTCGTATATAATATTAATGTGTCGTGAAAACTTAGGCTAGACGACTTAGGATAAGATAAATTGTGTGTTTGATGCCTATTTAGTGATTTTAGTTGATGTACTATGGGTTGGATTGACGTGGATATTTGGTATGTTGGTGAAAAGTATGACTGTGGTGTATGGTTGATGAGGGGATGACTTTAATGAACTATAATGATACATTGATGATTGATGTTGTAGTGAGATTAATGAACATGAATTATTATTGTTGGTATATTGAGGAATAATGTGTATTGAATGTAATTGTTGGAGTTGGACTTGATGATTTTGTGGAATGGGACGTCATGATATGAAAATGAATTGTTGAGGTGTGGTTTGGTATGTGTTAGTGCTGTGTATAGTTGTGAAAGATTGGTAGGAAATTGTGATTTGGTGGAAGTAAACGAAGTTTGAGATTTGTTGAGAAAAATTGATTTTTGATCGAACTTCGATGAGCCATAACTTGACTTTCGGACCCCCTAACCTTTTCAAATGTATTTCATATGAAAGTTGGATCCGTAAAGTTTACGCCGTTCGAAAAACGGACTAAAAATAATTTCTAACAGAAAAGTTATGCGCGTCGGAAGTTTGGTGTGTAAAGGTGGATTCTGCAACATTTAACAATTTTTAGTCATTCTGCAGAACTCGCATACGCGAGCACACATGCGACGCGGACATTCCATTCGGGTTTAGGTAAAAGTTAGACACCAAACAAAAGGCACCATAGAATTGGCCAAAAACTTAAGCCACCCACACACGCATATACGCACGCACTCTAGATTGATAGAACTATATTTTATTATACTACAAAATTTAGAGTAAAACCCTACCCCTCCCCTAACTATTTACACATATGACAATCCGGCCCCTCATAAAATTAAAATGTCGTTGCAACTCCTAACCAATTGATCTATTAGATGATTTGCTCTCTCTGTTATTCTGTGAATTCTTAATAGAAAAATATTGCATGTATCGTTTATTGTCAAGGTGTCAAAGAACAAATTGGATGGGACAATTTAACCCCCTGTCGCATCATCAAAATGCATGCGTTTTGGGGAGAGAACATTTACTACATCATCTTTTCCCATTTTGAGCATAGCTTTTAAATCCTCACTTTCTCCCACCTTAAGAAAGAATCATGAGCTCAAAGCAATCTTTAGCTACGAATCACCGTTCATGGAGGTATTTTATTCTCTTTGAATTTGGAACAAAACAAAACTCGAATATATTTTTCTTTAGTTGTAGTTATTTTAAGATAGGCTTCTATTTTTTTTTCTTTTGTATTATAAATTCTTTAGTTCTCTAATTGTGGAAGAGTAAAACTAACAAGGGGCTAATTGTAGACATATAAACCTCTATCCATCTATTCAGGAGACTCATAAATCTCTAACAATTTACTAGTGAGACAATTCTACCAAGATATATAAGGCAATGACTATATCCACTAATCATATAATTCAAAGCATTATTTTGGAGACATGATACATGCTGTTGTTTTGCTTATTAGTTGGCATTTGTACCCAGACCTTTAAGCATCTTCACTAAATATTTGAAGTTAACAAAATTTAAGTGTGGTTTGTTTATGGTTTTTCGTGATTGTGAGTGACAATAGAGGAGAGAAATGAGAAAGTTTCTGCGTAGAAGGGAGGTTAACATTCACAAGTTGAAACATACAGTTTTATCTTTGTCGCAAAACACATGCATTTTGATGAGTGTATAGGGAGCAATATGTCCTATCAAATGGTAGAGGGCGGATTGTCATATATGTAAATAGTCAGAAGTCGGAGGTGAAATTTTACTCTCAAATTAATTTATTATGATATAACTCTTTATTTTAAGAGTTGAAAATACTACTTAAGCAAATACTTCAATATATATAAAGTATAAATTGATCTAATTAGTTTTCATTATATATTACTAATGTAATATATTATAAAATTTATTATATCTGTTTTAATAGCTACATAAATTATTTTATAACTAATTATAAAACTCAAAATTCCTCTATTATAATTTTAGATATAAAAAAATTTTATACAAAAAATTTATAACATTAGTTTTTCACACATTGTACGGATCTAAATCTAGTTTATTTGTAATATTTAGAAAATTATTTGCAAAATGCATACAAAAGACTAAAGAGGATAATTCCAATTTTCTAAGAAATTTTTTTTTTTACATCATCCACCAAAAAAAAATTAGCTTAACTAAAATTATCAAATTTGAATGACATAACAATTTTATTTATGTAAAATCTGATATCTAAAATTATTTATTGCTTTTATCTCTATTTTTGGTGAATTTTATATAGCCAATATTGATTTTATGAGGATGAAAATATGATATATTTTTTTAGAAATATTATTTCAAAATAGCATTTTAAAGCCCAAAATAATAGTTTTATTCTTCTTACTTTTTCTAAAATAATTATTCTAATAAATAATAATGATGATAAATTTATGTACAACAGATATATAATTCACTTATTTTTTATTAGTTTTTTATCTTTACATTTAAATAATTAAAATTAAGACTCTATACTATACACATATATTTTAAGATTTTAACCAAGTCCCGGTAAATGTTTTAAGATTCTATATTACATTAGTAATGGAATGTCTTTAGAAGTTAGAATATTCATTGATTTAGTTGATTCACAAGAAGTATTCATAAGCTGAGCCAACAAACAC
Organism: Arachis hypogaea; assembly: GCF_003086295.3. Lineage (NCBI taxonomy): Eukaryota > Viridiplantae > Streptophyta > Magnoliopsida > Fabales > Fabaceae > Arachis > Arachis hypogaea. The sequence continues at coordinate 141,119,592 of NC_092038.1, forward strand.
AACACCTGTCTCTCTTATCTTTCTTCTCTTCACACTTTCTAAACAAACTGGATTCATATACCCTGATCAATAATAAAAAAAAAACGAAATACTGTAAAAAGAAAAAGAGTGATGGTTAGTAACATAGGATAAATAAATTAAACTTATTTAAATAATTCTTGTTTACATAATCGCTTTTTAGAATAATCGATTATATGTGACAATCAATCATTATATTTGGAATGTATGAAAAAAAAGAAATTATTTTTAAATGATATAATTACAAAAATATGTATAAAATATTTATTTATATTATTTGATATTTGATAATTGTGATTAACTTGGTAAAAAAATTATTATAATTCAAAAACAATATTTTTGCTTATAAGTTGTTTTTTGAGCAAAACAACAACAACAACAACAAAGCCTTGTCTCACTAAGTGGAGTCGGCTACATGAATCAAACGATGCTATTGTGCTCTGTCTTTTTCTTTTCCTGTTTTCCAAACATGCTCTTATCCAATCATTTTTCATATATTTTTTTAAAAAATTAATTAAATAGCATTGGATTGTAATAAACTAATAATATATATACAGTAGCATATACTTGGCATGGATTACATGACAAATCCATAAGAATTGCATGCCAAAGTAGTAGTCTCATCTAAGATTCAAGGTATCCAAGTTTAACCTCAAACCTAATTCATACCTTCCTTCAATAACGAGAATAGAATAATTACTTACTAATGTGCATGCCAGAATAGTATAAAATAACAATGGCAGCACAATAGAGCAATATCTTCTTTCTAACAAGCAAATATGGCGCACAATACATCCTCTGATTCTGATAATGAAATTATCACAACACAGTCAAAGATCTTTCCCCATGGAAAATCAATACATGAAGTTCTTGGAGGAGGAAAAGGTACTTGTTACTTTTGATTCATGTTGGAGAATATAATAATAAGAAACAAAAGGAAAGGGATAAAAAAGTACACGCTTCATAATTGATAATAAAATATTACAAAGCCATGTGTGTTTTACTGTTTTCACCTGTGTCATGTGAGATGCAAAAGTAATTAATCTTTTTTTTTCTAATTATTTCTTGTAGTTGAATGAATTGATTATATTATTTGGTTGCTGAATTTTCAGTGGCAGATGTGTTATTATGGAAAGATAGAAATGTATCAGCTGCAATTTTGGTTGGGATTACAGCTATTTGGTTTCTGTTTGAGGTTGTTGAGTACAATTTCGTGACACTTATTTCTCACATTTCCATCACCACAATGCTAGTACTCTACATATGGTCCACGGTTGCTGATATCTTTAAATGGTAACCATTTTGACTTGAGTCATAGTATATATCAGACTAAATTCTTATAGTGGTCTCTGAGATTCACAACTTTCACTATTTTAGTCTTTCATATTCAAAATTTGCTATACTGATGATTCCGAGATCCAGCTTCAGGCATCAATATCAATTCTTAGACTCTTTTCGACGTTGAATCAATAAACAAAATGCTGAGCTAGTTTTGACTTGCCACACTAGACACATGACTAAATGACATTTTTCGTTATAGTTCTTAACTAAGGCAAAAGCAAAGTTGTTTTGGAGAATGGAGATATAATGATTTGCACATTATATAAACTCTTTTTTCTCTTTTCGTTTTTGCCTTGTTTAAGTGACAAAATAAAATGATGCTAATGTCGAACGTGGCAAGTCAGAGCCAACTTATCACTTAGTTCGTTGATTCAGTACTAAAAAAAATTCAGAAACCAATATAGTTCTAAAAATGAATTTCAGAGACCAGTATAAATAATTTTAAATCTAAAGAACTAAGATAATGAAAACTGTAAATTTGAGGACTACTTTATTACTCAACAATAAATTGATCTTCATTAATTTCACTAGTTATAGTTATAGAGCATTACTTTTATATAATGTCTCCAAATAATTTAAAAATTAATATGTTAAAAGAAGAATGCTAGGGTAAGCAATTTTTGTGATTTGTAGCTATCAAATAGCTATCAAGATAGTTTTAATGATGTAAGATTGGTGTGAGATTTCATCCAATGGCTCACTTTTCTTTGCTGGTTACATGCTGGCCAGAATTTAACAAAGTTGCTGGTCCCCTAGACTTTTCCATGTTAAAAAACTGATATATCTGGCACGTGGTGATACACAGGAACGGTCCCAAGATTCCGGAAACTATTTTGAAAGATTCTTTCTTTGAAGATCTAGCTTTCAATTTGCAGAGAAGATTTTACCAGCTATTACAAGTGCTCTTCCACATTTCATGTGGAACAGACCTACCACGATTTCTTCTAGTATGCTAATAATGATTATCCTTTTATGCACTTGAATTCTTAACCAAAACCAAATTAAATATCTAACTTGTAAATAAAATTTTCAGATTATCATCTCCCTCTATATATTATCAGAAATTGGAAACTACTTCAGCTTTATCAATCTGCTATACATTGGTTAGAACTCAACTCCTACACTTGGTTTCTTTGTCAAGATATTTGATACTGCAGAATAAGTGCATTAATTTTTGTCTTTTCATGTTTATGATTCACAAGGTTCTATCTGCATCCAAACACTGCCAATTGTATATGATAGATATGAGGAAGAAATTAGGAATTTGGCTGAACATATCATGATAGATATTAGGAGGAAATATAGAAGGTTTCAGAAGACATATCTGAACAAAATTCCCAGAGGACCGGTCAAGGAAAAGAAGATCAAATAAAATTACAATCCGACCATACTTTATAAACTGGATCAAAAAATGTCATCATCATTCTCATGTATAGTGTTGTTATGTATCCATATATGTATATAGAAATTCCCTTAAGAATAATGTAAGGGACTAGGATCACAACACTGTCGCAGTTTCCAAGATCAACTAACAATAACCATATTTAGTCCTCATTTATTTAAGTCTCCAGTTAAAGTGAAAAACATTGAACTAGTTGCCGCTTCCCAAGTATAAAAATAAATGTCTTTATTCGTTAAGCTTATTTATGAGAGTGGCAATTAAAACATGTGTGCCAATTTTAAACTCTAGTTGGAATTAAAGTACTAACCATTTAGACTCGCATCACATGATTTGTGTGTGAAAAACTGCAAGCCATACTAATTAGTTTCCACTACCATAATTTTTAATTTCATGACGAGAACAATGGAGCACTAAGGTCCAGTAATCACATTTATACTTTTTCTAGAGCAAAACTCCTTCAATTATTATGCTTTTTTTTTTTTTTGGTTTTCCACGGTATCCCCCAACTCGACAGGCTAAGGACTAATCCGTCGCGGTACTGAGCTCCATTTAAGGGTTTGCCGCTGGCCAATGAGTTGCTGCATGCACAAGGCGGGATTCGAACCCCCGACACTTGCTTAAGCAGACTAGTGAGCTAACCACTAGACCAACTCAACTTGGTTTTACTTTGTATGGAGACTCGAACCCGCAACCTCTTAATTGAGTATGGGGAGACTATCTTATTTGAGTTATTGCTTATGCTAATCAACTGTATAATAGAGACACGTTTTAGGCCCAACTTTTGTACCAATATTGAAAGGTGTTAACTGTTACGTGTCAGTGCAATGCATCAAACCTATAAAAGTCAAGCTAACAATGTGCTTTGTTTTTTTCCTTCTTTTGTCCAAAGTAGTTATCTGACTATATATAAATGCTGAGTTAAATTAATATCAATTTTTTGGGGTTGGGGGGTTTCCAAGAAATGAAGAAATTAATCTTGGTGTATACTGCTGATACCACCGTGTAGGGAAATATGAAGAACTTTTGGCATTTATGGTCCAAACACCCATTCCAAGTTATGATAACAGTTAACCGAAGAGGGAAAAAAAATATATAAAAATACCGTTATTAAAAAAAAGTTGCCAGAATTATGTTGTAAGTCAAGATGGCCGAGTTGGTCTAAGGCGCCAGTTTCAGGTACTGGTCCGAAAGGGCATGGGTTCGAATCCCATTCTTGACAACGTATTTTTACTTATTTCAAAGACAGTAACAAATCCTATGAAGAACCACCACGTTTTACTTTAGAAATTTAAAGCCCACTCGGATTTGTAAGCGCGAAGATTTCCATTTTAGATATGATAATACACCATGTTTTAATATCGATACATCTAAAGCCTACGACTCTACTCTTGTTTTGGCTTCATAGTTCATAGTTCATACACAATTTGGTTTAACGTCATCAAAAATATCACCTGAATCAATGTCAAAATATAAAGAATGCTCCGGAAACATCCCATTCTATAATCCTGCTTTTGTCAGAACATACAACTATACATTGTGTATCATGTCCTCACGCGAAACAGACACAAATCACACAACATTCAACAACTAACAGAAACTCAACAAGGTTTAACCACGCATCTCCAACATGGTTGCTGAGGAGAGCGCATGCTAGAATATGAACAAAGGTTACCATTGGCAGGCTTTCCGTCATGCTTCTCAAGAAATAATGTTTCGTTTGTCTTATTTTATGCTCCCTATTTCCACATTTCACACCAGCTGCTTTTGGAAGAGTGCATTAAAAACAATTCAACATAAGAGATTAGGGACTTCGTTCAAAATGAGTCAGTGATGTTTAGGTCAATGTCGGCCATCCCAAGTAATAGACACGAACTCAAATGATTGCTCAGTTACTATGTGATCCGAAGTCATAAGCGATGGCGATATGTTTAGATATCACAGGTGCTTTTTCAAAAAATAAAATATTATTGCAATATTGAGCGCCTTGAACGGAACGGTAAAAGATTGGTCACCTGCTGCTGCTGTTTTTTATTCATTCATGATTTATTCATGTTCCCTAATCAAGGTTTGGTGCACTTGAATTCCCAGTAACTTGATCGGATCTAAACCGTAGAAAAAGGCGTTTAAAAGTAAACCAAGTCAAATTCTGTTTGCATTTAGCCTTGGTATTGACTATCCATTGCGCTTCGGCAACCACCAATCAATGTCCCAATGGCTTCTACAGAAACAAAGCTAGCACTGATAATCTTTGCCAAATTATTCTTCTTTTCGAGTAACACTTTTAGTTTAGGTATTCATTGTGCAATTCAAATAATTGAACAGCTACTAAGTAATTTTTAGTCAGTATCCAAGTGACCGTCAGTTGTATTTATTTACACAAAAACATTTTATTGGTGAAAAAGCAAACAAAACTTTGAAGCATGATAAAAATCAATTACTTAGCATACAACACCTGCTAAAGGTAACTTATCGGCGATGCCTATCTCTAAATATCAAAGATACGACTAAAGAACAGCTCACTGCACTGAATCTCCCACCGTTATGGCGTACTTGGAGAATCAAATGTTACAACCTCAGCCCACCATGCGGAAAAGGCTATTGCCGCAACTTTGGCTCACAATATAACTCTGGTGTAAAAAGGAAAGATCATAATCACAGAAGTAAGTAGAATGGGAGCAGTAACAAATTAAGGCGGGTGAAAGGTGGGTCCGAAATTCGTACATCAGACCTGAAGAACCTCAAGCAGGCACCTGATTAGATTCTTGCAATCTCTTGATCGACTTCGCTCGCAACCTCTCCATGAAAGCAGGATTGGCTTGGAGCCTTCCCTTCACGTATGAAGCCCGTGCATCATCCACCAGTTTGTTAGCTTTGCCAGCCTCCTCAATGAGATTGAGAAGAGTTCTTAAGCAGTCCTTTCTGTTTTCTTCCCGATGTTCAAACCTTCAAAATACAGAAAGGATTCCATACACAAATCACAAAATTGAACGAAATAGTCTATGAATGAAAATTATAGGTATAACACTTTACCTCTCGCTGGTAATTGTAAGCTCGTCTTTTCCTGGATGATATCGTTTCCCTACCAATTCTCTCAGCCGGCGAAACTGGTACTTTGAGAGTCCGAGCTCCTTCACAGTTACAGATAGTTTCACTTTCCTGTTCTTTGGATGCCAAGCATCACCACCAGGTGCAAAGACTACCCGTGTCTGCCACCGGAGAATTGGGCCTTCGCCAGGTGGGTCATCTAAATCCTTTTTCTTGTCTGGCACAGCTGTACCATCGAAATTTGCGGCCTCCTGTTTTTCCATTATCTTCATGTACTCCGCAACCATCTCATCCTCAAACTTCTTAAACTGTTCATAAGCTTCTTCGGGTTCCAGCTCTCCTCTCTCACACATGTCCCCAAGCTCATTAAATTTTATTTCCACCTTCTTTTTTATCTCATCTATATAAAATTTCACACCAAAACGAGAAATGAAAAAGCAGCATAATCAGCAAACATAAGCCACCCAATGTCGAATTTGAAAACTAAATTTTAACTCAAAAAATGCAAAGATAATAACAGAAAAGGCACAAGCAAGAAAATAAGAATTGGTGCCTACAGAATTATTGCCTTTCACACTGCACATTGGAGTTATTACTTATTACCAACCTATTTATAATAGCCCTGAATGTAATTAACACTGCACACTAAACTCCCTCATACTCTTAATAATTTTTAGAGCACTAGAGAGAATGAATGATGTATTAATCAGCACAATTTCTAAACAAGAATCGGCGGCATACCGGGGAGAAGTTTGTCCCAGCTGAGCATATCCTCGAGAATCTCTTCACACTCCTTGGTGTCCCTAAGGATGCCATGCTTGACCCCATCCTCAACGATCTCATCCCACTTCTTCTCGTCCATGTTGAAGAACTCATCCTTGACCATCCTCTTCATGACGATATCCCTGGCATTGTAGAGGTCATCGATCTCCTCATCAGTCTCCACTAGGTCCTCGAAATCGTCCTCGAAATCCTGGTCATCGACGTCATCGATGGGCTCCATACGAAGGCTGTCCATGAGCTCGTCGTCGGTGTCCTCGTGCTTCCCGGAGAGCTTCCGCAGCATGATTGCCTCCATGATGGACGGAAGAACCTGGTTATCGCCCTTGAAGTAACTCACCATCAACTCTTTCAGCTCTGCCAGAACCGAAAAGAATGCATAAATATACAGATTCATTTGGTGGATTTAGAGAGGGAAATGATTGAAAGGGGGCTTTGTGTACCTTTGTTGCTGACGTCCTTGATATCGAGGGCGGCGTCGTTTTTGGTTTCATTGGAGGAGTCGTTGGTGTCGGAGGAGAAGAGCCTGAGTCGGGGGCGGGTTGCGGCGGCGAAAGGAGAGGGGAGTGAGGTCGTGGAGGAAGAAGAAGGAGGAGGGGGGCGGAGGAGAAGGTTGCGAGAGAAGAGGGAAGCACTTCGGAGAAGGGTGCGTCTCATGGCGGTGTCTAGGGTTTCACTTTCACTGTCTTTTCTTCTTCTTCTTTTTATTTAATTTAATTTGTTAAGAATTCATGCGAGTATAATGTAACCATGTTTTTTATTTCAAGGAAATATTATTGCAATATTGCATAGACTTATCAAAATTTACTTTATTGTCAGTGCCTCTAATATAACTATTAACAAAGTCAAAGCGTCATCAGTTAAAACTTAAAACCATAAAATATCACGATTAAAAAAAAAAAAAGATGAATGTTGCATTATTTGATGTTTCAGTAGTCATTACAGGGCATATACCAACTAGCCAACTATATTTTGATGTTTAGTTCGACATTTTTTCAGCAGCCATTAAGGTGCACGGCACTTGTTATAAACATAAACGTATCAAGAACAAGATCATGACCCCCTCTCCCCCAAAAGTATGTATCAGTTTGTTGTGGCTAATTTCCTCATTTTAATATATATAAAAGAATAAGATATGAATATTTCAATTCAACCTCGCAATTTCCAACCTATCCTTATCCAGTTATCCTATTTACATTCTAACTGCTTTATCATATCACCAACTCATATTTTACAAAATGAATAACAAAATCATGATTGACCCCAATGACACCATAAAGAACACATTTAGTCTAACCCTCCTCCATTGGTCGTTTCCCTCTTGAGTCCGATGATTCCGCAACTCCCGAGTTTGTTCTTGTTCTTGTTCTAGTTGCAGTTGGAGTAGTAGCACTAGTAGCAGTAACACTGGTTGTGTTGCTACTTGAATCAGAAGTCTGAGAATCCGAGGCACCGGAGGTACCAGGAGTGGCGGAGGACAATCCAGTATGCTGCCTGGGTCGTCTCCTGTATCTGGAACCAGGCACACCCGGTCTGGTAGGTTCTTCCATGTGGCCTGGCTTCCTAGACAGCATTACCACAACGCGCCTCATGTCGGGTCGTAGCTTTGGGTCGCCCTGAGTACACAGCAGACCAAGCTGAATGCACATTGCTACTTGTTCTGCTTCCATTGTGGATGCTAACACGGAATCCACAATTTCCAAGTTCCTCCCCTTCTTGTGCAGCTTGTATGTCTAGAATCAGACACAAAATAGACATCATTTAGAGTTGTTATGCAAATTCTAATTCATTTTTAGATATCCCTTATTGCTTTGTGACTGAAATAAATTTGTGAATTTAGCATGTAGTAGTGTCACTATTTCCTTTCTCTTGGGGTAACCTTACAACCAATCGATCATAACTTCTTTTTCTTTCATGTTTTCTAGAATGAGATAATACATCATAGCAGAGCTGCGATTCCCCCCCCCCCCCCCCCTCTTTTACTCCCAACATTCTGTAGTTTAATATAATATTTATTAATGTCAATCTTAACTACAGTATTTATGAATAAAGTAGCTTTATTATCAACGATTCTAGATGGAATCAGATTATGTATCCATGAGGTAAGGGAGCAGTTTGTGGCGTTGGGGTTTGGTTTAAATTCTTTTTAGAAAAGATGTGATGGTGATTGGTGATGGGGTTATGAGTCAATCTCCGAATCAATGTTATTGAATTAACTAAATAATTTTAAAATAACGAAAGATCTCCAAAACTCTATTGAAAAGTCAAGAAACGTCTACCTGTGTTTATTGATTATTATTGTTTTTATATAGTTTGGTGATTAAGAAAAGGATACACAATACCTAAACCGTGAGAAAATATAAGTGAAGGAGAATGAGGCATCAATTGTTAGTTACCCAATCAAGTAGATTCTGTGCATCCACATCCAAATTAAAGTTAGAGTTTCGTTGGCCACTGATCAACTCCAACACCAACACTCCATAGCTAAATACATCAGCCTTGGCGGACAGCTGTCCATGCATTACGTACTCAGGTGCCATATAACCACTGTGATATTATCACCAAATTATTATGACTCTACCAAAACACAAACATCTAATTATGTTCTATAACCTTAGGAGAAAAATATATGCATACTTAGTCATAGTACTAGTTTTGATATTTGACTTCAATATGGTGTTGATGTACAAGGGACGAAAGAGTTGTGGTTAGACTTACTTGGTTCCAGCGACACGAGTATTGACCTGGCTCTGATCTTCGGGGAAGAGACGGGCCATGCCAAAGTCTGCGATCTTCGGCTGCCATTTGTCATCGAGCAAGATGTTACTGGCCTTGATGTCGCGGTGGATGATGCAATGGTGACAGTCTTCGTGAAGATAAAGCAACCCCTTTGCCACCCCTGTTATTATCCCCAGCCTCCTTTTCCAATCTAGCTCCCCCCTCTTGTGCACCTCTGTATTCATTCATTCAATTTAATTTTTTATCTTCATATTTTCTCTTGGAACAAGTCAACAACATACAAAAATGCTTCTCACAATATTGATCTGATTAATGAATCAAATTTATGGTTTCTTTTTCTTTGTTGATAAGTGTCTCATAACACGAAATATAAATACAGTGAAACAAGATCTGTCTCAATCTACACCACCTCTTAATTTGTTAGTGAGTAAAAAATGAAATAATATATTGGAATATAGACATTTTCTAATATTTTTCTATTTCTATCGCAAAACAATTTGCAAATACATAGACCATATAATTATAAATGCATTGTGTTGGTTTGAGAGAGAGAAAAATGAGAAAGGATTGACCCCACAACTTATTTATTTTGCCTTGAGTCTTGAATGGCTTTTCCACCCCAAAAAGAATGCTAGAAACTAGAAAGCTTTTGGGTTTGGGAAGTTTCACTTTGTCCTTCTTATAATGGGAAGCCATAAATGGTTAAGCACCATCATTGAAAAGGAAAAAAGAAGCTGATTAGGAAGGTTCATCAGAGATAATTAAGGATTTGTCATGGCTTTGCTAAGGAGGAGTTTTGAAACAATCTCTTTGACTACACAAGCCAATTTAAGGATGAAGTTTATTTATTTGATATCAAAGTCAGTCCTGAGTGCAGTCACTATCACAATAGAAAACTAATTTTACATTTTAATCGTCCACGTTGTTGGTATAGCTGAAAAGTCAGGACCTCTGCATTAAAAAATGGAGGGGAAGAAGATGGAGCAGCTTATTATAAGCAAAATTGGTTTGAAACTTTTAACACTAGGAAAAAGGGTAAATATGGAAATTCGCATTCCAAAGTCAGCTGAAGAAAATGAAATTTTGGGTTGAATGAAAACCACCAATTATCTTAGTTCAGACTATCAATTATAAAAACCAAATTAATTTGAAACGCTTATTTTATTAGTATTGTGTATCCAACAAGTAACAAAAACAGAAAACATGTTCCACAAGCAATCCTAACTACATAGATCCTCTTAGGAAAATATGAATGGTGTTCTTCCTTCCATGTGATTTCATTGAAGAGAATAAGGATTGGTAATAATGGAAGGGGGAAGTACTTACTGAACAGAAGCTTGTCAAGGCTCTCATGAGGAACATACTCATAGACAAGAAGCTTCTCTCCGCCATGGGCACAATAGCCCAACAAATTCACCACATTCCGGTGCTGTACACGAGCCAATAATTTGGCCTCATTCATGAACTCTTTCTTCCCTTGATTTGAAGTGTGTGATAGCTTTTTTACTGCAACCTCTCTCCCGTCACTCAGCTTCCCCTGCAAGTGATGAAAGTTTGATGAAAAATCAAAAACAGATTATTTAGAAAAGTTCTTAGATTTTATATGTTCTTTCTTTACCGTGTAAAACAAAAAGGAACCACCTTTTTTATGCGGGGCTTCCCAAAAAGGGGGGAAAATGAGAAATTCTAGGGATCAGAAGTGATTCTTTGTGAAAATTCCAAAATTGAAGAGCCTATTCCTGAATTCATGATCAGAAAACATGTACCTTTACTTTAACCAATTGAAAGCTTTCTCAGTATTCTCTCATCCATTTTCCCTTGCAACCAAAGACAAAAAGAAACACTAACAAAATTGGTGATTATGGCTCACCTTATAAACGGGTCCAAAGCCTCCCTCACCAAGCTTATTCAGAGCACTGAAATTCTTGGTAGCTGCAACTAACGTTTCATAGGAAAAGACCTTCTGCTCCTGCGCAGCCATTTGCTTTATTTCAGCTTCATTGCTTCGCTCTGATTAAAAAAAAAAAACAACACAGAAGAAGAACACAACCCTAGTATAATCAGACGAGAGCACATCAAGAAGAAGATATAATTCAGATCAATGGGGGAAAAAAAGAGGTTGGGATTTAGTTGGAATACCTTTATTGGAACCGAATTTAATGTGTTTGATGAGATTATGAAGAAAACTGTGGGACGACTTGTCCTTATCCTTGTCCATGACGGAATTCTATGATTCGAAAGATGAGCCCATGAAACAAAGGAAGCAAAGTTGCAATCTTTTTTGTGAACAGGAAATTGGGTTTGTGAGGAAATGGAGATGAAGTGGGAGCTTGAGAATATAAAAGAAGGGAAGAGAGATTTGAAATGATGAATACGAAACCTGAGTTGTTATTACTTCTTAGTTCTTAGTGATTAGTTTTCTTTTTCTTTTTCTTTTTGGGGTCTTATTATTAGTTTGGTTTTTAGAGAAAGAAAAGCTCATAAATATGTATGGACAATGGAGAAGAGAGAACAGAGAACAGAAGCGAGTGTGTTCATATTGACCAGGTGACGCCTCCTTGACTCTCTTCATATTGAGAAAGAAAAGTCAAAATCAAATATCAACCAAAAATTTCATTTTCTCTATGGAAAGGGAGAGGGATGCTAAAACATTTTTGTAGCATCTCCAAACCATATACATTACATTATTTATTCACTCCTGTTAGGTGTCCAAGTCTTTTTCGCAATCAAATTTAATTAAGTTAGCTTAAATCTAATAAAAATTACTTTTATTATACGTAAGATGTACATACGTATTTTACTAATATGAACATATCTTTTTTTGTTTTTGTATTTTTTCTTCTTTTTGTATATTTTTTTTATTGTCGTTTTTTTATTGTTGCTATTATTATTGTATTTTTTTCTCTTCTTATTTCTAATAATTTTACAGCATTTATTTTTTTTATTTCTCTTAAAAGAGTGAAACAAAAATAATTATAAAAAAATGAAAGAAAAAAAAGAAAAAAAGAAAAATTTTAAATTATGCAGAACTTATTAGAATAAAAATACATCGAAATTTGTTAATAAATACACATAAATTTCTTAGTTTTTACACTGAAATTTTGTTACAAAAGCACAAAAATATCTTTTTTAATGCTGTATTTTTTTACTTTTTTTATTTTCATTATTTAATTCTTTTTTTAGTTGAACGAATGAAAGTTTATCATCTTTCTAGTAATTTTGCAGTATTATGTATTTTTTATTCTTCTTGATTTGATTTTTTTTTTTTATTATTCTTATTAAGAGGTAAAGCAAGAAGAAACTTAAGAAGAACAAGATAAATAAGAAAAAAAGGATAATAATGAAAAAGAAGAAGAAATAGCAGAACATGAGAAAGAGAAAAATGAAGAATTTTAAATTATGTAGAACTTATCAGAATAAAAATATACCGAAATTTTTTAACAAATACACATAAATTTTTTAGTTTTTATACCGAAATTATTTAATGATTATGACACACAAACTTAGTTCGAAAACAAGCACGCAAACAATACCGAATTATGAACAAAAATATATTCAAATTAATTTTGGATTAGACAACGTCATTAATATGATAAAAATTTAACAATAACGATAGTAATAATGACGATATAATGATAACAATGATGATGATAATAGAGAAGGAGGAGAAGGAAAACGAATGAAAAGAAGAAATCAAATGAAAAAAAGAAAAGAGGAGAAGGAGAAGGTAGTGATGATGGTAGTCGATGATAACGAAAAAAAAAAGGAAAAAAATAACAATTGAAATGTCAGTAAGAGGAGGAGGAGGAAAAGGAGGAGGAGGAAAACAAAGAAAAAAAAGGAAAAAGGGAAGGAAACGGAAGAAGAAAGAGGAAGAGGAGGAGAAGGATAATGAAACGAAAAAGGAGAAGTGGAAGGAAACGGAGAAGGAAAAACAGCGTGATTTGAAAAGTGGTTATAACAAATTGGTTGGATTTAGTTAAGTATTTTGCTTGAATGTAGAGCTAGTAAGACAGTAAAAGAAAATCTAAGTGATTAACAAATATATAGCCAATAAATTTATTTATAATAATATTAGATGTATACTAAAAATTTTTAAAATTAATTATTAGTATAAAATATATATATATAAAAGTTAAATAATATATATTTATATATAAATACATAATAATTGATTTTAATGTACAAATAATGTTTTTATTTTTTACCTAATATAGTAATATATAATTTTTTTTAAGTAATATACGAATATATGTTAATTTTAAAGAATAATAGATGACCATCAGAATTTATTATTTTTAACCATCAGTTAACTATTAATATTTAAAAATAGAGGATAAAGTATCTTATTGAATTATTAAATTAAAAAAAACTAAATTAAAAAAATTAAATTAATAATTAAATAATAACTAAAAATAATAAATTTTAATAATCTTCTAACCTTTTTCATTAATTATATATTTGCCCAAAAAAACCAAAGAAAAAAAAACGTTAGTGTGTTAGCTGATAATGTGATCTATATGCAAATAAAGATTTGAACACATTCTAAATAATGCTCAAAACATAAGTGCAGCCATATAGTTCCAACTCAGCCACGAGGTAATAACTAAGAATTTTACCATCTTATCAACAGAAGCACTTCACTGATCAATTATAAAGAACTGCTTGTCTGCTTCCTATAAGGAACAACATTCAACAAAGTACTTTCAAACTTCCTCTATTATTTGACTACTTGTTTAGTGGCGGTCTTTATTTGCATGAATAGTACGTCCCACTTCTTGAGCTTTAAGTTTGAATCGAGTTTAACTGGGTTAAGTACATGCATGGGTCATTAACATTGCGCCAATTATTGACTATTTGACCAATGTATATATATATCCCTTGAACAAGATAGAAAATGAATATCTGGCTAGATGACTCTTTTTAACCTAATTGCAATTTGCAAACCAAGGTATAGATTCACAAAGTCATCTTTCAAATGGTTGAACTTTATAGAATCATCAAGTGTCTTATCACATAACTTGACTGACACATCCAAAAAATTTTAATAGTGAAAGTGAAATATATATAACATAATAATAATTTTTATAATAAAAATATTATGTTTACATAAAAAATTAATTATTAAATTATCTATTATAAATTTGTGTATAAATATATATATATTATTTAATTTATTTTTAATGTGTATTTTGTATTTTAAAATTTATTCTATATAAGTGATTATTTTATGTATACATAATATAATTGTTGTTATAATTATATTTTATTATTGTAAAATATGATTAGGTTTTAAAATATATAAGTTTCTCTCTCTCCTGTGGCTTTAGCCACTTCTTTCTTTATTTTTTTTTTAAACTTGTGGGCTTCACTTAATCGAGGACTCACCAACAAAATATATCTTAAATCTAACGAATAAATATTTAATATAGCAAATAACTAAATAAATGGGAGTAAGATTACAAATTAAAAAAATTTATTGAAAATACAAAAAATTTAAGTTTCTAATATGTTTATTTTATTTTTCACTAGTGATAAGCTTATTAGGTGCCATAAAGAATAAAAGCAGCTCGTTATGCAATAGGTCTTAGAAAGTTACAAATTGATAACTAAATACAGAAATAAATATTTATTACCTGGCAGTCATAGGATACTGGTAGATCCCTTTATTTGTTGGACACTACTAAAAAAAATTTCTGGTAGATCCAAAATATCAACAGCGGAGTGCAGCCAGCGATGTCTGTGACGTCTCGGTGTGCGACACAGTGACTGGTACGTCCAAGCAAGTACGGCTGAGCCCCAAGACAACGCCCGGCACCGCCCGAAGTCTTCCAAAAGTGGGAGCCAACGCAAGTGGACTAAGTTGTTCGACTTGCCCGTTATCAGATATCCTCCGATCAATAACTTAATGTAGCACCTAGTGGCGAAGGGTCTCTGGGTTGTCTGTAGGGGGCATCTGGCGGACATGATCCCACAACCAAACAAGTTTCAGCGTGAACGACTCCTTCCTCTGCGCAGCCTGCTGTGGAGCCACTGGAGGCTTGGCACCCAGCATCCAATCCACCAACTGCCACGTCTCTATGTGGTACCACCTACCAAAGTCATGAAGGCACCCCCAACTGGGGCCCGTGTGCGCGTAGCTCTAGTTGGTACGCCATGTCGTGCAGGGTGATAGTGGCCTCACCTCACAGGAGATGAAACGTATGGGTCTCCAGACGCCATCGCTCCACGAATGTCATAATCAGGGAATTATCGAATGTGAAATCCCTGAGGGGAACCGTGTCGCCGATCTAGCCTTAACCAGATACGGGACGATGGCGTCAGGTGGAGGAAGGGTATGACTCACTTACCGGGGCAGTAGAAGGTGAGGCCTCTAAAAAAAAATATTCAGAATTATAAAAAAAAAAATTTAAAACTTTAATTAAGTCTTCGACATTTAACGGTTATCGTATTTTAAAACTTTTAAATAGGTTTCTATATTTTTGTTAATAAATTCTTAAGCTGTTTTTTATTTTATAATTGAATCTTTTTAATATAAAAATTTTAAAGTTAAATAAACATTTTTTTCTAAGTTAAAGATATTTCTAATTAAAAACATATTTACATCTTCAATTACATGTTTTTTAGACAAATATTATTCTGTTAATTTTAATATATTTGATACTAAAAAACCTAACTAGAAGATTATAATAAGTAGTAACAATTTACCACAGGTAAAATAGAGTTCCAAACTAATAACTATATAGCAATAACCTACCATAATTAAATAGAGGTCTAAATTTCTACAAGCGACCTATTCCTAACGCTACAAACTATACTCTAGTTTTTTGTTATTACCCTAACCATGGCTACATATAAAAATATATCTATATAAAATAGTACAAAATTCAACACAAAAGAACTAACCTTAAAGTCGGCTGTCCGGCGTAATACAAAGTCTCGTTCAGTCTATTGATGTCTCCATCGTTACCAACTGTGCGCGCCATCGTCATATTTATTGATAATATAATTAGAAAGGAGTAAAAGAGATGAGAAAATCGTTGAAAAATTTAAACTGAGACCCGGTCAAAGGCTGTGAACGACATCTATTTAAAAATGTCTTCCAGCCTTATCTCATTTATAGTGTAAACAAGATAAGAGAGGGTTATTTATTTCAGTAATAATTTTTAATTTATTTATTTCAGTAATTATTATAATTATTTCATTTATTAAAATAAAAAATCCTTTAAAGAAAGGGTACATTTTCCTTGAACCAAAGTTGTGTACAACTAATACTAGGTTGCAAAATTGTCCGGTCACAGGGTATAATTGTCTATTTTATTCTCCATGGAAAATAAAAGTGACATTTATTAGAGTCAGGAGGCGGAGTCAGGTGGTAGGAAAGGGGACAATGATCTTTTAATTTTAATTTTTTATATGTAAATTTCAGTTTAACTCTCTTTAAAATTTTATTTTAGTCTAATTTAATTGTATAAATATTTTTTATCCCTCTAATATTTTATCTAGTTCCGCACCTGATTAGGGTAAGGCCTGTATACTCAGAAGAAATAGAAAACGGGATGGTACATAAAATTCGCGGCAAATTGGGTCCATTGGGATGCTACCGTGACATCAGGGGCACTCCTAAATTTCCCTTGAAAACATTTTTTTTTTTTTGTTTCTCACTGATTGAAAAACTTAGTTGGGGGGCAGATGCAGTGTATACACCATACATAACTCGTCATCTTTGATTGACATCGACAATTTCTTACTAATAACATTTATTTTGGAAGGTTTTTAAAGTTCTTATGTTTGATGAGGTTGGGTACAAAACACACAATAAGATGGAGATTACTATCTTTGTCCCTCTACATGCAAATCATAAAAAAAATGTATTTATCACTTATAGCCTTCATTTCTGCACATCAAAACTACATTGGTAAATATCTGTGACTTTTTGGTCAAAATAAATAATTAATAATAAACATGAATCTAATTGTCTCGCATACATGATATTCATTAAATTATTGCCCACTTATGTTTACTTTTATCCTTAATTTGGATGACATAATAAACGACTTTGTCGAATTCTATAGTAGTTGAGCAACTCTTAATTAGTATTGCACTTAATGAATATGAACTCTTCAACATTTTCTTTCTTTCATAACACTTCAAACTTAATGAGTGCTAATATTGAGAAAACTTCTTGCATTGATGTTGACTTGTGTAGCTAACTAGCCATTTCACTTTTAATAGATTTTGGAACCTTTCTCATCTTATGATCAATAGGTTCATGACTTCATGCAATGTTCCTTTCAGTAATATCTCACTGCCGTCCTTCTATTGTTTTCACTTTTCAACGCAGCATGCATCTCAATATTATATTATTGTTATTATTATTATTATTTTAGTTTACTTACATTTGTCTCAACCTAACAAGAAGTTGCATTATGCTTAACCTTAAAGCATAATCAATGCTAAAACCGTAGAGGCTTCATATTCTGATTCTTTATTCTTATTCTTAACTTTTTAGTTATTTCGGAACGCATATCTCAGTCACAAGCTAGCTTTAAGCAACAACAGTAACCAAGGAACTTCCAATCAGTATAAACAAACAAACACTTTTTTATATATATATAATTACAAAATGAATACATGTAGTATACAAGTGACTCACCTTGTTCCCCTCAGAAAAATAAAAAATTTAAAAAACAAACCTCAACAGAATGCAAGTATGCAAAAGATGAGAGAAGAGAAAAAGGAAGAGGCTACTTACCCCATCTTTCACCCTTATCAAAGGAAAAAAAATGAAGGAAAATGACAAAAGTAGTGGCCCTAATTCTGTCTCTAATAAACTAAAAGCTATATGTACCTGGCACTGGAATCTTTTGTTATATCCCTCCAGCTTTGCAAGCCAGGTCTTTTTTCTCACAAAATACACAATGTGACAGGTTGGCCTTAACCTCACTACCCTACACAGACATATACTCAATCATCACCATCCTTTTCCACAAAGACTGATGATGAAATGGAGACACCAACCCCATAAAAATTTTGGGCTTACATGGACAAAACAAAACAAAGAAAAAGAGAAGGGTAGACTCCAGTTTTGTTGTCCACCATGATTGTATCAACACAGACCATACCAGGATTTCCCCTCTCCATTAAGGAATCCCACTTTTTGTTAACATTGAAGTGATGCATTTGCATTGGTTGTCCTGTATCTATGGTAGACCACACCAGTGGTACTCAATGCTCATGTTGTATGCTTGATCTGCTGCATGTGGATCAACTTCAATTCCATTATAACAAATCTGCATTCATTAAAGAACAAGATAAGTCCATAAAATCAAACAATGTAATCAAACTCGAGAGTTGCAGAGTATTATAAAATCATAAACTCAATTGGGGAGTTAACTCAAGTTCAGCATTTTACCTAGTATGAGCATGGACTTGTTAGTTACACTGCAAGATCTCCCATGTTCCTCACTCTGAGTTCCACATTCCTGAGATCACGAAGATGTTGTAGAATTTCTTGAAGAAGCTCTAACCCTTTGTCCCCTTTTCTCAAGGAGCTGATACAATGCTTTAGAAACTCTCTATCTGCCTCCAACACCTGTAGTCTCTCATAAACATGATCCACTTCCTCTTCTAGAGCAAGCTTTTTCTTATCCGAATTAGCCTTTTCTGCCGAAATGTGTTGCATGGGAGAAAATTCTAACTCATCTCCACTCAACTCCACATCTTCTTCTGTGCTCATTGCATCAAAAAGTGGGAGAAGACTCTTGGCTTTTGCACCCATGATTTTTATCCCTTCATGATGCTTACCATTTGCATGGCCATTTGCATATCCATTTACCTGACCTCCATGATCATCAACATCATGATCATGATATCCATTCCCATTCTCCTCACAAAGATATTCTGTTGATTTTTTATCATCATGAACTTGCTCTTGCTCTTCATAGTTCAATATAATAAGCTTCTCTTCCAGTACCTTCAACTGTTCTATAATTGATAGCCTCTCTTGTTCAAAGTTTGCTAATGATTCCTCCAAATACAAGACTGCATCCACAGGTGTGTTCTGGTTGTTGCTGCATTCTTGCTGGCTGCTACAAAATCCGTTTTCTTCCTTTGCTTCATGACTCAAATCGATAGATAATCCATCGCTATCTTCAGCAATGCTGCAAGAGGGAGATGAAGTTCTGCTTCTTATACTGCTACCATTTCTTGACATCATCAACATTTTTTCCCTTACCTCATATTCATGAACCTTTTTCCTATACACTTCAAGCTCCTTTTCTAGCTCTTGCTTCTCTTTCTCCCTCTTCATCATAAGCTCATTCAGAAGCTGCAATGCCTCTTGATCATACTCAGATTGTTCTTCCATCATTCTCTGATACTGCAAAGCTTCCATCTGCATTGCTGCTTTCTCTTCTTGAAGCCTGTTTATCATTGCCATTGTTTGATTTGCTGCCACAGCAGATGCACTCCTCTCTTCTTCTAGTTCTGCATATAGAGTGCTTAAAGCCTTCCTTTCTGATTTCAATGCTGATTTTAGCTTCTCAATGGATACCTCTCCACATTCTATATCGCTTACAACGCTTCCATCCAACGACTCTTCTGTTCCAGATTCTTTCCTGTCAAGGAGTAGTAGTTTCTTGTGTATTTGATGCAGACTCTCCACTGAAGTTGGGGTCTCAGGAACCCTTTCTTCCTCATTCTCATGAATCTCAGAAGACTCCGAAAAGTGGTTATTTACTGTTGGCATTCTCACTTCAAGTGACATGGTTTTGAATTCCACAAATTCTTCTAATTTCTCATGGCCTACTTATATATTGAATTGAAAAATGTCACAAAACAGAATGAAAAATTTCTAGCAAGAATGAGATAAGAAGTTAAGGTTTACCACTATGATCCGGGACTTGATAACTGACTGTGCTAGTAGATGGATCTTCTTGTATCCTTTGACTTGTATCCAAAACAATATCTTGGCTTTGATACTCATCAACTTGCTCCTGATCAGGAATTTCAGTCCCTATGGACACTTCTGCTTCAAATTCCTCTCCCTGCAACTGCGATCCATCTTCAGACGCTGCGCGAATAAAGATAGGTATTAGATCATTCGATAAACATAGAAAATCAAGTAAGAGAATAGAATAACAGCTAACCTGTTGAAACATCTGAACATGATTCTCCATCTCTTCTTTCCATGTTTGGTTCAGCATTATCATCCTTGTGCAAATCTTCAGTGGTTTCAGCAATCTTCACATCTTGATAATCTTGCTCCAAATGTTGTTCCTCTTCTTGTAATTGAATTGATTCAATCTCATTGACCTTGAAGGCCTTTGAATTCTCTTGGCATGAAAATTCTGCCACAGTTTCCTCCCCAGAAATGTGCCAATTCTCAATAACCGGCGCAGCTTCAGCATCAGCACTCGTGTCAAAATCCAGAATAAAATCTTCGCCATTGGCCTTATACCTACTTTGATTTGCATCTTCTGTGGCAGCAGAGTCAAATTCAACAGGAATCAACCTGCAATCATCACCATGAATGAAAAATTCAAGGTGTTTGTTTGGAATTTCCAGAGTCGTCTCCTCATCAGTGCAATCAACTTGAGAAGTAGTGTTCTTCTCACAGGCCTGATCATCATTCTTTTCCTCAGAAACTATCAAAGCTTCTGCTTCCTCTTCAATGGCTTCTTTCCCTTTCTCTAAACTAAAATCCAAGCCATCACAAACAGAACAAGCACAACTCTCCCCTGCTTCCTCTGTTCTTCTACCAGAGCACTGATCAATCTCAAAAACCAAGTCACCTCCTCTATTTTCTTCAGTGCTCTGTTCATCTGATCTGCTGTGATCCGAGCGATCGCCATCGTCAACCTCCGTGTCAACGCCACGCTCTGTGAGCAAATTCTGCTTATGGCTATACCCCAAAACATCAAGAGAAGGCTTGATCAGAATGCAAGGAGGGTAGAATCTGCTGTCCAAGTTGGTGCCGCAACAAGAACAAGTCAGAGGCTCCTCTGTTTTCTCAATAGCCCTGTCATCAGCCACACCAATTTGCTTCATCCATGGGAAGAAACCAAAGCTTTGAGACAATTTGGCATAACTTGGTTGAGATGAAGATGAGCAATCCTCACACATGTGGTTTGATTCAGCCAACTTGTGATGGTTGGAGCAGAACCCAAGCTTGGAAATCTCAGAGGCATGAGCTTCACAAACAAGATCCTTGCATAAACTCTTGTTGAATTTTGCAGGCTCTATGAGATGATCGATTCTGGTGCACCACATGCAGGGTCTCTTGAGGCCAAATAAATCTGCAAACTTTATGATGAGGTAGGAGAAGAGAGAATTGAGGAGAAGGAGGAGGATGAGAATCCATTCAAGGATGGCATAGACAAGAACAAGTGTGATCTTGTTGGTGTTCCTGTGTAACATGGTTGCAAACTTGTTACCAGCCATGGTTGTTGTTGTTGGTTTCTCTGTGTTTTCTCTTTTGTTATGTACAAAAAAGGGATGATCTTTTACCCTACAATAGTATTAATATATCAGATTAAAGGAGGTGGTACTAGAATTAGAGGAAGAGGAACAAGTTTCCAAGGGAAGAGAGGTTTAACTGTTTATGAGAGAGAGAGAGGGTGGTTTTATTTGGAGGTATTGGTGGTGGTATGGTTTGAATGGAATGACAACCAAAGAAGACTCTGAGGTGAGGGGGAAATTGAAAATGAAAATGAAAAATTAAAAAGAAAAGAGATGTTCTTGAGTCAAAGAAAGTTAAAGAATGTTTTATTTTCTAAGCAACATTTTAGTGCCTTTTTGACAAAAACTATAGAACCTTAGTAGCAGTAGTTCACTTGTTCCACTAGAACAACAATTAAGGTTACTTGTCCCATTTGTGCCTTAATATTGTGGAATTGAGCACTTCTTTTCTGATACAAAATCTGAATAATTTCCTTTGTTCAACCAGTAATTTTTTGAGGATTGAAGTACTAAATAATTTACTACATCAATATATTGAGGCCTGAGGGTTTTTCCTCCAATATCTAGAATTTTCTTTGGCCAAAATAATATTATTGATAATCCATTAATGGTGCCAGCTCGTGTTAGAAAAATCCACAAAGGCAAGAAATGGCATGGCCCACAAGACCACACATATGAGCTGGTGGGGACCACTCCAAAGTAAGGGGCTGTGGGTGTGGGGCCTTTTACGGCTGCAGATGCTTCACTTCATTATGAGGGTCTGTTTTCTATCACACTTTCTGTTTTTTGTTATATACATATAATGCACTTGCAACCAGCCAATTATTATTGCAAGTAAAAACTCTTTATTCACAATATTGCTCCTTAAAACCTTCACTCATTTTACTTTGCTAACAAGCCTGTTATGTCCTGCATTTATATATGCTGATAAATATTAAATAACCTCAACAAATCTAATATTACTATATTATGGAAGAAAAGTATCTTGTCTTCTTTTTTTCTCACTCAAGATTATGTCACAACCCAAAATTAAACTGGCTTTCTTTGTCAAATATAATAATCAATAAATTTATTAGTTTATAATAATAATAATCATTTTTTAAAAATTATTTTTAAAATATATCTTAAGAATATAATAATAATTACTTTTAAGAAATTGATGGTTTTGCATAACTTTTTAGTCTAATATTTCTTTTTCATGATATTTTCAAAATGTTTCTAGAACACATATTAATAAAGGATAATACTATAGTGAAGAAAAAAGTTGAGTAAAGAATGAAAATTGTTTGTTTTATAATATAAAACATATTTAAAAAATAAAAATATTATGTGCAAGACACACTTTTTTTAAAAAATTTAATTATATTTTTTATGATATTCTCAAAATCTATTTCTAGAACACATATTAATAAAGGATAATACTGTTCATACCCTAACCCAATGATAAGGCCCAGGTCCAAACGAAAGGCCCAATCCAAAAGATTAAGTCTCGCTCTACACCGATCTTCACCCCACGAAGTCGGTTCCTACCACGACTTGTTCTAAAGAAGTTGGGACGAAAATTATCTGGCAGATAAACACCCATCCAAATGAGTAACTGCCCCTAAAATCTTTCTACGCACTTCCTATCTCAACCTCCCTAAGATAAAGGGACGGTTACTCCCCATAAATAACGGAACTACACCAACGGTAGTTATGGGTTCACCTCAAGTATCTTAGAAGCCCAATACTCTCTAGACCTGTTTTGCTCCCTTTTGGCATCAGAATGTCTTTACAGGTACCACCCCCCATTCTCTCATACCGAAGTTGGATGGGGCCTTGGATCATCAATCCGCTTGGATACTTCCTCATTCCGACGATTGGGTCAGCCAAACTAATCCAACCTAATAATCTCCGGTTAACCATCGTAACAAATACTATATTGAATAAAAAAGTTGAGTAAAGAGTAAAGATTGTTTGTTTTACAATACAAAAAAATATTTAAAATATAAAAATATTATGTGCAATGCACATTTTTAAAAAAAAATTAATTATAATTTTTATTCTTTATCCAACTTTACCTTGACGGAAGAAATTTCTATTAGTAAAACTCTAAATTTATTCACTGTTTTTTTTTTTCCCATTATCTTCATGTTGGATGTACCATGAAAATGAGTCACTAGTTAGGTATACAATCCAATATAAACAAAAAATGCGAAAAAGAAAGAAAATGAATGGTGGGGGGCTTAAGAAGCCGAAACAAATATGGAGTGAGCAGTTTGTTAGGCTCCAACAGGGTCGAACTTGGCCTTTTATGGAAGCAGGGCTGCACCGCCTCTCACCGACCTTGTTGCCATGTTTTCTAAAATAATTTTATGACAATTCAATATTATTTTGTTCTTTTTTTTGTGATTTATAATTGGTATTTCAATTATATTATAAAAGATCGACTAATCTGGTTTGAAATTTGTGGTGAACATGCTTTTTCTTTATTATTATTTTCTAACTTAGAATTGGAACTCAAAACTGCAACAAAGTGATCTTAAGGCCCTGTGACAATATATGTACTTATGTACATTTTTGAAAGAGGAATCTATGGCTAGCTTCAGTTAATGTTGTGCCTTTGGCCCTCCAAATTGCTTTTGCTTTAGTCAAGTCTCCACCATAAGTTTTTCAGTGTCCAAATTGGCCCTACTTTGTTATAATTGAGCAAATATAATTAACCTACATTACACTCCCATTATCAAATTTGTTTAGTACATACTTGCCAGCTCAAACGAAATCAAAAGCAAATCTCATCATACTTTTGCACCTGTTCATCATAATTGATCATGTTTGAATCCATAAAGCCCCCCCCCAAAAAAAGTACAAATTTTAGATGTAAATAATTGTTATGCCAGATAGTAAAATGGTACCTAAGTTGCAATATAAGCATATATTTAGGTAGAGAAAATTGAAGAGAAGAAAAAATAAAAAGGAAGGTGCCCCCTCATTAATGACAATGTCTTATTATATACAATAAATGAATAAATCAATTCATTCATGATTCATCAAAGTTTGTTATATGAACATATTGTATCATAATTTTAATTATGGGCAAGTAGTTGTGTATAACTTGGGACTAAATGAGATAGGTATTGAGATGGGGCCATTTATGATGTAGTGTTGATTAGGCAGAGTTGAATATGCAAAAAAAGAAAAAATTAAAAACGTTTTTGAATTCAAAGGCACTATCTTTCTTGTTCTTGGAAGAAACATCAAAGCTAAACACAACTTTATAAAGTTAATTACTGGTGGGGGAGCCCTCAATTGCTCCTAATAAATCCCAATTAAAGGAGCATCAAACATTTTTTAAAATGTGAAACAAAATAAAGTGATAAAAAAAAAATTATTTTCTTTTCTTTTATCCTATTGGGAGTTCTAAAAAATAAAAGGGTAAAGTATATTTTTTGTCCCTAAAGTTTGACAAAAGTTTTAAAAATATCCCTAAGTTTTATTTTGTTTCAATTTTGTCCTAAAAGTTTTCGATTTGTATCAAATATACCCTTGACGGCTAATTTTTCAAAAAATTTAAGACCAATTCAACAACAATTTCATAAGAATAACCCTCAATACAAGTAAATCAAGCATAATTTTCATGCATTATTGTTATATTGGTTTTAAATTTTTTTAAAAATTTAGCCATCGAGGATATATTTGATACAAATCGAAAATTTTTGGGACAAAATTGAAACAAAATAAAACTTACGGGTAATTTTAAAATTTTTGTCAAATTTTAAGAACAAAAAATATACTTTAAAATAAAATTTGCTCTTACCCAATTCCAATTTTTGCTTGTTCTGATAAAAGATAATTAGATGAACAAAAATAGAGCTCCAAAAAATTGCATACTATTCTTCAATTTCCCATATTTGGAACAAATGACATGGTGTAAAGTAATTAAAACCATGTGAACAAGAATAATATTATTCAAAAGATTATGTTATACTTATTCACACATAGTTATTAATAGTCCAATATTATGGACCAAATAGCTCCTTGTAAGTTTCAAATTTGGCGAGTTATGCTGAAAATGAGCTCATGAATTGTAATTGTTATCTAATTGCTCAATTAGATGAGGGACCCTTAATCAGGATTAGACGGCTTGCGTGGGTTCAAAGCCAACAAAAAATGTGACATATAAAATATTATGAAATTAATCTGCAAGTGTATATACTTTATTTAATCCTACATATTAATTATACAAAATGGCCCCTATTTTTTCATTTCCAATGATAACCATTAACGTCCTTCTATTACACTCTTAACTTTTTTTTTTTTCCCCTTTTTATTTCTTGATTGGGAGCGCCGCGGGAGAAAGTGAAGGGGGTCTACAATTAAAATTTTATTTTTATTTTAAAAAAATGGTATACTAAAGTCTAAAACTGCTGGATAGAAAATGAAGGGTGACTATGACATTCTAGAGGATCGAAGTTTTAGCATTATTATAAGTAGGCTCCAATGTTTGATATGAGAATCCAGAAGCGATGCTAACTGAGTTTTAAGCTAATTAATTTAGCATTTATTTTTCTAAAATAAATATCATATCCTCTAGGCTCTAGTGCCATGTTGTAACCTTGATTTATAGAGTCCTCATGCTAAGAATGATATGAAAATTGAAAAGGCAAAAATGTCCTATAAAGAGTGGGATGCTATATTTCTCTTTCGTTCTATTTAACAAATTGTGATAAGGTGCCAGAATCTATTATAGATTGAGATAAGCATAGGTATTAGGTGATGGTTAGAATGTCCAATTCTTTGGTTCACGGATAAGAATGAGCAAAAATAATTTTTCATTCTTTTTTAGAAAAATATATAGATCAATGTAATTGAATGTTCCCATTCTCATTACTAATTCTCCACACTATAAAAAAATAAAAAGTAAGGAAAAAAATTTTATGTAGATTTTGCAAGAAAAGACTTTAGACGAGGAGATTCTGAACTGCAAATTTACAAAGAAAATTTGGAAAGGATTAGTTCTGCCTCGAGTTGAGTTGTTTACTTAGTTTGTATTGGTAAGCTGGGTCAATATAAAGGATCGACTAAGTATGTTGGGAATCCTAGAACAAAATGATAATTTGGGCGTGTTGTGTAAGAAGAATGTTGAAAATGTACATCACTTATTTATTATTTGTGAGTACTCTTAGCAGGTGTGGTGTATATGGATCACGGTTGGACAGGTGTGGACTACTCCAATATCTTGAAAGATCATTTTGAGAGTTGGAGATCTATGCCTATGAGAAAAGAGTTGCGTAAATATTGATTAGTTGAGTTCTTTTCAGTTATATGAAATATTTGATTACGAAGGAATGACGTCATATTTCAGAGCAAGACAACAGGTGTCGTAAATTGTGCAGCTCAATCGCTTTTATGTGTTATGGAGTAGTGTGATAAATAACTATGTTGTTGATAGTTATGCCGAAAATAACATAAGAGTTGTTTTGTTTTTTTTTTTATCATGTTTGTCTTTGTCTTTGTATGTTCCACTTTGAGTGTTGAACTATTTCTTTCAAAAAAAAAAAAAAAAAAGAAAGAAAGAAAGATTCTTCAAAATTATACTACTCCCAACATGTTAATGTATGGACAAAGAGCCTATAAAAATTTGGTTACTGAAAGATGGCCTGCACTTATCTGCTAGTATGCACCTTCAATAAAGTAATTTCATTGTGGCATAAGTTTTTTATTTTATTTTATCTTTAAGATAGTGAATTTAAAAGAGAATTAATTTTGCCTATGCAACAACTAATGATTAGATATGAATGTTTTAAGTTGCATAAAAACTAACTATATTGTATACAACAAATACAGATTAAGGCATCTACTATGATGGATTTGCATGATACTGACATCATGTCTATAAAGCATATCAAAGGGATGAAAGGACATCTACTGATCGATGGAGACATCTTCAATTCTTCTATTTTTATTTGATTTGATATAATTTTAACCTTTCTGTCTTCAAAATCTATACAAGATTATGGTTTGGAGAATGAAGAGAACTTAGATTCCTATGGCTACAAATGAAATCCGACACCATTTTATTCCCTAATCCTTTTAAAAAGCAGAATTAATTAACTCTTCTAAACAGCAATCAGCAGGGATTTGAAGGACAGTTCACACAGATGGGACCAAAAGAAAAAAATTGCCTGAATTTAAAAACAGCCTATAACTTGAGTTGTTGTTTGGTGGCAGAAATGGAACTGCCACAAAAATAATTTTAAACCTATTACTTCATTTTCAAAAAATAAAAAATATACAACATTGATGTATAATTCAAATTCATCATGTACCTTTTAGGGGCCCTCTAATTCTATAAGGGTATATCTATATATACAAAAATATATATAAGTAAAAATAGCAGTCACAAAAAGCAAATCAATATACATAGGTTTTTGGAATATTCTATTCTAAGTTGTGAATATTTATTTTTGCTGAAATCTTTTAGGAAGTAAAGGCAGGTTGGAACGCTGCCTTTTTCTTTTCTGTTGTTTTACAACTTAGGATTCTGTTTTAATATAAAACCAAAACCAAAAATAAAAAGAAATACATAATAGATAAATTAAAGAAAGTAAGAATCATAGAATGGTTGGCTGATAATAGGATACCACTCATTGTTCCTTAAGCAAGAAAATAAAAGAGATTAAACAAATAAACAGAGAGCGCACCCAACACAAAAATGATAAATGGTACTACTTAACATATTATTTTAAGGCTAAAAATGTACTTTAAAATTTATATTTTTAAAAATATTATGCTTAGAAATATTATACCTAAGTATTATTAAAAAAACTTGTTTTTTATTACTATAAATAATTAAATATTATTTTTAATATTCTCAAAAATAAGTTATAAATATATTTGTTCATTGTATATATTCTTGGAAATATATTCTTATTTTAAAAAATACTATCATTATCAATAAAAGAAAAATCTCTTTGATATTTAATATAATAATTGAGAATACAATAATATTTTAATAAGATAAGAATAAAAAATTTTAACTTTTGGCAACAGAATTTTCTGAAAGTTAAATTTTATATTGAGAATATAATTTGATGAATAATTCCTTTAAGTAAATTAAAATTCCTGGAGAAGCCCACTTAGATAAATTGAAAGAGATGTGTTAGTAATGATGATGACTTCAAAAGTGTTGGATATGTGGGACATGGACATATCTATTCACCTTACTTTCTTTTTCTCCTTATTCACCCTCTTCTTTACTATGCTTTCACTTTGTTGCCTCCCCTTATAGCTACCCTCTCACTCTCTCTTTCAAAAAACTCTTTGATACATTACCATCCAAAAATACACACATGCATAGGCACACGTAACAATGTCATGAATGCAGATGTAACACTTTGATAGTGGATAGTAGATACTCATATGATCTCTTCTGCTATCAATTACTTCTTTGCTAAATAATACTCTGTTTCTCTAGCTGTAACACGTGTGTATTCTACCAAAGTAATTAATTGAGACATATCTAACTTTATGGGTCTTTAAAACAATGTGATCCCTCCCACCAAAAAATGTAAATAAGCCATTGATCTGGTGAAAAATAAAAATCGAGTAAATTTCCTTTTTTGCTGTAAATGAATCACCACAACTGTTTATTATCCATAAAAATAATCCTATACATTCAAGTCTTTTTATTAACCAAGTTGGTCTAAGATAATAAAAATCAGTTATGACTATCATTATTTCAAGTCTTATTGTTTAATTTGATTGAACTTGATTCATACAAAAACTTGGTGTGTAACATAACTCTATCCATAAAACCAAACAATAAAAAGGTATCATATATGAACATGCATGCTTATGTCTTCAAGAAAATGAGTGGAGAATATCCAAAGAAAGCAATCCACAATTCTTTATATAATAAAATGATTATTACATTGTGTGTCTAAGTCTTGGATTTTATAAGGCAAGCATCCCAATCAAGAAACAACCTATCTAGCAACAAAGAAAGAAGAAAGTAGTAGTTGATCATTTTACAATTTCCACAACCCTAAAATGTAGAAAATCCATCTTGGTTTTGATTAAATACAAGCATGCATGCATCTCCAAAAAGGCATTCATTCCCTTACAACAAGCCAGTGCTTCCAAATGGATTGTTCTGCGGGTGAGAAACAGGATGTGCAGGGAAAGCCCCATAGCCACCATCTCCAAAGGGATTTGCTGGGTTCATCAGCATATGCTGTTGCTGCTGCTGTGGTGGCTGCGGCTGAAAGGGTTGTTGGTAAGGACCAAATGGATTCACTTGTTGCTGCCCCATTGACGCCATTTGGACATTGGTTGGCGGGGGGATGCTGCTTGACAAGGCGAATGGATCATTCACTTCAAATGGGTTCGGGACAGGTGCTCCATATACCGGTTGCTGTGCAGATCTGTACGCCGCTTCGTCGTATAAGCTGTTAAGAGTAAGAGAGTCCAATCCACCAGCCTGAAACACAAAATAAAATTAAAGATAAACATAGCTGCTAGAAGGATTTAGCTGTTCTCATCATTCACTCTGGACCAATCACTTACATAACTTTACATTGATTTTACACTAATATTAGTATCAATTTATAACTACTAACAACCCAGAATGATCAAACGAAGGTCCTACCAGTTGTCTATCATTGACTGAAGAAATATCGGTACTTGGAGTGGTAACCAGAGCAAGCTCCCATCCAGTTGGATCAAAATCTTTTGGTTGCGTTTGAGTAGCACTTGGGTTAAAAGCAGTAGTGCCTACTTGCACAAAACAGATGAGCAGAAACATTTCACAAAACCTTGACGAGCATCATAGTTTGCGAAGAAAACAAAAAGAGAAGCACCAAAAAAGAAAGCTCACCATTCTCGGTGGGGACTATGGCTAGGGCAAGGGCATTTCTTTCCTCTAGTGATGATGCATCAGGTGTGGTGTCATTCAATCCCTGCAATTGGGGCACAAATAAGTAAAGTTCAGGAAAGACAACTGAGATTATTTTGTATCTGAAAATGTACCAGTAAGTCTCCAGTTTCAAAATTGTTCTGCGGCGGTGGCAGAGAAGCAGGAGGAGGTGCAGACTCAGAATTGGAGGCAACATCGTTGTCAACACGAACTGATGGCTCCTGTTCTTCAACATGTACTTGAGTGTCTTCAATTTCAGGAGCATCTTCGGCTCTGTAAGTCAACTGAAGCTGTCAACACAGAAGAAAGAAGTTAATGTTTGAGGATTTCAGGATATCTAGCCAGGGTATAGAGAAACAAAATGACATAAAATAAGCTATAATGCCAACTGGGCACACAATAAACATACTAACCAATGGCTCATTTGGAACCGTCACTACTCGCGGTGCCTCCCTAATATACTCTTCCATGGTTGTGAGAAAAGATTGTGGAGGCTGAAAACCACAATCAAAACAATTGGAAATTGGCAGCCCCATGATAAAAATGGAACAGGAAGACCAATAATAAAAACGCTAAATTGAAGCATGAAATTGACACATTTGCAAAGACAAACCTCTCTTAAAACAGGAAACTGAAAATTCCTGGCAAGTTCCAACCCTTTGCAAACTTCATAGAAATCAGAGAGACTTGCGGCCTGCAAAGGTTGAGCTATTTTTTAAATACATGCATCATGAAATTAAAATAGATGTGTTGAGGTTAACAAAACTCTATACAAATCATCACCTGCTGACCAGCACGTTTATACGCTTCAAGAGCTTTAATAGCTTCATGCCTGGGCATCTCAAAAAACTGCAAAAACAAAATACCGCTTCACTTCCCATTATAAAACACATTTTACTGAACTTGATAACATTATATAGAGAACAATATGCTATATTTACCTTATCAACAAGATTGATAATGCCATCATTAATAGCACAATAAATCTTAAAGCTCTCTTTCAGTACCTAGAATAAGCCACAGAACCAGGTCAATTTCAAAATCAAATAATTACATACATTCCTCTAATACCAACTAGAGGAATAACAAAAAAAAGAGCCTAGTGTCATAGCCCTCACTAACCAAGAGGATGTGATGGATACCAATCTCACTTTGAATAAAAGAAACATTAGTAAATGGGCG
This sequence comes from Arachis hypogaea, assembly GCF_003086295.3. Taxonomy (NCBI): domain Eukaryota; kingdom Viridiplantae; phylum Streptophyta; class Magnoliopsida; order Fabales; family Fabaceae; genus Arachis; species Arachis hypogaea. The sequence goes on from NC_092038.1 coordinate 141,151,457, forward strand.
CAGATATTTAAAATTTACTTCTATATTTCTAAGCCCAAAATAGTTAATATTTCCTTTTTCTATAGTTGCCATAAATAGAAATACAAGTGAAATGTAAACCCTGAAAATGCTCAGTGCTCAGTCACAGGTTTCCCAAAATTGTATACATGCATACTTTCCAAAATTATATATCAAGACATACCAGAGCCAAAGCATATTGTATCACATAATTGCTAACAGCTGCTCCTTCTGGCTGTAAATATAAAGATCAGCATACAATTAGTTTCTATGACTATGATACAAAAAGATAATAGATATCAAAATGTTTCAAAACATTACCCGGCAACCAACAAGTCTATATAGCAGCTGCTGCAGAGCAGGCAACTGCTCCAAGAGCTCCTCACTATCTAAATCCCTGGTCTTGCTGTACCCCTGCTTGAAACATAAATGATAATTGAAGACTTAAGAATTGAACATTGTACAACAAAATTATTATTAAAAGGAGCAAGATTTACAGTAGAAAAATAGTAGCAAGTCTAAACAAAATACATTAGCATACCTACAAACAGAAAAAACAAATACATCCACAAACAGCCATTATGTAGACTTCTACAATATCAATCAGCAATAGAAAAATAAGTGTTTCTGAATACATCAGCATACATTGCACATGACAGAAGAAAAACTATGTGAGATCTACGAAATAGCATTGTGCCATTTGCATTAATCCAATTAATTACCTCAATATACTGTTACGTACCCTCACAAAGGTGGGAGCAAAAAAGAAGATTCTATTGAGGCAGCAACAGGGGGCCAAGGGAATTCCTCCTTTACAGTAGCAAGAATAGGAGAGGGAAAAAAGCAAATAGTGGAGAATCACTTCTGTAACTAATTAGGCACATGGCAGATTTAGTTAGGAAAGAGAGATTCTGTTAGGTGGAGAATCACTTCTGTAACTAATTAGGCACATTGCACCTGGGTGTGTGATCCTAGGTTGATTCTGTTAGGGAAGAGAGATTCTGTTATATAAGGAAAAAGGGATAATGAGAGGGTAGGAATAAAAAGAGAGAATTGAAGCAAGAGTGGTAGTCACCCTAACACTACCATAGCATTTTTCTGTTCTATAATTTTCTGCATTTCCAGTATAATTCCATAACTGGTGAAGGGTTGATTTCATTCCTACCCCAGCTCTTCTAGTTTCATTGTTACATATACCCAAACAAAAAGATTGAGCTTCCTGAGAATTTTGAACTCCCAAATAGGTTTTCCTAGGACAAGCCTCTCATGGATAGAAGAATTAGTATGACTGAGTTTGAAGCAGAAAAAAGGGTCTAATTATCGAGCAAAAAGAAGTAAAAAACTTAAAAGGTTCTCACTATTGGTGAAGGATCACCTAAACCCTTATTACTGTCCCATAAAATATCAAAAGCCAATGTATCCCTGGTAAACAAGCTGTCATCAGACATGGGAACTAAAAGAAATTTCTTGTTGGATTGAAGGGAAGGCCAATTTCGGGAAGCATCTGAAATACTACTAATGACCTTCACCACCAGTATAAACGCATAAACATATTTGAAACATAGCAAGCTTTTCACTCGTAATTAGATACGAGTTTGGTAGCCGTAAATAGCATCAGACTGGTATTTATTTTCAGACGAACACTACCAAACGACATAAAACAATGTCATAGATACTACATACTTGAAATTTAGCAGCAATCACAAGGAAGAGATGAATGAAATTACCTTCTCCTGCCCTGGAGCAGGCTTGGGTAGCCGCTCAGCTTCAATATCATACTTCAGAATCCTAAAACATTCGAGTCTTTCTTCCAAAAATAATGCATATGTACGAACCCAGGCAGAGCAATCCCATGCTGAATGCAAATAAAATCACATAGGAAAAATAAAGTATGAAACTCAATTTAATTATAGGTGAAAAAATCATAAAATTTCATAACATTCTGTTGAAACCTCTAACTAGAACCCAAATGACCGCAAACCAAATAAAATACATAAAAAATGATAAGGTAAAGGTTACCAATTGGGCTAGAATCATCCTTAAAATTAGAAAGCTGTAGAATGCGTCCTCTCTGTGAGAAATTCAGAAGTTCTTCTCTAAAAGTTGGATCGCCCTCCCTCAATAACCGATGGATGACGATCAGCGTTTTCAATGCCACCTGTGAACAAGACAAAATGAAGAGAAATATGCATATCTATATCTAAATATTAAACAATTATGACCTAAATAAACCGAGTTATGCACTTGAGCTAGTAACAAATGCCAAATTACAGGTAGAGAAGATCAACAGTTACTGAAATCACATAGGGCAAGGTCTAAATTCTGGATAAACAGAAGAATCATGAATAATACAAAATACTCAGTTGAAATATCAATAGTTGAAGCACCTTGAAAAATTACAAGTATTGCATTGTGTTTAACAAGCAGGAAAGATGATTCGGTCCCAAAAATGAGACAAATAGAAAAGTACAGAATGCACAGAATCCTATTCCTCCCAAACAATCCACAAACTAAACACCATCCCAATCAAGAAAGAAAAGGGGCAAAGTACATGTCTAAGAAATGAACACAATACAAATTATTGGCTATTGAATACTCAAACAACATCATAACTGCAAGTTCCACTAATCTCAATTGATCATCACACAAACTGAGTATTAAATGCAATTTCCAATTAAATGTAATACCGTCCAATTTCGAGTCTTGGCCAGTCGACGGGAGAGTGCATGAATGCAGTATGCAACATCAGCCCTGGGACGAACAGCAGCAGTGGCAAAAAGAATCTCTGCAAACAAAACCCAAGAAAGAATGCAAATTTTACGATTCTCCCATTGCAAAATTGAAACCCTCAATATAAAGATCGATTTGGATCTATAGAGATCACGCAAATCTACAAAATCACTCACTTCTGAGATGTCTCTCTTTAGGAGGGCACTCAACATGGTTCGTGGCTTTGACTATCGCAACGTCCAAATCCTAACAATAGCAAAACCAATCAACCCGCCCAAGATGAGAGAAGAAACCCATCAAAGAAAACACAATTAAATTAAAAAAAAGAAAGAAAATAGAAGCGAATCGAGGAGAGGGGATTTTTCTTGGCATCCAAACACCTATCTTTAGAAAACGGAAGAAAGAGGAGAAAATAAAAATAAAATTTTTAGGGAAATAAAAAGACCCAATTAAAGAGAGTACCGCGTAATCGCTGTTGACATGGGCGAGACCCACTTTGGTAGAATCTTTGAGGGCACCATAGGCTCTTCTCCAAGACTGAAGCGTACCCATTTTTTGAGTTCAAGCGATGATCTATCTCTCTCACTCCCTCGCCTCTCTCTCTCTCTCTTGCTAGATTTTTCTCTCTCTAGGATCTTGCGTGTGTGATGGGTATTGATCAGAGGGCAATGAAGAGAGAGAAAGTGAGGGACTTTGATCAAAGAATATTGAAATTTTCTTCGAACTGCTGCAACTATGCGAAGGATTGAAGAAAGAATCGAATTGGGTATTCCGACAACCTTGGCTTTTGACGGCCCCTCCCTTCGCTGTGCGTCATCATCTGTTTATTTTGTTATTTATTTATTTTATATAATATATTTCCGGTAACATTCTTTTTTGAAAGTATAAAATAAAAGTCCTTGTAGTATTATTTTGATGAAATTGGTTACTTGAAAGTAAAGTGTGAAAATGTTATTCCAATAAAATGTGAAAATGTTATTCCAAAGTTTATGTTGCTCACAGAAATAAATTTAAAAGATGTTAACGATAAATAAATTTTAAAAAATTTAAAAATATAAAAAAAATTAGATATTAAATATATGATAAAAATTATATTTTAATATAATTTTTTTAAGTATTATTATAAAAATAAAATATTTTTATTTTTAAAATTTTATAATTTTTTATCAAATAACTTTTTTTAATTTTTTTAGTTGTGAATGATTAAATTTTTTTATAATAAAAAAATTTAAAAATTATATTTTATTTTAAATTTTTTATACATTTTTTAATATTTATTCTAATATTGACACAAAATTCAGATTAGATAATCTATTTGTTAAATATGAATTTTTTTTTATTTATAAAAAATATAATATTTATTAGTTTTTTGTTATATTTTAAAATTATTTAAAATTGTATTATCGATAATATTTTTCAAAGATCTTATTATTAGCGCCTAAATCTTTTGGTTATTAAGTATTAGGTAATAGGTTTATTAAGTATTAGCGCTTGAATCTTTTGGTTTATTAAGTATTAGTTAACAATCCCAATGTTTGTTGTCACCTCTCCCTCACCATCGAATCAAGCTCTCTTTTATCTCTTTCAACTTTTAGGGGGGTTGTTACTTGTTAACCAAAAAACCAAACAGAAAAGATGGCCTCTAGAGTTTGGAATTTAAGAGTGTAAACGGATTTGAATGTTACTTATTTAAGTATTAAGATATTATGGTGTTTTGTTTTTGTAAAATCATAACCTAAACAAATACGATTACTTTTTTTAACTGAATATTTTTTATTTTTTTTTTAAATGAATAGCTCCAAGAAAAACAAACTCAGGTTGAAATTGTGACAATTATGAGAGTAAGGATCATACAAGTGTGAGATGATGAGGAACAAAGATGTTTCTAATCAATTCTAACCTTTTTGAGAGACAAATTGATTCTAACTAATATTAATCCTCTAATCTAATACTTAACATTATTGTCATCGCAATAATGTACTAGCTAAACAAATTTCACTAACCATCCATGGTAAGTTTTTCTGAGGGATCAGGTTGTCTCATGACAAACATAATCAAAGTTCAAATTGTCTAATTTTTGTCTTGAACAGCATTGTCTTTTGAAAAAATTGAAAGAAGTGTCGACTCTTAAATTATGAGTTCACTTGCATAAAATTTTAACCCAACTAATTGGTTGATGCTATTAGAATCAAGAGCAATGATTTGGTGTGGAAGTGAGACTATATTATAGTAAAGACTGAAGGAACGGTGTTGGTTGGACTAACTACGCAATCATAAACATCACGAGAAAAATAAATAAATAAATAAATAAATAAATAAATAAATAAAGGAATTTTACAAGCTGAAAGGACAAGAAAAAGAAGGAGTGGTGGCAGATGAGTCTCAATAAAGACGTAATCTATTCAATCCGCCGTTTGATTTTGTCATCTATTTTGCCACACTTGCCTTCCATGGAACTCATCAACTAAGCAAAATCAAAGGATAAGGAAAGCAGCAATTTACAGAACATGAGCTCCTCACTCAACTTTCATCTCCATCTTCATCTTCCTAAAGCTCTGCCTCCACTCCCCACTCCACCACGTGGCACTTCCTCTCTCTTCATTGCTTCCAAACACGAACAACCATCTCACAAGACCACCTCTTCCCAATCACTACATGTACATCTTCTCCCCAGCCAGTAGTTTAATTTGTAAGATCCTTTTAAAGAATCTTATCTGACTTGAATCCAATTGTAGATCACATGCAGCGGCAAACATGACTATTTCAGCATGGAGAAACAAGGTGTGGCACTGCACATAGGAGCAGCACTCTTGGCCTTGGTGAGATTCTTATATACATAGAAATTGAGTTTGTTGTGTTGTTTTTAGACAGAGAGTTGAGTGTGGCTACTTCAACAGGCGGAGCAGCCAGCATTAGCAGTCACCGGAGAGAATAATCACCCAGTAGAACTCACCTGGATTTTAACACAAGCCGGCATTGTTTTCTTTTTCTACTTCCTCGTCGCACCGGTAGGTTGTTTCCTATGCTGTTCTGTGCTGTTTGGTGTTCATCCAACTGAAACTTGGTGAATGAATTGCAGCCAATAATCATGAACTGGCTTAGGATAAGGTGGTACAGAAGAAAGCTTGGGGAGATGTATCTCCAGTTCATGTTTGTCTTCATTTTCTTCCCAGCGTAAGACCCTCTTACTCTCAACTCTCAAGTCTTAAACCAAACTAAACAGTTGCCACAATGCTTGTTTTTTATTTATTTATTGTGTTGTAGGATTATTCTGTGGGCACCATTTCTCAACTTCAGGAAGTTCCCAAGGGATCCATCCTTGAAGTTCCCTTGGTCTGTACCCGAAGATCCTTCAAAAATTAGAAATTCATACTCTAAGTATCCATTTGCCGAACCTGAAGATTATGATTATCCGTGATTTTAAGATCACAATACAGCACATCACTTGTGATTGTAATTCCGAGACTAAAGTACACTTCTCCCCAACTGCATTGTTGTGAATGTAGAAATATACACCTCCTGCTTCTGCTTACAGAATGCGTTGAGTATTCAATTGCAAGAAATTAATAGGTAAAACTTAAGACCAATCTCAACTCCGATAAACTGTTTCTAAGATTAGTAGTTTAGTACTATTCATTCAAGTATTGTTACACGCAGTTGAAACAGCAGAAATACATCAACCACTTTCTATCAGTAGCTTCCCAAGATTGATCATTGATATATATGACAAACATAAACTTGTAATGATTAACCGTATAAAATAGCCAACCATAATCAGTTCAGCAATTGAATTGTTGTATTAGCAATTATTATATTGATTCCAAATTTAGCAACATCATGCGAGCTTGAAGCAAAGCAATCATATGTTTGTATTCTGTATCGACCGGATTCTTCTATAAGCTGCACGGGAACGTTGTTCGTTGGAAGGAAAAATATATAATAGAAATCGAAGAAAAAGAAAAACATAAGGGAGATGAGGGAAGAACCCTGATAAATGGACAATAGTGAAATGTAGGGAAAATGTTGTGTGCCCAGCTCTTTTCTTTTTTTCTTTTTCCCGATCAAAAGTGTGCCCAGATTTGATTCAACTAAACTCACTTCAGAATACACTGTAATTACCTATGGCATTTTGCCGCATGGTTAATGTAAGGCATTAAAATAACTAAAATTTGGGAACTCAACCAAAACAACATGAAATAAATTATAAAATGGTCAAACTAGAGTAAAGCTCAAAGCAGTGTCGACCGCAACTATTCTGTATCTGCCGAAAAGTATCTGAACCAAGTGTACAACCTCCGCATTATGCCCTTTATTATGAGGCAATTGGTCTACTGTACCCATTTTGTCAACGGGATTCGGATGGAAAGAAATTTCCTGCTTGGGTGTGAGCAACCAACTGCCAGCAATGCATAATATTTTCAGAGCGCTCACTGCTGAGGGTTGAAAACCGCAGAGAGCTTCTGAACATCCCACGACTCCAAGTTGGGGGACAAGAACACAAATCCCACAGCCAGAGCAAGGACTGTAACGGTCAAACATGCTGTGCAACCATGGCTTCGGGTAACTCTTCCTAATATTATCTTACAATATTTATCTGCATCCTTGAAGAGTGCTTGGCGAGAATCTGTCCCAGTAGTCAATACTTTCTCATTCTGTAGCCAAAAATAGTTCAATCCATTATATACCAAGTCAAATATTCCACTACTTCACTACAATACACACAATTCAATGATAAGCAAGAAACTACCTTTATTTTAAAACCCTTCAGTGTATCCCTTAGTGCCTCATAAGGAGACAATTTTGCTGATTGCTCCTTCCAATCATCAGAAAGCTTCTTCAGAACTGAAACGCTTGCTTCAATGTTGTCCTGATAAACTCGTTCCTGGCCATGTAAATTAAAAATTAAGACAAAATAAGTAAATTGAATATGTTGAATCAATGAATGGAAGTTAAAATATTTTTAAAGAGAACACAACTTTTGCATAAATCAACACGAACACTAATAAATAAAATAGCTCACCCATTGCTTGTAGCACTCAGTGCTCTGGCTGAAACACCAAATACAGATACCAGCTGCTTCTTTGGACAACTCAGGATTATCTGAAAAATACATCTAATGTTCAAAATATCCTAAAAAATATTTCATCTAAATAAGAAAAGTCCACATATGAAAACATAAAACCAGGCTTTTCCATACTTTCTCCTGCTGCTTTGATAGCGAAATTGAACATCTGCTGTCCAACTTGCTTCATTGATTTACTTCCCGGGGAACCACCAAGAGCCACCTCTTTCAGAGTGGGATATATGGCCTCAAATCTTTCAGTAGCCTACATAAAAGTAGAATATAGAGTGTTTTAGACTTATGATACATTTAAAGACAGAAATAGACAAGCCAGCATAACATTTACCTTTACTCTAGCTGAAGATGTAGGGAAAGTAACCCGGAGCAAAATTTCAAAAGCAGGAGGAGGAATTAGGCGTTCCCCTTTCCTTACAGCACCATTTACTAAAACAGGCCGTGCTTTAGGGGTTGATAAAATTCTGCCAGCAAATCACATAAAAGATAAACAAATAAATAAATAAAATTATCAATTACACCAACGTTGAGAAAACATTTCAATTTTTTTTTTAAAGTACATACTTCTCAACCAGCTGCAAAACCAAATCCCTAGATTGTGGGTTTCCACTTTTGCTAGTCACTATAGGTAGGAGATTCCGTGACCAAGCAAACAACCCTACTGACAGATCTCCTACTGAAGCCTAAAAGAAATGTTTAAATATGAAGCATTAGCAAAATAAAAGGGAAAGATAAATTTCTCCTTTTGAAAAGTTTAAACAGAAGATATTTTGGGATGTATAGAAGTTGACTGCATCTTATCTTACCTGAGTTATCATCCATACAATCACTGGAAGCTTATCTTGCCCTTGATACTTGGTATTGTCCCTCAATGATGGCAACACAGCAATAAGAACATCAGGCTTCCGACGCAATACCATTGCCAAAACAGCAAATATTGCAACCTGAAGGTCATGTAAATTCAATGTCAATGTGCATATGATAGATTGGGGAGAAAAGAAAACATGTTTGCATTTGGAAAGCCACACATAAATAGAAAGTTCGAACATAATCATCTTTAAAAAACATGAATAAATAATCTGTCAAGTAAAAGAAACAGGGCAAAATAAAATCAAGAAAAATGATGATGCCAGAGCAATGAAATCAGAACTGCAATGTACAAAGCAACATTTTAATTCAAATTTAACATATGGTAGATTCAGATGGAAGTATTCGTTATCATTTTCACCTTCATTTTCAAATGCTTTCAAAATTTAGAAAAGAAATCATATCCACTGGATAGTTTAAAAGGCACAAGATAGCTTATTTTTCCAACTCTTGGAACGTGGAAATACGTGAATGGCAACTGAAGAACATGGTCATTTGACATCCTAGGCCCCTACACTATCGAATGCCCCTTAAACCGCAGGCCAACAAGATAATTATAAATCATGTCCATATTAGAACCACGAAATCTAAATCTCTTTATAACAACCCCCCCCCCCTCCTCTTTCTCTTTTCTCTCTCTTTTGTTTAACATCTTGAAAAAAATTACAAATGCATGCTGATGTTTGTACTTGCATATGCCAAGGTCAAAGAAGATCCCCATAGAAATTTGAGACATCATACATAAAAATGAAATTAAAATTCAGCAACATTGAGCCCTATCCACTGGCCTCTCGAAAGGATATACAAATCCAAGCCACTTAAACACTTAGAAAAGAGGTTATCATATGAAATCTGCTAACTTACCACAAATAATAGAAAACATCAAACGGCACATAGGTACATACGTAAGAAAGTCACCCTCACCCTCAGACACTAATCAAGCACTCATATTGCAACAGGCTATAGAAAGCAAGATTTGGCTTCCTAAAAGGAAGGTTTCTTTTGTTAATTAATAATGCTTAGGGACGAAGATTGTTCACTTGAACTCACACGTTTGCCAGGAGAAGTATTCGGTATATTTGTTTGAGCTTTAGCTTTGTTTCTGTTTGGTGGGTGGCTTTCTTATTAGTTTTGGATTCAATATGATCCTTCTCTATCCATCCTAATCTTCTAACGGAGGTAACTTCTGTTTTTCCAAAAAAACCAACAGGGGGGGATTCAGCATTGCATGACAAAGAAGCCTATTTGGCATGAATTACCTGAGATTTTGATGACACTTGTTGCACAGCCTTTTTGGAACCCTTGGCAACAGTCTGTTGGCTAGCTAAGTCAGCAAGAATGCTGTCTAAAGCCCAAAGCACAAAGGAACTAAGTGCTTCAGGGGAACGTTGGTTGATCCAATCTGCCGATGTCTTATAAACAGCATCAGGTATGTGAGAAAATGGAACCTGAAAAAAAGACATAGCTATTAATGAGTGGCACGTGAAGAAATAAGAAAGTAGAACCACTATTCTGATGAACAACATAAGATAGAATATGAACTGTTAGACTAGCAAAAATTATTAAATAAATGCTCTCACAGTCTATCTGCATGTTAAGTTGCAAAATTATGCAAACATATTTGCCAGAAAGAAAAAGATACATCAATGATCAATGCTTCAAACACTCGGGCACACAGCATCACAGTTGTGTAATGACACATACAATTTAGAATCAGCAAGAGTCACATCAAGAATGATATTTCATCCCCAGAATAAGAAACAACAATGCAAAACTCACATCAACAATCTTAGCCACTGGTGACTCCCTGAACAACTTCACCCATGGAAACTGGGAAGCGTTAACAGCAGAAAAAGCACGTCCGAAATAATCTGCAAACCGCATCATTTGTATATCCTGCTGCTTCTCGTACGATGACTGTTTCAACAATAACACCAAAAAACAAAGTCAAATCAAACCCAACCCAAATGCATGTGCTACCAGATCTAACAGATCAAACTCTAACACGAATCATTAACATGCAACATTCATTTGGCACAAAGCGCAAGGGATTCAAATTGGCGTACCGATATATCAACAAGAAAAGCTCCCAGATCAGCTGCGTCGATCTTCGAGGCGGCCTCCGACACCGTCACCTTCGGCTTCTTCGGCTTCTTCTCCTTCACCTTCTTCGCCTCCTCCGCTTTCCCGTTCTCTGCGTGACGATCCGTCTCGTCATCATCGTCGGAATCGTAATCGTTGTAATCACGAGTCCGCTGCCTCGATCTGACAGGAGCATCGTCGAATCCTTCTTCGGCCACCCTCCGCGCCTCAAGAATTCTCCGGCGTCGGTCCTCCGACTGAAGCTCCAGCGACCTGAAAACGCCATCGGAGCCGGAGAGCATGCCGTTGGAGGCGAGCTTATTGGAATTGGCGCGCGAATCGTTAGCGGCGTCAGCCTTGTTCGGCTTCTTCTTCTGTCGCTTGGCGTAGGTGACCTTCTGCCAGCCATGGTCGGCGCCGTGAGAGGCAGCGGAGGAGACACCGTTGGATTCGGCGGCAGCGGATTCGAACGCAGATGCGTGCTTATCCTCCATTGTTATTGCTGCTGTGAAGGGGGAAAACGGATATTGTGTGTCTGAGTCTATATCAGTTTCTCGGGCGAGATGAGAAAATCCGAAGGGGAGGAACGAGAAAGTGATGGAAAGAGAGAAAGTGAAAGGAAAATTGAAGAAGGTTGAAAAGGAAGGATTTGTTGCAGGTGTTGACTTTCTGAAATTGACCTCGTTCTCTCCACGGAATTACCGCTATGCCATGTGGTAGTTGTGTTAAAACGGGCACGTGTTCTATCGAATGGCATCCCAACACGTGTATATTTATATCCTGAGTACTTATTCAAAAACAACATTTGTAACCATCTTATCATAAAAGATTAGCTTCTTGTTTCTTCAAAACAGTTTAAAAAAAACACACACACCAAACTATTTAAAAAAATATATACATTTGCCAAACAAACATATTCAGAACCAAACAAACATTTAAAATAATATATGATATAAAAATTAAAAATATTGACATTTTTATTTATAAAATATACATTTTTTATCATACTAAAATAATATAAAATAAATCATCTCAATAAACTAAAGTATTGTAAATATTACATATATCATCTAAAATAAAAAATATTATAAAATAATACTCATAATAAATACAATAAAGAGTACATTCAATAATAAATTAAAAAATTATTATTATAAATATTTTTTTATAAATTATTAAATAATCTCATTATAAATTATAAATAATTATTTATAATTCTATTAATATTTTAGCATCTTTATAAAAAATAGGTTAACCTTTTTTATAAATATTAGTTAATATTTTGAGTTAATAACTTATTTTATATTATTAAAATCTAAGATTTAGAATTTAGTCTTTAATATTTAAAATTTATAAATTTTTTGTCAAAAAAATTATATTTTGTTAGTCTTTAATATTATTAACTAAATTTAGCATTGAATTTATTGACTGCAATACTATCCAAATCATTGATTGGTTTTTATATAAAAATATTCTTATTCTATTCGGTATTTAATTTTGGTAAAATATCAATTAATTTTGAATTTAGTTATTATATGTTCTAACTTCTAAAGACACATAATAAATTATTTTTTTTTCAAAGATAAAAAGACTTGAATCCACGACCTCTTTAAATAAATATGGTAAGTATGAAGAAATTATATCATTTAAGTTATAACTCATTGACATACATAATAAGATTGTTATTAATAAAAATTTTAAATTTTTTATTTTAACAAATGCTCAACAAATCATTAAAAATTCAACTTTATCACTTTATCAAAACAACTCTTTTAATTAAAATTTTTAATTTTACTAAATTTATCTTATTTAGTATTTATTAATTATAATGATAATTAATAAATGTTAAATAAAATAAATTTAAACTATTTTAACTGATTTTCTTTATCTTTCAAATATTATTATTATAAAATAAAAGGTACATTATAAAAATAATTACATAATTTATACGCAAAATCATATAAATTATGTGTGTTATTTATGGAAAATACATTGCTAAGATTAGTTAATAATTCATTACTTGTATTTTATTTACTAAAAAACCAAAAATATATTTTGATTAAATTAGGTAATAAATAATTATTTATAATTTATAATAAGATTTTCAAAAATTTATGAAAAATATTTATAATTATTATTTTTTTATTTACTATTGAATGTACTCTTTATAATTATTAAATGAATTTTTTATTATACTTTTTTATATACGTTTGTACCATAGTAAATAGGGATGGCAATACCACCCGAACTCGCACCCTTACCCGCTCGGAATGGGTAATTACCCACCCACCACCGGGGCGAATTTTTAGCGGGGCGGGTTCTTGTGATGATCGGGTTGGGTCGGTTTTAGATAATATCCGCCCCGCTATATATATAATATATATAATTTTAATATATAATATGTATAATATATGTAAAACAATTAGTAAATGATTAATAATATTGTATCATATTTAAATTTTTATTTTAATTTATGTTATGTATGTGATGATGGTTATATAAATTTTGAAATTTTATTTTATTTATTGGATTTTAATAATTATAGGGACGGGGCGGGTACCCGCATAGGCGGGTTAGGATTCAACGTTTTACTACCCGCGGATAAAAGCGGAGTAGGTTCTATGCGGGTTGTTATACGACGGAGCGGGGTCGAGTAGAGCAAAAACCCGCCCCTACCCGCTCCCCGCTCGTTGCCACCCAATTAGTAAATCAAATTAACATACATCTATTTATATATTTTGGTGAATACATAATAAATTGAATTGCATTATGTCAATTTATTAATAGTTCACATGCATGTAAATGGAAAGTCTCGTTTGATTTATTTGGTTAATAATAACAGAGTAAATGGAATTGTACTCATTTAATTCACTAGAGATCTAAGCATTTATGTATAAATCAAAGTAGCTTGAATCGTTTTACCATATTCTCTACTAAATTGATAGGATCCGTTGGATATACTATTGAAATTTATAATTCGATTAATCCTTATACGAATGTAAGGTTTTTAACTTTGGATAATATATATATATAATATTTGCCATGCTTTGATTTATTGGAGTAATTTATCCAATAATATATTTTTAATTTGTATTATTTAATAATCATTAAAAGTTATATATAAATTAGTAATAATTATTTTATTAAATTAAATAATTATAATATAAATAATATATTAATAATTTATTTATTGCTAATATTTTATTACAAAATATAAAATATTAACTTGTTAAGAAATATTTATTTAGATTTCATATATGAATTATTAACAATAAAATATTAAAAATAAATAATTTTAAATTAATAAAAAATATTTTTTTTATATTATTATTTGAATCAACCAAACAATTATCACTAATATAATAACTATTATTGAAAAGTATTTTAGACAAATAAATTAAAAAGGTAAGTTATTTTAATCATACAAAACATAAGAGTGTACATTTCATAAATTTATAAATAAAAAATATTATTTAGATATCTATAGGAGAGTAAAAAATTAATTAAACTATTAACCAATTAAATTAAAAATCTTAAATTATCATCAAATAATAGATTATAAAATTTTTATAATAATTATTGCGGTGATAAATAATGATACAATTAGATGATAGTGTAATTAGAAGTATATTTGTAAGTTGATAATCTTTCAAACTGAAATAACTAAAGTATATCCATGTTTATATTTCATTTTTATATGCATATAACAAATTGGATTTACTATTAAAAAAACAAATTTAAATAAAAATTATTTAATAAGTTGAAATTAGAAGTAATTGAAAGTGTAAATTTTGCATTCAAGTGTTATGACATGTAAATATGCACAGAATAAAGTTAGATAAACTAAATTTTTAATTAAGTATTTTTTTTTGGCATATGCATGACTGCTTCTTCCTCTTATTTATCCTCTACCTCCTCTTATTCATTAAAGGTTGTTGTCATTATTATTAGGTGAATATTATAGTGTTTTTGAATTGTGTCTAACTTACTAAAAAAAATAATATTTAATAAATTTTAAATATTTTATTTTTTGTTTTAAATATTTTATTTTTTATTTTAAAAAATAAATTAGACAATTTAAATACTATAGTAAAAGACACTATAAAACCCACCTTATTATTATTGGTGTTGTAGTAGTCTGCCTTTTTAAACTATCCTAGTAGTCTGTCTTTTTCTTCTTCTTTCATCTCACCTGTTTTTTTTTCTTTTTTTTTTTTTATTTTCCTCTTTCTTCTTTTTTCTTTTTTCTCGTTTTCTTTCGTTATCATCATCATTATTGTCATTTTATTCTCTTTCTCTTATATACATTTAACAAAGATATTGAATACTTTTTTTTTCCTCATCGTTCTTTTCTTCCTTTTTCTTCATCATCCTTCTTTATTATTATTGTTATCTACTTCTTATTTTTTTCCTATATATGTTTAATAAAAATATTGAGCACATGAGTTTTGATGTACAACACAAAAATTTTGATATACATCGTACAGAAATTAATGCACAAAATTTTTTTTTGTGCTATATCAAATAAATTTATGTGCTATATACAAAAATTAATGTGATATATCCATTAATTGGATATGTTTAAAATGAGCACAATAATTATATACTTATTGAATGTGCTATATTTATATAGATCATTAGATTTTATTAGATAAAAATCAAAAGCTAATATAAAAGAAGAGCATTGATAGACTCTAATAATTGGGTATGTCTAAAACAAGCACAACAATTATGTGTTTATTGGATACGCCATATTTATATAGACCATTAGATTTGATTATATGGAAATTAAAGGCTAATATAAAAGAAGAGCATTGATGGACTCTAATAAATACAGAATATCCTAGTACATAAATAAATACTTTAAATGGCAATATTTTAATACACAATACTTTAAAGAGTAACAGAATTTTTTATTTTTAAATAATTAAATATAAAACATATAAATACAAAAAATATGAGTATTCTTTATTTAATAAGATTAATTATTATGCAAAAAATTATTATGACTTATGATATTAAAAAAATTATATTAAAATAAAATTTTAAACTATAACATAAAAATATAAAATAATTAAAATTTTATTTTATATTACTTGACAAATAATTAGATTATTATATTCAAAATTTATTAACTAACTAATTTTATTAAAGATATTATTATATAATATAATTTTTCATCAAAATATTTTAAAAATATAATTTATTTAAAATATTATATATAATACATGAAAATATTAACCTTTTCATTTTTTTCAAATTTTTTTAAAAACAAAATAAATAATATAATTCTAAAAACATGCCTATCATATTACATATTTACTTATATTAGTAAGACCTAAACTAATTAAACTTACGTAATTAAAAATATAAAACATATAAATACAAAAAAATAAAAATATTTTAGAAATATTATGACAATATATATATATATATATGGTCGAGTTAGAGAATAAAAAATTTAACTAAAACAATAAAATAATACTTGAAAATAATAAAAATAAAAAATGATCTTATTAATTTTAAATATTATATATATGAAACTTTAAATGTTAATTTTAATAAATAAAAAATATTTATTTTTGTATTTATATGTTTTATATTTTTAATTACGTAAATTTGGTTAGTTTAGGTGTTACTAATATAAGTAAATATATAATGTGATAGCCATGTATTTTGAATTATATTATTTTTATTCTGTTTTTCTAAAAAAATTGAAAAAATGAAAAAGGTTAATATTTTCATGTATTATATATAATATTTTAAATAAATTATATTTTCAAAATATTTTGATGAAAAATTATTTTATATAATAATATCTTTAGTAAAATTAGTTAATTAATAAATTTTTGAATATAATAATCTAATTATTTGTCAAGTAATATAAAATAAAATTTTAATTATTTTATGTTACAATTTAAAATTTTATTTTAATATAATTTTTAATATTATAAAAATTTATTGTATAATAATTAATCTTATTGAATAAAAAATACTCATATTTTTGTATTTATATATTTTATATTTAATTATTTAAGAATAAAAGATTCTGTTGCCATTTAAAGTATTGCGTATTAAAGTATTGTCATTTAAAGTATTTTTTATGTACTAGGATATTCTGTATTTATTAGAGTCTATCAATACTCTTCTTTCATATTAGCCTTTGATTTTCATCTAATCAAATCTAATGGTCTATATAAATGTGGCGCATCCAATAAGCACATAATTGTTGTGCTCATTTTAGACATACCCAAGATAATTACAGAATATTCTATTACATAAATAAATATTTTAAATGATAATAATCTAATACGCATTACTTTAAATGGCAACATAATCTTTATTCTTAAATAACTAAATATAAAACATATAAATACAAAAAATATGAGTATTCTTTATTCATTAAGATTAATTATTATACAAAAAAAATATAATATTAAAAATATATTAAAATAATATTTTAAACTGTAATATAAAAATATAAAATAATTAAAATTTTATTTTATATTATTTGATAAATAATTAGATTATTATATTCAAATTTATTAACTAATTATTTTTGTTAAAATTGTTATTATATAATATAATTTTTTATCAAAATATTTTAAAAATATAATTCATTTAAAATCTTTCATATAATACATAAAAATATTAACTTTTTTATTTTTTAAATTTTTTAAAAAAATAGAATAAATAAATAATATAATTCTAAATACATGTCTACCACATTATATATTTATTTATATTAATAAGATCTAAACTAATCAAACTTACGTAATTAAAAATATATACAATGACAAAACTGAAATCATAAATTGGATCGGATAACAATTAAATGAGATAATTTATTTATCTATCAGCATATATAGTAGATAATATAGATAAGAACATAATTTATTTATTTATTTTAATATTTTTAATTGTATAAATTTTATTAGTTTAGGTCTTACTAATATAAGTAAATATATAATGTGATAGACATGTATTTAAAATTATATTATTTATTCTATTTTTTAAAAAAAATTAAAAATAAAAAAGTTAATATTTCTATGTATTATATAAACTATTTTAAATAAATTATATTTTTAAAATATTTTGATGAAAAATTATATTATATAATAATATTTTTGACAAAAGTAGTTAGTTAATAAATTTAAATATAATAATTTAATCATTTATCAAGTAATATAAAATATTATTTTAATATATTTTTTTAATTTTATAAAAAATGTTTGCATAATAATTAATCTTAATAAATAAAGAATACTCATATTTTTTGTATTTATATGTTTTATATTTAATTATTTAAGAATAAAAGATTCTGTTACCATTTAAAATATTGTGTATTAAATTATTGTCATTTAAAATATTTATTTATGTACTAGAATATTCTATATTTATTAGAATCCATCAGTGCTCTTTTTTTATATTGGTCTTTAATTTTCATCTAATAAAATTTAATGATCTATATAAATGTGGCACATCCAATAAGCACATAATTATTATGCTCATTTTAGAGATACCCATTAATTTATGTGTTATGTATAAATTTTTTTGTATTCTGTAATAAAATTTGTATACTTTGTAATGAAATTTTAGGTTTTGCTAGATAGATAATGACTTTTGTAAACAATGTAAACATTAAGTTTTAGAATTGACTCAATAAAGTAAAAAAAATACTCCACCCTCAAATTACCTCATAAACTTTAATATTAAGATAATCATCTGCACACCTAGTGAATTGAACATCCAATCATTGTTAACTGTGCATGAGTAAATCGAATTAAAAAAAACAACAATCCAATTAAAAATAATGAACATAATTATCTGCATACCTATTGAATTAAACATCTAATATATTCAT
This sequence comes from Arachis hypogaea, assembly GCF_003086295.3. Taxonomy (NCBI): domain Eukaryota; kingdom Viridiplantae; phylum Streptophyta; class Magnoliopsida; order Fabales; family Fabaceae; genus Arachis; species Arachis hypogaea. The sequence continues at coordinate 141,170,074 of NC_092038.1, forward strand.
TGTTCACATTGTTTAACATTCTCATTGTCTATTATACTTATCCTAAAATTTCCTTTTTTTTAGACTTACCAACTTAGTTAGACTTATTAAAAAAAATGCTTTTTTTTTATATATATATATATAAACCAATTTGCATTGAATTAGATCCAATTTAAATTGAATTAAATTGATGTTAAAAATTAGATATGAATTATATCAGATTGTATTAATTTTGATTTTTTTTAATTTGAACCGAAACATTTTTATCCCTAAAATATATTAATATAAAGATAGAAATGAAAAATCAATATAACAACTACTAATAATAGGTGATAATACGTGAATTCAATAAAGCTATTTTTTATTAAAAAAGTAATGTTATTTATATACTAAAATTAGTTATTAATGTATTTATATTTATGTATAAATATATCTATAATTTAATTTATTTTTAATGTATATTTATTTTTTAATATATATTTTATACTATGATTAATTTTGATGGTTAATTTTAGTATATTGGTCATTTTTTATAAGACGAAAGTATTTAATATAATCTCTTGTTCACACCAAGTCACAAATCTACCATTAAAACAAAAAAAGTTAGATACATTATTCATTCACATTGATGGTTCATTAAAGTCTGTTAGTTGGAATTGCCCATACTATGATAAAGGGAGGAACAATATCATCTGATGTGGATGCTAGAACCAAATGGTAAGTTCACCATTAATAAGAGTGCTTATAAAAAGTATGGTGAAAAAGGATTCAAATTTGGAAGATTGTAGCTGCACCAAGATCAGCTGTAACTATACTTTAATTAATAAGTAAACAGAAAAAAATAAAGTGATATTATATGAAGAGTACTCTATAGAACCATAAAGATTAGTACAAATTATATGGTGGCTCAAAACTTTGAAAGTGCTGTTATATATACTAGCTTAATTTAAGCCAAAATTTCTTAGGATCGATTTCAACATTGAAAGGGGAATTTATTGTAGAATTACAAGTGTTTATAATACGCAGTGTAAGTAATAAAGTAATTTATTGGAATATATGTGTATGTGTAAGTAAAAGAAAAACTTATCTTCTTTTCTTTTATCATATATATATATAGTATGAGATTGGTGTCTGATTTATGTATTAAATTACAACTTAATTTGAAATATAATCAGTTAGAATCTTATCCATATTTAAAACTCATCATAGAATAAATAATTAATTATTTAATATTTTCAATTATCATATTATTATATTCATGGTGTTAGCAAAGAATATAATAATATTCCATTTGAATTAATATAATTATTTATTTGATTTAATCAGAATAATAATTAAATGATTATTTACCAAGGATTAGAACACTCATTAGTGTGTGACCCAATAGGTTCAATACTAAGCGGGTAGTAAATTAGTCATACTAAATTTACTAATCAAGGTTGGCATCTAGCAACGCTCCTTGATGACCCGATAGGATGAAGTAATAATATTTTTACTAAGAACCTAAGATGAATAAAAATACAACTCCTTCCATCTTTTGAGCTCTTGGCTAACTTTTAGAGTATGGTTTGATTGTCAAACTCTAACTTGTTACCATTATTATAATGAATTATGAATGACTTAAGAAAACTCATTTCTTAATTCATTCAAACCCCTTGACCAAGGCATTGCTTATTTCATTCATTATAATCGTAGAGCTCAAACTCACTATCATAGTTGATGGATTCTATTTTGACTGATCATTAATTCTACAAGTATTTAAATCATACACAATGTTCATTCAACTAACACCGTAGGGTGTTAGGTGTCCGGAATCAAAGTATAACAAATACATTGTCAATTACTATGATAGTCGTAGGTCAAAAGAAAATTCTAATATTATGTTTATCATAAGAATATCCTATTGACAAATATACGGTAATTATAATCATTAAAAATTTTTAGAGTGAGCCAGTTCAATGGTTATATTTCTATATATACCATTTATATATATAATTTAATAAATGAGATCTATTAATCTTCATCCAATGAAAACTATTATATCTGAATCACTAATGTCCCATTTTTAATGATTATACGATTAAGAATAATTTAAATTAAAAATACTCAAAAAGCGTATATCTCATTATTATGATCTCTATTGTAATTATTCGTTTTTAATTTTAATTAAGGACACTATTATAAATTATAAAAATTTATTTTTTATAAAAAAATAATAATAATAATTCATAATAGTATTTTATTGGACATATACACTTATCTCCACCTTATGGACAGTTCAAATGCCTAAGGGATGCATGGAGAACATATTATTTTGGAGACTGATAGTTTACATGTATGAAAGCTGAATAGAGAGCAAGCGAAGCAACTTCATATTATATATATTTAACAAATATTATTGTTCAAGACATTCTCTGTATAATTCCAAGTTTTAACTTCTTTTCTTCTAATCTGGTCCTCGCATCGCATGTGTAATAGACTAGCAGATTTAGTAGCTAAGCTAGCTAGAAATAAGGTCTAGGCATTAAGGAATGTAGTGAAAGTGAGGAGCCGAAACAAAACTTATGGGATTTGATTCTTTATGAATTTAATATTTAAAGTAAAAAAATTTATAAATTGATAAAGTGAATAAGAATGACAATATTATTCGAATTTAAATATATATTTTATTCAAATTTCTTTTAGACGAGTGATGTAGAAGAAATTTTTGTCATAAATAGTTGACAATAAATGCATACAATGACATATATGTATTCTATATCAATTCTATTTTTGACCAGAAATTATGGGAGAAGTCAATCTACAACAGACTACAAACATCCAAATTTAAGAAGATGTCAGGAACACTTAACCAAAAACGAAAAAAGAATGCTGATAAAGGTCGAGTGGAAAGTAAGAAGCAGAAGACTACCAAGATAAAGATGGTATATAAAGAGGGTTCTTACCGCTATTGTGGTGATAAGGGTCTACAACTATTGCAGTTGCTGCTGCTGCATCTGATGAAGTTGATATAGATACTTAGCAACAATCTCCACCTACTGCAACTGAAGTACAAGATGAAAGCAATGTTACTGAGATTGATCTTGGCATGAATCAATCCATTGTGTCAGAAAATGAAGACTCTCAAAAGGTTTTCAATTATTGTTCTCTTTTCTTGTTGTTTTATATATTTCTTTCCATTTAATTAAATATTGTCCTACAGGTTGCAACAACTATTGTGTAACTCCAAACAAGGCCGCAAAGCTCTCACAAAAAAGAAAACAACCTCGTCCCTCAACTGTTTCACCATCACCAACTGTACCAACTTTAATTCCTCCACTAGCCACCAATGCTCCTCTACCAAATGTTTCAAATGCTTCTCCACCACCCACTATTTCAGTTTCAAATATTCCACCACTAACAACTACTCATATTGATCCAATAGTTGGTGCATCTGCAGCTACAGCTTTAAGGTTGCGTAACGTCCTACGATTTGTACCAACTCCAGAGTTCAAATTAAACTACCAAAAAAAATCTAAGAATTGAACATTTAGATGTTTTTCATTGAGATATTTTGGTTTTAAACATTGAATTTTATAATTTCTGAGTTTCATGTGTCAGAGTATATATATTTTAATTTGAATTAAATACTCAATGTTATTTTTTTATAGTGTCTAGTTTGACACAAACAAATTTGGAAACAATTAACATAAGCTAAATGTTATCAATGAATGTTTAAAATTTTATTATTGTTCTTTAATTTCATATTCCTTCATTTCTAAATTACAATTAGCAACAACAATGACAAAATAGAATATTGTGTTATCATTTCTATTCATTTGTTCATAAGGTACAACAATCACATCACATTTAGACTTTTCTATTTCACAATATCTAAATGGCCTTCACCACTTCCATGCTACACAGACAAAAATCACAATTATTAACATAACAATAACCAACAACAAATAAAATACCACTTTTAGAGCCCTAACTTCACACTCCAAGCTTTCAATCTTCTAGGCAAATTTTATTCTCCACTCTTCTATTTTAAATTCAGGATTATCTCTGCTATTTACTTCTTTTTCATCTGGAACTTTGTCAGCCCACATAAAAAGATCACACCATCTCTTGTTAATACTCTGCAAATCACATTTCATACCCATATAGAAGAAATGTTACAAATTGAATGAGCAAAGACACTAGCTATACACATTAACAAAAAACACTTACATTGTAGTCAGGACAACCATAAAATAGTCTCCCTAGATTCGCATCTATTCCTGACCATTTGAGCTGAGGAAGGATTAGCTACTACACTCACACCTATTTGAAAGTCGTTCATGATTGCTTCTGGTGGTTCTCCTCCCACAGCTACCCTCGGATCGTCGATTACTGGAGCTACCAACAAGGTTGCTACCTCCACCTATCATGACCCATTCAAACCACGCTTAACAATGACAGAGAAGAAGAAGTAGAGACTTAGAGTAGAGAAGAAGAAAGAAAGTGACTTCTAATAGTGAACACAATTATTTGGAATTCAAATTGGGGATTAGGGTTATAAACCACTTCAGGGACTAAATTGTAGGAGTGTACGTAGATCGGATAGGATATGGCCGAAAATTCGATCCAATTCGCACAATCCCAATCGGATCGGATCAGATATGATATCCGCGTTTTTTATTATTGGATCGGATATCCGATATATCTGCATAATTGAACCTTCTTTTTTTAATCATATTTCTATGTAAAAAATTCAATAAAAATATTTCTTTCACACTTTTAAACCTATTTATTCCTAAAATAATTTTAATCAAACATTTCCTAAATAACAAAAATAAAATAATACAATATATGAATAAGAAAAAGTATAGAAAAATAACTCCCCTACCAGCCAACATAAGTCAACTCTATTATAATTTAAATTTCATAAATAAATAAAAATTTAAAAATCAAAATTCAAAATTCAAAAAAATTCTATCTACATTTATCCTAATCACATTTATAGTACGCAATAAAAACAATCCATAAAAAACCTAATCCCTTTCCATTCAATTGGAAATAATCAAATCTCTCCATCCACAAATCTGCCGTCTCCACGCAGTTTTTGGTGCCGCCGACCACCACCGCGTCTTTTGTCGCGCTGCGCGGCCTCTTCCTAGCGTCCCGCCGCCGTCCTTTTTCATTAGACATAGCCGCCTCCATTGCTGCGGGATCATAACTCGACGCATCTGCACCGCCAAATACCCTCACGGCCTCCATCCGTCGCGCCAAACAGTGCATAATCTGCATCCTACGGCTCTTCATCTGTCGTGACGTAGCCAGCGCCAGGCCCCATTCGCGATGCGGGATCAACTACTCTGATCCATGGCGACTCATCCACTCACTATGTGTGGCCTCTGTGGCTTCCTCCTCGCAACGCGCCACCGCGAGTCCCCCACCGGCTACCCTGTGGCTCTTCTTCTCCTCCTCCTATTTGGTTTTGAATGATTCTTTTAATTAGTTTTTTATGTTTCTTTTTTCTAAATTTCATATGTTTCTTTTTATTAGTTTTGGATGATTATTTTTTCTATATTTTGTATGTTTTTTCTTAGGATTTGGATGATTCTTTTTATTAATTTTGGATATTTTTTTTACTATGTTTTGTATGTTTTTTTTCTTAGGATTTGAATAATTCTTTATCTTATGTTTTGGTGTTTTTTTTTTTTTTTTGAGATTCGAATTTTTTTTTTTGAAAGAGGAATTAGGATTTATGTAATAAATGGTAAAAGGTGAATTAGAGTAAGAAGAGGTAATTAATAATCATTAATTTTGTATCTTTAAAAAATAAAATTTAAATAATCACTAATTAATGACAATTAATTAGTATAAAGTACAGTTCAAAAACACTTATTGGCTTGTTGTTGGCTAGACTCCTGTTGGTTCTCTAGTAGGATTGATATGAATAATAATTATAACTAAAATATACAAACAAATAAATATAATACCAAATATTCCAACAAACAATTCCAATAATAAGTGAAGACAACAAGCAATAAAATACATGTCTCATTTAAAATAAAACAGCAACACTATAACACACTAAAGGTCTAAACAATTTGCAAATGCTTAAAATAAAACAAAAGTAAAATAAGTTGATCCCTTCTTAAATCAGCAGCCATAAGGTAAATTTAGCAATCATGTATTCCTATTAAGAAAATATCAATTAAAAAATTAGTAAAATATGTTAGTAAATTGAAAAAAAATAATCTAAGTTATTATATACTAATACAAGTACTTAGTTATAATACCTAAGATGGTTCAGGAGGATGGAGATAAGGAGATGTGGCAGGAATTGAGTACGGAGGAGGTCAAGAACAGAGAACAGAGGTTGTCAAGCCGAGGGAGCCAGGGGACGAGAATGCCAGCGAGAACCAAGAACCACGAACCACGAACCATGAACCACGGTCACGGAGGAAGCAACGGTGATCGATGAGAATGCAACAAAGGGGACGAACCTGACTACGCGACTTCGCGAGGAACAACTCCGACAAGAAGCATGCCACGAAGAGGGAGGAACATCAGGAGATCTTCGGTGAGCAGCTTCCGACGGTGATCAGGAATACAAAGACAAAGTGGCCGATGGGTGGTTTGGTGTCTCTGACTCTGAGGATGGATGAGAGATTTGGGGTGAATGGTTGCATCTAGGGGTGAATGGGTGAGAGATTAGGGATGAATGGGTGCAGTTAGGGGTGAATGGGTGAGAGATTTGTGGTGAATGGTTGTAAGTTGGGGTTGCAGTGTAAACTACGTAAAATTAGCGAATAATTAATCAATAAATTAACTTTTAATAAAGGAGATTAAAAATGTAAATTTTATAGTAAAATAGGATAGAGCTAATTAAAATAAGAATTTTGACACTAATTTCAAAAAATTTAGCCAAAAATTGGGCCGAACGAGCCAAACCGGTCAAACCGGGTCCAAACTGGGCCTGCGGGCCCAACCGACTCATTAAATAAATGAGCATCAGCTCCTTCCCTTCCCATTTCTGCATGCAAAACGTGCTGGGAAGCAAGCAAAAAGGGGGAAGAATACCTTAAGTTCCAAAACCCTCAATTCCATTCAAATCATAATTTTTGATCCGGAGCTCCAATCACCGCACCGTTTGTGGCCACGCGATCGTGGCGTCGAGTTCTACAAAGTTTGAAATATTGTGAGGTAAAGAATCCACATTTTCTTCCTCAATTTCTTCACCTTCAGTTTCGAAATTTATGAACAAAGGTAATGAAAATTGTTCAATTTTGGTGTTTAGGCTCGAATTAGCTTGAGGAGAACGTTCAATCTTGCTTCTTTGGTACTTGTATAAGGTGAGAATTCTAGAACCTTAGCTAATTCCTTAATTGAGTATATTAGATATTGAATTTTGGGTATGTATGTGTAATATATGTGAATTAGGTTTGTGTATAAGTAAATTGGAGCTTGATTGTATACATTGGAGGCTTGGTGGAGGATTAGTGTCCATGCTTTAGTGATTTTGGACTTGTGGGGCTATTTTTGGCTTTGGTGATTTTCCTTGGACAATACGTAGAAATCAACCAAGGTATGGTTTAGGTTTTACGTATTTAACATATAATGTTCTGTGAAAACTTAGGCTATATCACTATAGGATAGGTTGGAATGTATGAAAACATTTAATGCTTAGCACCCTTGATGATGATTATGATGTGAATTGAATATGTGTTGGATGATTGTTGTGTATATTGGTAATAGTATGTTAATTGGTGAGATGGTGGTGAATGATAGGAAGATATGAAGATATACATTGAGTAAGTGGACATATGTTAATGTTAATGATGAAATTAGGTTGAAATTATATAATAATGAAGTATGATTGAAGGTGGTGTGATATGAACAATTTAGTACGGTGTTGGTGTGCTTTAATATATTGTTGAGTTGATTGTTGCTTTAGAAGTTTGGTTTTGAGTTTGGTTTTAATGAAAATTGAGGTTTGAAGGTTTTTATGTGAAACTGATTTTTGGCCAAATTTCGACGAACCATAACTTGGCTTCCAGACCACTAAATTAATTCAAACTTATTTTAAATGAAAATTGAGTCCGTGAAGTTTATGCCGTTCGAAGAACGGATGAAAAATATTTTAAAATGAAAACGTTATGCGCGTCGGAAGTTTGGAGTGCAAAGTTGGAAACTCTGTAGCATTTAGCATTGTTGCTGTTCTGCATAACTTGCGTACGCCACCACTGCATGCGACGCGACCAACCTATTCGGGTTGGGTATCTCGTGTACGCAAGCAGGGTGCTTGCATACACGAGCATAGAAAATTGTACGCCCACGCATATGCGTGATCCTTCAGTAAATGCACTCCCACGCGTACGCGTGGCCCACACGTACGCGTGACCCTTGTTTTCAACAAATGAGATTTTTGTGTTTTAAACATTATTTTAAACCTCTAAACCTCTATTTTCACTATTTTAATTGTAGATCTTAATAGTATACCCAGTAGTGAGATGAAGCAAGGAATAAGTGGTAACTTGGAGATGAAGAAAGTTTGAGAAGTAATGATTTAGGTATGGGGAGGTAGGGTGCATATATATATATATATACTACTTGAATTTTGAACTGGCTAAAGAAAAGAATAAATGTTACATTTGAGTATTCATTCTAGAAATTGTGACCCCAAGAGATGGTGGAAGGTGAGGATACCCTTCTTTGTGCCTCCTGGTATTGTAAAATCGCCCCTAGCGAGATGGTGGGAGGTTAGGATCCCCTTATTTGTTTCTCTTGGGCATATGAGAACGTACATCCTTGGTAGACGCAAGGGTTGTGGTTTCGCCCCACTTGCTCCAGGTTGGTTAGTATAGAGGCTCTCCGGGTAGACACAAGGGTTGTGGTTTCTCCCCACTTGCTCTGGATTATGATAAGTTATGCATAAAAGTGTAATTATATGATGTATAAGTGATGATATGGCCATAATAAATGATTATGAAATGTTTATGAATGAATATGAAATGATTATCTGAGATACGAATTTTTCTGGGTAAAGTACCATGGCTTGCCACCACGTGTTCTAAGTTGAGACTCGATACTCTGTTGACCCTACGTCGTAAGGGTGACCGGTCACGTATAAATTCCCGGGAATGATACCCCCATTGAGAAATTTAATATAATATATGTGTGTGTGTGTGTTCCAGGTTGAGACTCGATACTCTGTTGACCCTACGTCGTAAGGGTGACCGGTCACGTATAAATTCCCGGGAATGATACCCCCATTGAGAAATTTAATATAATGTGTGTGTGTGTGTGTGTGTGAAAAAGCTATGCATAGAGTCTTGGGGATGCGAGACGGGGGACAGTCCAGGCTTTAGCAGCCAGACTTGTCGGGTTGACTTGATAACCGACAGATGAGACTCATCAGCCATAGGACAGGCATGCATCATGTGCATATTGTTTAATTTGCTTGCTTGTTTGTGCATTAATTGGGATTGCATAAGTGATTATAATATGTTATTTGTTGTATTTGCTATCTGTATTATTTGTATCCTACCTGTATTTGTCATTGTCTGTTTGTTTGTCTTTACAACTTCACCGGAGATGGAGAACGGAGGAAAGACAGAGAGAGTTAGGGCTCTAGCTACGTTTTAGTTAGATTTAAGGAATTAGTTTAGTTTAGAAAGCCTTAGAGAACCACCCTGATTCATGGCTTCTGTTTTAGTTCTTTAAGGTTTATAATATGAGTGTCGGCGTTCTAGGATTGCCTGTGGCATTCCCAAGACCTTATATCTTATGTGCGTGGCACCTTTACGATACTGAGAACCTCCGGTTCTCATTCCATACTATGTTGTTGTTTTCAGATGCAGGTCGAGAGGTACCTCGGTAGGCGTCTGGAGCTTCTGCAGCGAAGTGGATGAATTTAAACATGTATTTTGGGCTACGGGCTATATATTCTGTATGTAAATATTCTCCGGCTAGCCTTAACTTCGCAGACTGAGTTAGGAGCTTATTATTTTGTATTCTTTACCCTCTATTCATACTTTCTGTTTATTTATGCCTTTGAACCTTAGTTTCTTCACACGTAAGTAATCTTGTTTCCGGAGCATTGCACTTTTTATTTTACGATTTTTGCTTTATCCGTTTTTCAAAGTTTCTCGTATACTGTATCCTTTTAAATATTATTATATATATTTTTATTTTAGAGGTCGTAATACCACACCACCTCTGTTTTACATCCTAGGTGTAAAGCTCTGTGTGGTAGGGTGTTACATGCAGCGCAAGAGAAGTGAGATTAGGATTAGGTTAGGGTGAAATGTGAATTTAATTCTTGAAAGGCTGAGAAACTAACATATATATTTATTTATTTTTTAATTATTATTGTGTGGATCTGTGGATCCACAGATCAGATACACAAATGCAGAGCAGATATTCGCGATCCGATCCGATCAGTTTGCGGATCGGATCGTATCCACAATTTTCGGATCGGATGCAAATATTTACTGCGGATATGATCCGATCTATAAACACCCCTACTAAATTGAGTTAAATGGCCATAACAGCCACATCATATAGCCGTTACCAATCCACCGTGGCGTCTCTCCGTATATGTCATCACGTCGTTAAGAAATATTCTCCAAAAAATGTTTTAGAGATGACTTTGAGTCACTTTTATTAAATTCAGGGACAATATTGGAGTCAATGTAAATTTAGGACCGTTTATGAAACTCGATTACGTGTTTATGAACCACTTTGAGTATTAACTCAAAAAAATCATGATAAACAAATCTCTGATCCCCACATTTTTAATAACTATTTTTAATATATTTTCATCATAAATAATCCAAATTCAACTAAGTGGCACAAATTAAACAAAAATCAACGCAAGTATGCATTACGTTTTTCTTTTCACTTCTTTAACATAAAATTTTTTGTTAAAGAACATAAAAATTTATTATATAACATAAAAAATTTTAAATATAGCATATGAACTTATCAATATAGTATAAAAAAATTTGTATATAATACAAAAATTTATCAATAATACAAAAATCTTTACACATAAATTTTTGCTACAAAACATATTTTGCTAGTTGGATGACTCATTAATGTTATAAACACATAGTCTTTTAAAAAATTTGTGTTATACACTAAAATTTTTGTATCAAACAAATTTTTTTTGGTAGAAACTCATTTACAGTCAACTTCACATGAAGCTATTTCTAGATTATTGATACCAGTTATTATTTGGTTTGATAAAAAAATCGGTTTATTTTATATAAATGATTTTTTTTGAAAAACCGGTTTGAATAAATCAAATAACCACATTTTAAAAATTATTTTTTAATTCTTTTTGTGTATTATTCCTAAATGATGAATTTGTTACATTCTTTTTTTTTTATTCTTCTTGACCAAATTTCTTTCTTTAAATTTATCTTTTACTTTTATTTATTTAATTTATGTGAAATATATGTATACAAATTGTTTGAAAAAGTAAAGTTTGGTATTCTGGAAAAAAAAACAAAGCTCACGTCTTTTTGTTTGTATAGGAATGGCGAAGGAGGAAAAATTAGGAATCAAAAAAGAAGGAGAAAAAAAATTAGGATCCACATGGAAGGTGGAAACCAAGCTTACGATACGAACAAAAGGTCATAAATGGAACCATCTTTTTCTGTTTCGTCCTGAACATCAAATGGTGTGATAAGATGAACATTTGCGTATTTATTAAATAATTTTCATCATTCAAAGAGAATTGAATAAAAATAAAAAATAAGGATACATTTGAAATAAAAAAATTCAATTAAAAAATACGAATAAGAAGGACATACCAATTAAAAGTTTGAGATTAGTTTTGAAAAATTAGAAGATAATGAATTTTAAAAACGTAACAAAAAAGAAGAGAGTAAAAAACTAAAAATAACTGTTTAGTCTAATTTAAATTAGTTTTTTAATTAAACAATTTGTATATAATAAACTTTTTTTTTCAAATTAAATAATAACATTATATAAAATTGACTACAGGTGAATTTCTGCCTTACTAATTTTGTTGAACATATATATAGAAGAATAAGAAGAAGAAGAGAAGACAATACAGATGTTGAAAAAAAAAAATGTGCACGTACAATAAACATAATTTGGTTGGACTTAATTTTGTCAGGCTAACATTTTTGTTTAATTATTATAGGTAGGTTAAAAGAAAAAGAAAAAATTTTTTAAACAATAATAGTAACTAAATAATGACGATGAAATAATACATTATATCTTTTCATATCTATTCGTCAACAAAAGAAAACATTTTTGGGATTTGAATAATAAACAAATTGGGAACTTGAAATTCAATTTAAAAAAGAATTGGGAGTCTGGAGTTTAAAATTATTAAATTTTTTTCTATTAAAAGCTTGACATGAACTGTGGACAGGTCATGCTCCTCAACAATATTTTTCATGAGCATCCCATAATTAGTGAATGATCCAGCAAAGGAATCAAATTTTAAATAAAAAATCTTATGTAATAATACAAAAAAAATTTATAATTGAGTTTCCATGATTGTTTAGTTACCTTTGAAATTAGATTAAGGCCTATAGATACTGTGAGGATAAATCTCTTATGATCATAAAGAAATTAAAACAAAAATATTATTATTATTATTATTCAAAGAATAAGGATAATGTCTGAGGTTTGGTTATCTCTGAAGAATTCACTTCATTATTGCAAACCTCACTCAACAGAAGTTCATGATCCCATGACAAGTAGAAGGCAGCACCATAGAAAACAAAACGCACGAGACAAAGTCATAGAAGGTTCAAATTCAGAGAAACAACATAGTGGTGGTGATGATGCAATAATCTTTGATCCTGTCACACATGATATTGTCCTTGATGACACGAGCGAGGAAATTAAGATTAAGACTTATCTATCTTATCCTTACACTCACATCAATAATACTCGCGAAGATGGTGGCAACAAAGGGATGGAAGAATCATCAAATAGATCAACAAGAAGAGGTATGTCTTTGACGAAAACACAATATGTTGATTGTTACCAATGCAGTGGTTACTTAAAGTCAAAGATTTCGATGCACAAAGGTTCTAATAGGGTTCCACTAACATCAACATGTCATCATGATCATCATCATCAATGTCGTGACAAACAAGAAAAATGTGTGGAAGATTACAATATCACTGAGAATTCAGGTATTGATCGTCATTTATTTGTTTTCTCTTGTTGAATTAAATTTATTTTTCTATTAATAATCATAAGACAATAACACATGATGGATTGAACCACATATTTCTATTATTTCGACTCTCAGAGTAATCATATTTTTTTTTAAATAATAATTGAGAGTCTTAATTCATCTTTTAAATAAATACAAATATAAATAGATATAATTTTTATTTATAAATTAATAGAATGCATTAAGACTTAAATATTTTTTTATTCCACAAAGCCACTGGAATTTCTCCAATATTGTTTTTGAACGTTGCAATAGCCAATAGGGTCAATTCTGTAGGAAATTTTCTTTTTTTTTTTTTTATTTCGTGTTGATTTTCATTGGATACGTTTGTTTTGAATCCTTCAGCTTTAATTCATGTCCTACACACCAGCAGTCCAGCACCCTGTTTCAAATCGATCCAATTTATTTGATCAACTTTGAAATCCTTATTAGTTTTTTTTTTTTTTAAATTAAGAATAAGTGAGTACGGTGATACTATATTATTTAAGTTATAGTTCGTTGACAAAATCCTTATAAGTTCGTTTATGTATCATTAAATTTTTTAAAAAAATTAAATTTTTTAATATGTTTGACAAATTTTTAAAATTAAAAATAAAATCTTAAAAATGTTAAAAAATAACTATTTAAAAATTATAACTTACATTTATTTTTAAAATATATTTTATCATAATAAATAAGTAAATAAATAAATAATTATTTTACATTATTATATTCAAATATTATTAATAAATAAAAAATATTTTTATATAAAATATTTAAATATTAAATTAATTATTTTTAAAAGATTAAAAAATTATTTATAAAAATATCTTAGAAAAAATTTAGGGCCAGTATTTTTATTGAAATTTAGCCAGTATTTAACCATCAAAAGAAAAATAAATAATCCTACACCATTAAATATCATCTCATACTATTAAAAATATTAATGATAACTAATTAATGACTAAACATCACAAATTCTGTTGATACCCTAACACTCCTCAATATCTTTTTTTTATCTTTTTATCCAAATAAATCCTATATCGCGTCACTTTTTAGCTTTTGAAGTTTTGATGCAATCTATTTAATTATTTTATACACAAAAGAAATATCTGGAGTAGGAATATCATGGATATTCTCATATTCAAAAGCGAAGGAATAAGCATCACTACAAACACTATGAATTGAATCTATATATATATATATATATATATATATATAAGCAAAACTATAGTAATAATTTATGGTTAAATCATTGAAATCAGGGGGTTTATTTTTTTCCTTTTCTGTTTTATTTATTTATTTATTTTTTGTATATCAAATGCTACGTTTTAAAAATTAAATAACCCCACACGTTTTTATTAAAAGTTAAAACTAATAAAATGTTTTACTCATTATAGATTAATAATATATTTGGAATAGCCAACGAGTTATAACTCAAATGGTATAGTCTCTCCATACTTATTTAAGAGGTTGCGGGTTCGAGTTTCTCTATATTCGAAAAAAAAAAAGAGTATATTTAGAATAAAATATTTTTGTAATTGATTTTATTTTATTTGAACTAATAGAATTAAAAATAAATTATTGTACTCAGAATCATTATATAAAATAAGAATGATTTAATTTACAAACTAATATAATAAATTGATTTTATATATTTATCTTTCATATACCACACAATATTCTATCACCACTAATAATCGCCTTCATTTCCGGTGATTGGACCGTATCCCCTCTGATCTTATCAATTCGAGGGTCCAGGCCCTTCTATCTTTCTTCTAATTAATATCTAAAAAATAAAAATAAGATTTTTAACATACCAAATCATTTCAATTTGAAACAAATTCTCGAAAAAATAAAAAAAATTGAAACAAATGTTAAAAACAACTATATTATTTAAACACTTCAAAAATCAAATACAAAATCAGTCACTCATATAAAATATATGCTAAAATATAAAATATATTAATGTTACGAAGATAAAAAATATAGTCAGAACTTGTCTTATTTAGCATTTATTAATTGTCACAACAATTAATAAATGTTAAATAAAGCAAGTTATGACTGTTTTTGGCTAATTTTCTTTGGTTACCAAACATTTTTATAAATAATAACTAATATGGTAATTATTTTTGTTATATAATATTTTTATAAAATAAATTTATAGAATTTACAAATCAATTCAATTCATATTTTTTAAATTATTTTAAACTTGAATCTAATTTTGGAATTAAATCAAGGGGAGTGTTAGGAGAACAATGAAAATTTTGAACAACATGAACAACTACCAATCAAATGAAAATATACTACACTCTAATTTAATGCTACTAATTAAATTTACTCTTTTAACCCTATTAATTCACATTGTTTATACATTGTTCAAAAATCTTATTGGTTAGCTATACTTTTCCTTAAATCAAACACTTATTTAGATAGACTAGTGACCAGTGTACTCCACCACTATATAATTTCGGTTAAAAATGGTCATTTTGAGAATGTATTTGGACAATTTATAGTAACGTCACAAGTATTATTTTTAGGTAGTTAATCCAATGAAGATTTAATGATTATCATCATGTGAAAATACATCATTTTGACCATTAGATAATAGATTGTAGGGCTTGATTTTATTTGAAGTAAAAGTGTTACCTTTATTTAAAATATTGCTAAATAAATAAGTTATACTTTTTAAACAAGGATCATCATGAAAAGATATTTTTGGCATCTTCATGAGAGTAGTTGCCTTATTTTTAAACTTGTAAGAAGGCTACATTTGAAAAGTGACATGCATGAATACACATGTTCGCAGTTTTGCAACTTCACAGAGAAGATTCATCTTGGAAGATCATAGAAAGAATTTGCCAAACCAAACATATGAACCCTCAAACTACTGAAACCAATGCAGCAGCACATATAGAATGTGTCTTAAAAGTTCTTACCACTCCACAAACACTCGCTTCCTTTGAGGAATGCAGAGAAAGAGTGAGAAACATAGCTGAGAACATGCAACCTCGATGCATAGCTGATGGAAATGAAGTCATGAGGTTTTATGGAACAACCATTGCATGCTCCCTTGGTCTAGTAAATTACTCTTCTATCCTCAGCTGCACTTTAGAACAATGTGGTTTGTGCCAAATTCTGAAGCATGGTTTCAACGCAAACCAAGAATTCCATGGTGAACGTGGGGTTCTCACCACTGCTACAAGTGATCAAGCCTTTGATTCCATTATTTTATTTGAATACAACGAGGAAGCATTACCAATATTGAGGAAGTGTGTTATAGTGTGCAGAGTAATTGCTGGAAGAGTTCACAATCCTTTGCAAGAGATTCAGGAAGAGACTGATTCGGGTTTTGATTCATTGATCAAGAAAATAAGCCGTGACTCATCAGATATTGAAGAACTCTGTATTTTGAATCCTAGAGCTATATTACCTTGCTTTGTGGTAATCTATAATGCGATGCTTAGGAAAAGCAATTTTTAAATTCTAAATGGTGGTTTTAGCTTAGATTTCTTGTTACTAATGTGATTTCATTTCTATATTTTATTTATTCTTTCTTATGTGTTATTGTCACAACAAATGTACGTTTCAGAACATCAAAAATGAAAAAAAAAATGTTACTTGAACACAGGAAGTGATTAGTGAATGTACTTTATATATACTATAAAGTTTTCGATGAGCGCTAGGGGCCAGCAGAATTTGTGATGTTTAGCCATCAATTAGCCATCATCAATATTTTCAAAGGTGTGAGATGACATCTAACGGTGTAGGATTAATCATTTTCCTTTTGATAGTTAAGTGCTGGTCAGATTTCAACAAAAGTGTTGGTTCCTATATTTTCTCTTGCTGAAATGTGGAGTAATGATATATGCCCCCCACTTTATATGTAGACCTTATGTGCACCATTTCTGCTTTAGTGTCAAAGTGATTGACATGAAACTAGAAAAGATGAGGATGAAAATTTGGTATTTTATAAGATTTGTTACTTAATCTATGCATATGCTAATCTATCATTTACTGCATATAAACACAGATTATTGCAATTTTCTCACTATAAGTTACTTTGGTTTCCTTTTTAAAGTTTTTCATGACCCTTTATGTTTTCATTTGTAATATTATTTTGCAATGATGATTGAATTGGAAGAACATGAGAACAACAAATTAACTGAACAATTTTATTCTGAATTGCAGAGAGCATGAAACTCATTTCTTATAGAAGAATCTAGTAGCAAATGGCTAAACCTTTTTTAATAAAAATGTGTATTTTGTTCCATGATCAGCTCAAGGACAAATAAAGAATCATAACCCTATCTTAAGCAGATAGTCTGATATATATGCATGTGTAGTGATAAGCTTTGATTATACAGACAATGTTTTTTCCTTTTTTATTTTATCAGAATTAATGTTTGTGTTTTTGGTATTCTTCTCTTGTTTTGATTGAGTCGGTGCCTTGGCAGTTCCTTTGTTAGGGATGTGGAATCATGTGTTAGCATATGGATTGAGTTGGTGGCTTGATGGTTTCTTCTTTTTTTTCTCAGTGGTTAACATATGGATTGTTATGTTTCTTGGGAAAAATGTAGTTATATTATTTTTCTGTGCAGCTCAGACCAAGAACTGGGCATCCTCTACAAACTGCACTACTCTTGCAGAGGTCTAAACATTTTCCTACCTCTCTCTCTCTCTCTCTTATCTTTGTCCTTTATTCATCAACTAATACTACTAAACTCTCTTGTTCTTTTCAAGTAATGATCATTGAGGTTGAGATTGGTGCAAATTTTGCAGAGGTCAAGCTAAGGAAGTATCTAAAAGAAAGCCTTATATTTTTGTCAAATGCATGCTTTAAGGTTATTAGTGTTTCTGCTTATTGAAAAAAAAATCACATAGCATAAGATATAAGCTTTTCTGGCACTAAGTGTGTTTAGAACTTTACCAAGTATATATATTTCAGGTTCTGCCTTTTTTGAGTGATGAATATCTTGAATATAATGTAGGCAACTACTCCCATGAAGATGCCAAAAACATCTTTTCATGATGATCCTTGTTTAAAAAGTGTAACTTATTTGTTTAGCAACATTTTGAATAAAGGTAACACTTTTACTTCAAGTAAAAATCAAGCCCTACAATCTATCATCCAATGGTCAAAATGAAATATTTTCACATGATGACAATCATAAAATTTTCATTGGAGTAGCCACCTATAATGTATACATAACAGTGTGACTGTGCGGTTAAATTTGTTATAGCTACTCCAGTACAAAATGGCCAGAAGGCCAAGAACACTTTGCCATTTACATTCTTCCCTTTTGCTCGTGCTCTGACTCGAATGGCCTCTCCTTCTATGCCCAAACGGCAACAGCAACACTCCAGATTTGATGAAAAGCCTACACCTGCTAGCAAGAGTTCCTTTCATTAAAAAAAATAATTATAAATTGTGATCAAGAATGTAAATGAGCTGATGTTTTGTATTGTGTATCCCTATTTCTAACCCAATTCTTATAGTTAAGTTCTCATTAAAGGAGAAAGCCAAAGATGAGGAGTTTGAAGTAAGATATCTTTTTATACAAATATTTATCTCCAGTGTTGTGTCTAGTCAGTAAATTAAACATGGTCACTGTTGTGTCTGGAGGATGAATTTTTCCGAAAAGAAGAACCAACATGAAAGACACAGCGGAAACGAAAACATAAGTTTTTAGATACTTGAACATGACAAAATTATTATTCTGCACCTTGTCTCTAAACATGTATCATTTTTTGCATTTGATTACTGATTATTTTCCTTCTGTTTTCCATTGCGAGCTCAGCAACTCTTTTATTGTTCTAAACTCTCATTGTATCATGGCAGTTACTATTTTTTGGTCAATTTCTTAAAGTTACTCTAAAAACATTCTAAAGTCCCACCACTTTTGTGTCTGGTAGAAATTCATACTATAGTTGCTTACTTCTTTGGATATTGGTTGTTCTTGTCATTTTGCAGAGTTGTGGTGTTTATATAGCATCTATTTCCTCAATGATTCTGAACCATATATGATATATTTATGTTCATATACGCATTGCAGCTAAAGAATTACAGCATTTCGTCAAGAGTTAGGTTCTCTAATCAGTGAAACTTGAAGATAGCAAGGTTACACGATTTCCATTATACAACCTAATTGCTGAAGCTTTCATCTATTTCAATCTTCACAATTCTTTTTCGATCCAATTTTAACGAGATAGTGAAGACAATTTTGTTCTCATCTTGTTTCTGTTGTACGCTTTTATTGGGACCCCATACATGATGTGGAAAAACAACCGTGAATTTTTGCCATGAAAAGCGGATTGGAAATACATAAACCAGTTGTTGACTCAGTTTTCCTATCAGATTAATGCGGTCGTGATCAGCAAGTTTGAC
This sequence comes from Arachis hypogaea, assembly GCF_003086295.3. NCBI lineage: Eukaryota > Viridiplantae > Streptophyta > Magnoliopsida > Fabales > Fabaceae > Arachis > Arachis hypogaea. The sequence continues at coordinate 141,189,621 of NC_092038.1, forward strand.
AAAAGGTATTTAAACAACAACTGCAGTAGGGTTAATCAAACGGTTGGTGTGAAATTATATGGGAATGACCTGAATTTTGAACATAATCCAATACATTTACATTTACATGGTTTAAATAAACAAATAAATAGAGGATTTATCCGCCAATTAAGACTCCCATTTTCTCTTTTTAATCTTTTTAATGTGTATGTCATTTCGGCCTTCTACTTTTTTGAATTTGCATCTATAAATTATAGGGCCACGTTCACTCCCAGGTCAGGCGCATCGTAGCCACACACGGTAACAAACAAGCTCCACATCAGCAACCAATAACATGCGTGGCCGGATGGGGCATGGAGCACTGTAGAATCACCCGCCACAAGGCGTAACAAACAAATCCCTAAGTCACCAATTACTGACTATACTCCCTGTGCATTTTGAGTTAATCTATCACTATTTATTTTATAGATACGACTAAAAGAAACATAAAAAAAAAATCAATAGTAAAATATCTTATTTTATTTTCTAAAATAAAAATTTAAAATTTAAAAATTTTTCTCTCATTCTCATATGACACTTTTATAATTATTTTTTTTCTTTTCTAAATCTCTTTGAAAAAATTATAAATTTTAATTAGGAATGTAATTTTGACATACATAATTATTTAATTATATAACCATCTCATATTCTCATATATTTTTAATATACAAATTATAATTACATTATTCATATAAATTGCATAAAATAGTATGTTAATAACTTAAAATATTTTATACCCAGGATAATTTATAATTTATTAATTAAAAAACCATAACTTTATGTTTAATTTCGATACATTATAATTCTAGCAAATAAAGGGAAATTTTTTTTGTTTAAGATGATGGTTTTTTTTTTATAATTATGTATATAACTTTTTAAGACTAATTACACAAAAATTAAATTCATTAGTTTATACAAGAGAATTATTAATTTATTATATTATATCTATATACTATAATATAATAAATTAATGGATCTTTCCATTATGTTTTTTAAAAAATAATTCTAATATTATATAATGATACATTAGTCAAAATAATTATTTTTTAAATTGATCGTGTAAATAATCATTTAAAAAATAGATAAAATTGAATGACTGTATATAATATTTTAGATTACTAATGAATCAAAATTAATTTTTTAACAAATTGACTTAAATTTAAAAAATGAACTTAACGAATAAGTAATCTAAAAATATTTATTAATTATCATTAGAAAATCTTTTGTATTTTTATCTTTTTTTTTTGAAATATTATTTATAACCATTGACCCTTAGCGAACCCCAAACCGAAAACCCAAACCCAAAAGGAAACTTCTTGGTATAAATATTTAAAAGAAAAAAAAAGGGTAAAAAAATAAAGGTAGTAACCAAGTAGGAATAGATTGGAACATTGTGTGTTGTTATTTGGGAGAGTGAAAGTGTGTTTGCGTGGCTGTTTTGTTAGCATCTCTGTAGTAGTGAGTGGGGTTGAGACGCCTTTGATTCCATTCCAATGGATCTTGATAGCAACGCTCCCAATTCTGCGATCAAGAAACGCAAGCAGGACGAAGAGGTACCCCTCTTCTCTTTTCACCAATTTCTTCCCTAAAAAAAAAACAATAAAATAAGGAAAAAAATATTTCCCTTTTCTTAAAAAAGTTTTCGATTTTTACCTTGTAGGTTTCATATCTTTCACTCTGCTATTATATTAACCATTCATGTTTTTCATCGTTGGATTATGGTAAAGTTTGTTCCTTTCTTTTGGTAATGTTTGTGGGTACCCCTTTGGATTTTAACCTTCATCCTTGATCGTCTGAATTTCGTAACTTTACGTGTTCTTTCAAACAATTATGTTTGTATTTTTCTATTTTCCCCTTAAAAGAAAATAATGGAACACCACTTTTTTGTACACAGATTTTGTGTGTGTGTGTGTGTGTGTATTTTTTTTTTCTAGTATGATTATTTTTCACGTTGTGGGGTTGTTTGGGGCTGCTGGAATAGTGATTTCCTCCTTGGCTTGCACGTCAACGTTGCTATGGACAAAAATGTCTTTTAGAGCCTTTCCTCTTCCATGGATGCTTTTGGCCTTTGCAGGCTTAAAAAAATGTCTCAAATTGTGACTCATCATTTTATGATCCTCTTCTGAATGTTACTGCAAATTAAATTTATGGTCAATTATTACTGGGATTTTTTTCCCACGAGTTTATGTCTTTTCAATACTCAACTGTAACTGAACCAAATTTCCAACATTGTAGTTTGCAATGCCCTAAACTTTAAATGCTTACTACTATTGTCTCTAAAGAGTGTAACAATTTGTATGGTAAGCTCATCATGCATGTAATAGTGTGTAAACTGTAATAATTATTTGGGAATGTGAAAGTGAAACCATGTGTATGATGATTTTATTACCTCATGGAGGAGCTCACATGTGTTTTTTTTTTTTTTCTCTTGTCAGGATGCCATTGTAGGTGACAATGAAAACTCTATGAATGTGGGAGAGTCCTCTGGTAGTGGTGACCTCTGCAAGAGTTCCACCTCAGGATCGCTGAATTCAAACAATCCCAATGGTTCTGATGATATTTCATGTGAGGATGATGAGGATATGATTGATGAAGGTGAAATGGATGAAGATCCTGATTATGGCTCTGAAGTTGATTATGATGAGGACTACTACGACGATGTTTATTCAAGTATGCAGGATCAATTTGACAATTTACCTACTGGGGTTGAAGCGTCACTGCCTTGGTTGAAGGATATTGGTTCAAGTGAATGCAAGCAAGTTGGTGCTTCTGAAGGATCAAGTTCCCATGGAAAAGCAGAAGCCAAGGATGATATTGTGATGCAAAAATATCGGCAATTTAAGCAATTTGATGTTGTTGATTCTTTTCCTGATCATTTCTTTGATAAGCAGGGTACTTCAGCGGCACAGGTAATGATATTGGAAAACTGTTTGTTAGTTATATCTACCAACCTATATGTTCAAGCTTTTGATTGTTTGCTCTTGCTCTTTCTTGAATGTTCCCTACAGCGATCCAAGAACTGGGCCAAAAGAATTCAGGAGGAGTGGAAAATTTTGGAGGAGAATTTGCCAGGTATTCCTTTTTTAAGTAATCCACTATGTCCTGCATCTATAAAAATAATGTTTTGCTATATGGTAAGGTATGCATATGCATTTCACAAACATATTTTTGCAGAAACAGTATTTGTTAAAGTTAGTGAATCCAGGATGGAGCTTCTGAGGGCTGCCATCATTGGACCTCAAGGCACTCCATACCACGATGGTCTTTTCTTTTTTGATTGCTTCTTTCCTGATAACTATCCTGCTTCTCCCCCGGTAGGTATCATCTCTTAAATATTCCACGTGTTATAGAATGTTCCTTTTGCTGTATGTGATGTAAACCTGTATTATCTTACTGCAGAAAGTTCACTACCACTCCGGTGGCGTTAGGATAAATCCAAATTTATATAAATGTGGAACAGTCTGCCTTAGTCTTTTGGGCACTTGGCAAGGTAGGAATAATGATGAAAACTGGATTCCAGGAAAATCAACCATGCTACAAGTTTTGGTTTCCATACAAGCTCTGATTTTGAATGAGAAGCCCTTCTATAATGAGCCTGGATACCCAGAATCATATGGAGGCAGTCGAGATGGGCATAGAAGATCTAAGGAGTACAGTGATAATGCATTTATTTTATCCTTGAAGACAATGATGTATACGATGCGCAAACCTCCACAGGTTTGGCATCTAGAACAAATGTCTTTTTCTCATTCTTTGAATATAGTATTGTCTTGATAGTTTTGATATCATACATGCATGCATAAATCATGGGCTTATACATCTTAGCATTTTATTCCTCTGCAGCATTTTGAGGATCTGGTTGCTGGTCATTTCCGGACCCGAGCACGTGACATATTGACAGCATGTAAATTATACTCCGAGGGGGCTCCTGTTGGCTCAGTTGTATATAATCTTGGTCCAACTGTTAGCAATAGTACAGCCAAGAACCAGAAAGAATTTGAGTTAGCTGTCCATAGAATGATGAACACTCTTATTGCCTTTTTCACTAAGAACGGATCCACTGATTGCGAGGAATTTCGGTCGCCCGAGATTTTGAATATGTCTGCTGCAGCTAATGAAAGTCTAACAGAGTGCTACAACAGTGTGTCTGGTTCAGCAGCATTAACCCTTTAATCTCTGAAGCCCTATTAGGATGGATGTTCATGCTGTGAATAAGGAGTGTTAGTTAGGTTTCTTTCTGCTCTTACTTTTGGTGGCACTTTTGATGTCTCACATCATGATTCTCATTGTTGAATATGCCGCCAACTTGTAAAAATTTGACATGCTAGTTTAGGGTTTTTGATTTTCAAAATGGCTTCATTAGGCAGAGAATAGTTTTTCCAAGACATTTCTGGTTGGATTCTCCAAATTACTGGTTCTTTAATCTTAATTTAACTACTAGTTGTTCAATCTTCAATGCACATGCTTCCATTTATGTCCTATTTCTTTATATATATATTTTTTTGGGGTTAATTTGGATTCCAGTTAACAATATTTATGGATATTATAACTGACAAAAGTCTCTGGTGTATCATCTTCTAATGTAATAATAAAGGTGATGGTGAAAGTATAACACCATGTTGCAAACTTACTCTCTGTCAGTAAGTATTCAGTATCATCCAAATGTTCCTTTTTGTTTTTTAACTCGCTTTTGTGATAGAAGTTTTCAAATAATCATGTCATAACAAACGTAGTTTAAATAGGAATCAAGTTCCTTGTTTACCAATTGCAAGACAAATGTACTCTTCAATTGAATTTTTCTGAGTTAAGTCATATATTTAGAAGAAAAATGATTAAAAGTCATAATTTATTCTCCTGATTATCCTTTTAACTTTTAAATATTTTTTAAAAAAAAATGATCTTTTTCACATTTTCAGAATAAAATATATTTAAATTTTTATTTATTTAAACATCAAGAGAATAATTTAAAGGATAAATTAAAACTCTTAATTATTGCTCTTTTCAGAATGCTTAATTAAATAAAAAAAAAAAATCTTGCTATATGTTAAAAGCATTTGGAACCAAATCCCAAGTGATTTTACCAATTAAAATCTTCTCTTATTTAATAAACACTCAAAACGTAAGATTCAATTTTCAAATTAAATAGTTTTCTTTTGTATGCATGCTTAAAATTTAAAAGGTAAACTTTGCTGCACAAGTAGTCTCCAACCTAACAAAATTGCCTCAAAGAGGAGAACGTATATGCTTTCATGGTTTTGATATTTTCTTTTTTATAATAATAATTGAAAACACCACCAACAACAACAACCAACAATCAAATAAACTAAATAACGAACTTAGTTCGGTCAGAGTGATGATACACTTTGTATGCATGCAGCAATCCATTTGTTAGGGACAACGAAAAAACAAACTAAATTCTGTAGACTTCTTTCTGATTTTCTCTTTAAGCTGTCTTCAATTTAGAAAGAAAATCGTACGAGATCAAAACAAATTTCGTTAGCTTCAGTCACTTGATACATTTTAAACATGGGTCTTCAATGAAACCTTATGGCTTTAAAGAGGATCTCACATTTTGAATTTTCAATAGTTCAAACACAATAGTAAAAATTCTCAAAAAAAGATTATTACAACTTAGTAATGCAATTATCATCCCACATAATACAATCTAAGCAAGCAAATGTCAAAAATATAAGATTAACGACGGTGCACAACAGGCATGAGATGCGCAATTTCTGTTGGCAGCTTGAAGAAACTCCAAAGTCAGTTCATATCAAACTGCTACAGGATATTTCCCTAGTTAGCTACACCAAATGCAACTAATATGAATCCTCAAGTCACCATCTACATATACTGCTTGAACACATACCTGCCATTAAAATGTAACTACACAATTTGGTCAAACTGGTGGAGCAGGAGCAATTTTTCTAGTACTGAAGAAAGTAGCAAAAGGCTGCTAGCATTGTTACCAGAAACAGGTTATGTATAGCTTCAGCAATAAAATCATTTTGAAGAGCATTTTAAATGTAATTTTATATTAAAAGGGCTTCAGGGGTTGCTTTACAAAGAATCCACATTTACTTGCGAATTTGGCGAAAGACATGTGAAAAATGGATACTAACTTGCTAAATTTTTAATAAAAGACTATCTCACAATGCTAGGTAAATTTACAATAATTAAAACACATATTAGAAGAGAGGAAATGGATTGCACTCACCTCCTGAAGAACTCAGTAATATATCGTATCACGAACCACATTAATACAATCAGCAAAATATCTAGAAAAGTTTAGGAACATATACAAGCAGTACCACAACAGACAAGATTGCACATGAATTCAAGGCACTCAACTTTGTGCTGTTTGTCGAATAATGTTCTGAAATAACTTTTGGAAAGAAAAAAAAATTATCTAAATTAAAATGATCCAAAATGGTAAAATATCTCCAATATGGTTTCATTTATCTTTCCTTGGCATAAAAGACACACACTTCCCCCACATAAATATCTAGAAAAGATTTGAGTTTTAGATCAGTTGAAAAAAGAAAAAGAAAAAATGTAAATGAGGTAAAAGCCATGTAGAAGAGATTGCAATAGAGGATACTGAAAGTACAGCGTTCCCACCAATCCAACATATAAAGCCCAAAAGTAACATTGTAGAGGAAGATCTTGCGCTGAATCCAATTCATTTCTCCCATGGCTGCAAAAAGAATAATAGTAATTTTGTTCAGAATTAGGAACTCAATAGCAATAAAACTTATTTTGAAATACTTTTCAACATATATCATCCTCAACAGAGCAAAGAAGTGTCTCACTGAGTCCAACTTAACATGCCCAACAAGGTACAATATTTTATTATACAAATAAATACATGAGCAAATTAGTGACGATTAACACAATTATACTTGTATTGACGATGGACAATGTCATAATTCACAAATTAGATGAGTTTGGTTGCGTGATTTTAACAAATAGATAGCATGCAATTATCAAACGAGCAAACAAATCAATCCAGATCAACAACAAATGGATATGGATAGCAGTGGACCAGATCGGGAAACATGAAATTTGCAGGTAAAATATTAAATCTTTCATGAATGAATATGTTAAGACAGCAAAATTAAAATCAAAGAAAAAACAAGGGAGCTTATGAATCAAGACGGAGACAATTGAGAGAGAGGGGAATGGATATTGAAGTGAATACCTTTGGCTTGTGGATCCAGATAAAAATGGAGGGGAAGAGAGAAGAGAGACAAGATAACCTAAGAAGACAAACTATGTATCAAGTAATGAACGATGAAAATAACAAAATTATTATTATCGTTTTCAATATGATGGATCCGACCCTTCAAACCTGGGGGCTGCCAACAATACTTTTCACCAAGGTTCTGAAAACCAGTTCGAATCGGAAATCGATAGAGAGATCGATTCGAATTACTGAAAAAACCGGATGCCAAGAAAACCGATGACGAACTTGAAAACCGGTCGAAAATTGGTCGGTTGGACCAGATCGAAAACCGGTCGGTTTTTCGAATACCGGCTAAGCTACGTCGTTTTGGTATGAGGAGGGGAAAATCAGATCCAAATTCACAATAACTTCGTTATGTTGGTGCTGCAATTTTTCATCAGTATCATCACATCAAAGTGGCAGAAGTGCAGAACTCCAGAGGCCATAAGTAGTTCCACTTCCATCTTCTCTGGGTCTTCCTCGCGCAGTCGCTCCTTCGGAGGTCGCCGTCGCCGTCCTCCGCTCCTTCTGCTCACTTTTTTTCGGTCACTACTAGACTATGAAAGGCTAGCCCAAGAAGCTAAGGGAGAAAGAACCGAAGAACACACTCCAACGAGGCTTGACCAAAATAGAAAAAAGGAAAAACTCCAATGAGACAAACAAGAAATAGCGGATGTTATTTCTTTAGTGAAGAAGAAACACTCCACTTGGATAGGAATCATAGGATCATAGGATGTACTCATCAGTGATTTCTGAATTTTGAATTATGAAAAGTTACATGTTTCGCATAATCGCATCATTTAAAAAAAGTTTTTAATTTTTAAAAAATTATTAGGATAAAGTATACTTTTTGTCCTAAAGTTTGAAAAAAATTTCAAAAATACTCCTAAGTTTTATTTTGTTTTAATTTTGTCCCAAAAGTTTTCGATTTGCATCAAATATACTTCTACCGACTAAATTTTCAAAAAAATTAAGACCAATCTAACAATAATGCATGAAAAATATGCTTGATTTGCTTGTGTTGAGGATTGTTCTTATGAAATTGTTGTTGAATTGGTCTTAAATTTTTTGAAAAATTAGCTGTTAGGAGTATATTTGATGCAAATCGAAAACTTTTGGGACAAAATTGAAACAAAATAAAACTTAGGGATATTTTTGAAATTTTTGTCAAACTTCAGAGACAAAAAATATACTTTACCCAAATTATTATTATTATTATTATTATTATTTTACTAAAATATGAGACTCGAACCCACAATTTCTTAATTGAATATGGGGAGACTATGTCATTTGAACTATTACTCATTGGCTTTAAAAAATTAATTTATAATTAAAAAAATAAAAATATATGACTTCTCTTTTTTATGTGTTATTTTATCATTTAAAAAAAATATTTTAAAATAAAAAATTCTACTTTTACTTTTGGCTGTGAAAATATTTTCGGTTTCTGTTAAAAATATTGGCTCTCTATCATTATTTTCAGGCAAGTTTTACCTATTAGAAATACTGACCTTTTAATTTTCTACCATTATTATTTTCACACAATTTTTCATCTGCTAGAATTATTGGCCTTCCATCACTATTTTTACATAACAATTTATCTGTTGAAAGTATTAACCTTCCACCACTATTTTAAAACAATGTTCCATCTAAATCACCAACTTCATATATCTCTTCCAGTTAATTTTTTTTATCATTTTATCACTCTATTTTTATTATTAAATTTGTATTTAATATTGCGTGTGATATGAAATCTCAGTTTTAATTTTATTTTTTTCACATGTGATTTTATTTTTATATAGTTTGCTATTATTTTAATAGTTAGTTATAACAAGTTCTTGAGTTACTTATCCAAACGCTACAATTTTAAAATAAGTACTTTTATAACTAAAAATCTAAATACAAAATACTTATTTATAAGCTGCTATTAATAAAAATCCTTATGCGTTAAGATGTTTTTCCAAAAAAATTTATTTAAGTTGTTTACCCAAATGAACAAAACTTAACATAGTAGGTAATATAATGTTATAATATATTAACTTTTATAATATATTAACCTTTTTTTTGGTAAAGAACTTTTATAATATATTAACTATTAGGGTTAAAGTGGTTTTGGGCTAGGTCTTTTAGAAGCCCAATAAGCAAAGGTTTTTTTCTTATTGATATTATTAGATTTTTGTTAATTTTTATATAATAAATTAAACTTATCTTAATATATATTAATATAATATAGTTAATCTAAATTAAATAATATATAATACACGTTATTCAAATAAAAAGAATTTAAGAATTAAAATATAATTAAAATAATAATTATAGTTATCATTATTCTTTTATTTTATAATATATAATATATAATATCATAGACTTTATACATAGTTACATACATATACCTTGATATTTGTTTTTTTAACCCTTATATTTTATTTATATGTGATTATAAAATTTTAATTAGTTTTGCATTTATAATTTATATATATTTTAAAATTTATATTTTATGTATTTATTTTTAATTTTAGATATTATTTTATTATAATTCAATTATTTCAATTGAATTGTAGTTAAATCGGTTAAATCTTTAAATCAATAAATTAGTAACTAAAATAGTTCGATAATTGGTTCGGTTCTCTAAACTTTGCTTTTCACTTGTCTATATCAAAATTACAAAAATAACCATGTCTTTATTTCGTAAATTATGTTCAATTGTTGATCTCTTCAATTCAATTAATCAACTCCGAACACCACGTTTATAAGCTAATCACTATTGAGCTATATAATAAACAATTTTTTTTTTCGACGTGAGCTATAATAATAAACCTTTAGCTTGGGCCACTCTACGAGCTCAAAATTCATATTCAATTCTTATTAGTAAAAACAAAAATTATCTTTTTTGGTAGATAAAGGGGCCAATGACCCAACAAATAATTACCACATACAAATAGCATGATTGTCGGGCCAAGTTAATCATAAGAAGATATCTTGGACTTGTCCCTGTTTCTTCCAAAGCCCTTACCCATATCACTTTTGTTCCAAAATTGTTGACCAAAAATTAAGAAATCTATTCTTGTAGCTAGATTGAAACATCCAACGCATAACCTAATACTATAACCGTGGATAGAGGTTTGTGTTAAACTACTAATGACATGGCAATGATCCTTAGCTTACACGGCATTCCGTCTCCTCTCTATTTTAAAGGTCTCGGGCTCAATTCCTACCAACTGTATTTGAGGAGAAAAAAATTGATAAATATATGAGGAGTGTGTAAGTATGTGTACTTGTACGTAGGATTAGGAGTTGTCTAATCCAACTGACCAAAAAAAACTACTAATGACATATCTAGTGTGATTGACTGTTGTAATATAAAAAAAAGAGTTCCAATACTATGATACCTAAAAGAAAAATACAATCAAATGCATATATGTGCCAAAAGAAATAAAGCTTTTTTACCAAAATAAATAAATAAAAGTATAAAAATAGAATAACAATGATTATATGCATAGATCCAAATTTCATGTTGTATATTCAATGGTGAAAGTATGCCATGTACATCGAAATCTTATTCTTTATTTTAAAACAAATATGTGTACTTACAAGCCTATTAAGCATATATATAGTAAGTACATTTTATATAGGAGTATCACCATAGTAGTAGAGCTTACTAAAAAGAATAATGCATCGATAACTAAAGTTCATAATCACCAATTCGACACACAAATTGCAATTTTGAAATAAATTCAAACATGTACAATCAAAGTCAGGTACTGACCTATAATCAATAAACGATAACAGATTAACCAATAATGCAATCAAGTAGGATTGTACAAGAATCAGTGAATATTATATATACTGCATTATTATTATTTATTAAGCGAACTTTTACATAAACATTCAATCAAGCATTCTTCGTTAAAAATAAAATAAGTGAAAAGTATATCCAAAGAAACACTACAAGACATTTAGTAGATACATATCTTTTTTATACATTAGTAGACAAAATTCATCCTATTAATTTAACCAAAGTCTTGAGTAAACTCATTTCTTTTCTCTCTTAATTGTTTTTAAAATTGAACATGGACGGCTAGTATCAAATTTTAGCTCTCAATCTAAAAATATTTAATTTCTTCAATAAAAACATAAGATTCAAGTCACGTGAGTTAGCTTAAAGGTTCAAAACAGACATCATAACCAAAAAAAAAAAAAATGAAAAGTGAAATTTTTTACTTTTATTTGCAGAGTAGGAGGGCCATAGTGATTGTTAAAAATCACATGCATATGTGCAGAAAAAATTGCTAATGAAGCAAAGCAATGAAAAGTTGAAAACTAAAGAGGCATGCATTCCCCTGAGAAAAGCAAGCTATGTTTATTATGTGCATCCATCAAATCCTACTAAGCTGGGACCCCAGAAATAACCCTCTAAGGTGCAATTGCATTTTCACTTTCTTGGAGCTGAGATTGCAATTTTGGCGAATGGTGATCACGAGCTATAAGGTGGGGGAACCATGCTAGCTAGATTTCAGATTAATAGCTTCGTGCATGGACCACACTTGCACATGGCAGGGTCTTATTATGCCTCTCTCTATCTTCCTTTATGTGGCCCCAATTTCCAAATTACATATATACATGTCAATAATCTATGCTATTCTCTTCAATCCCCTTTCAATTTCTTCCTCCCTTTATATTCATGCATCCAAAGAACTTACACCTCCCCAATGGAAAATGAAACGAATCTTTCCAAGGTACAATTATGTGTCTCTCAACATCATGCTCCAATGTGTTACACTGTCTCCATGATTTTTATTTTAGAGAAAAGGGTCCTTAACCTTTTGTCCCGCAGACATTTTTGTTTCTGACCATTGAAAAATACTTTTAAATCCCTGACCTTCACAAAATTTGGACGGATCAGTCTCTCTGTCCAAATGCCTCCATTAGGGACTGATCCGTCCAAATATCTCCGTCAGGGACTGATCCATCCAAGTTTTGTGAAGGTCAGGACTTAAAAGTATTTTTCAATGATCAGGAATAAAAATGTCTGCGAAACAAAAAGTCAGAGACCTATTTATCATTTTCTCAAATTATTATTTATTCTCAATTTTAATTTCCTTATATATATTAGCTTGTGTATATATGCGTGGCACAGAAGTCAATGATTCAGACCATTATACATGTGAACATAATGCACTCCTTATTTATATAAATTAACGTGTATATATGTTACGTGACTAATAAATATTATTATTTTAAATTAATATTGACTAATAATAATTTATATTTATAAAAATTTATAATTTATATTTATATTTATTATAATTTATGTAAATTTGTTTATTAAAAATAATTTAATATTTATACGGATTAAATATTAATTAAAATTATTAAAAATTATTGATTTCTAAAAGTTTATGATAAATTAATTAATACAAAGTGAACTTTGGTTCATTTTTTAAAAACCATCGTCAAGTCATCAATTATAATTATTATGACAAATATCTTTCAGATTGAAAGGTATATATATATATATATATATATATATGGAGCAGGCCGGCAAGAATGATTGCCCGACTAACAACGACCTTGCATTAAAAGTTAAAATGCTTTTTTGAAAAAGAAAATCGCAATTGGAGAAAAAAAAAATATATAGGTGTTAGCTTTTAATTTCGTCGAGGTTTGTCAAAAGGTGAATAATAATGATCCGTAAAATACATGGCACATAAAAAGTATGTATAATCTAAGATGTTTCGGGAACACCTCTATATGATAGCTAGCTAAGGCTTATAAATTTATATTTGGAAAGACTTTAGGTGTTGCCCTAAAATGGCTTTTGGATAAAATCCACAAATATAGGGGTGGTTTTCTCGTAGAGGATGAGAAGCTGTTTTTTTATTTTTTTTTTTTTGTTTTAAAATGTATTTTTTTTAGTAAAATAAAAAATAAATTTCTAACAATTTATACTATAAATAAATTAGTCTCTAAAAAAAAGTACTAATAACGTCTTTTAGAATAGTAAACGAACTATAACTCAAATGACTTATTATTCAATATAATTTTTTTATTAGTTTTTTTTGTTTCCTTAAAAATTAATCTGCCCAAAATGTGAATTCTCATAAATTTGTGGCTTTACTTTTTTTTTTATAGAATGCAAAGAGTATTAAAGTGACAATTTAACTTATCGCATAATTTTTATCTTATAACAATATTTTTTTCCATCAGACTAAACCAACTTAAATATAACTCAGAAATCCAATCTCACCAAATAATTAGCAATAGATCAAGTATTTTTTTTACTATTACCATTAAAAACAACTACAGTTTGGTTTTTATCCAAAGGAGAAAAGGTTATTAAATAATGAAGGTTCCATAATAATGTGAGTTATAAGTGCCTTAACTTTTCAACTTTTTTGCGAAGACTTTAGTTACTTTCATAGGAAAATGATTGGGTTTCAAGTGCCAACTTGCTTTACTATAATTTTTTTTAGAATTCTGTTAGGGAGATAATGAGAAATTTTGACAATGTGTATAATGGACTAGTTTATTAGTCCACGGTGGATTAAAAAAACAAAACACTCCCTAAACTCTAGTAACAAAAATTTTTTATCTCCAATTTCAAATTTAAACCATCTCCTACCCATTACCAAATCCTATAGCAGCGCCTGGCCCCCTCAGCAACCCGAACAGTGCTATGACCGCCCTCTAGTAACCCTAGCAGCGCCGTCACCCACCTTCTAGCAGCGCCAACAGCACCGTGACTCCCCCAATTAAAAGAACCATCCGATTACATATAATACTGATCACCCCTAAAAATGTTAAGTCTGTATGCTTCAACCAAATCCAATAAACTAATCATCCAAATGCTCATTAAAACAACTATCCGCATATCTACTGTATTGAACATTCAGATTATTTTAATTATACTTACGTAAATAACCATCTGTATTAGACATAAAAGTAAATATCCGCCGACCTAGTGTAATGAACATCTGCATAAAAAAGAGAGACTAAAGAATAGGATAGTCAAGCGCAGGATAAGAGAGAGAAGAGCGCAGAGGGCTGCAACTGCGTAGGAGAGGACAACGGCAGGACCAGCATAGAGGTGAATGGTGCATCTGGTGGTGACGAATACGCCGGCGCCAACCATGCCACCGACACCGAGGTCGTACCAACGGAGAGTACGGCACATGTGGGAGCCGGATTGGGCGCAGAGGCAGGTCATCTCGTCGTAGGAGGTGGAGACTGTGATGGCACGGGTTGCAAGGTGAGAAGGAGTGTGAGGCTACGGTGATGGTGGTTCGAAGAAGAGGAGAGAAGGCTTCGTGGTGGTTGCGCGTTGCTAAAGCAGGGGCTGACACGAAGACTCCAGTGCTCGGGGAGGTCCTGGGCTTGGCGAGAAACAGGAGAAGGACTCGGACGCGGAAAGGTGGCGTAGAGAAGAGATAAAGAAAGGGGAGGCTCGCCGGCGGGTGGGGGGCCTGAAAGTGCGATGATTGAGGGGGTGCAGGGAGCGATGATTGAGGTCTGATATATATGGCGGCGCAGCACCGATGAGAGAGAAAGAGACTGGACGAAAAGGCAGTCACATCAGATGGGAAAGAGAGAAGCCATTTTTAGAGTTTACGTAACTGTTGCAAATCTTTATTTATTTTAAATTTTAATTTTATCCATATTATACACATTGTACACTAAATTTATTCACTCCCCATATCTTCTCTTTTCTTTTTGCCTGTATATGCTAAAACTCTTCTATTGAGAAGTGCTACACATACAAATTATTTTGGTTTACAAGTCATACAAGTTGGGCTAAACCCAACAAAAAGGATGCTCACCCATACGAGCGTGTCAATACGCACACTATTCAATGGTTTCCATAGTGCGCTTCGCGTTCCTCCTCCTCTTCCTTCTTCTTCTCCATCTTCCTTGTGTTTCTCCTCCTTTTTCTTTACGTGTTTCATCTTCATCGTCATTTTTTTACTACTGTTGTTGTTGCTGCATTATTTTCCTCCTTCTCTTTCTATTGATTTTGCAACATTATGTATTTTTTCTTTTTTGTTTGATTTTTTCCTCCCAAGAAAAATTATGAGAATATGAAAAAAGAAGATGATAAAGATGAAGCAGCAGAAGATGAAAAGGAGGAAGAGGAAGAGTTTTGAATTATACAGAACTTATCAAAATAAAAACACACCCAAATTTGCTGCAAATACAGAAAAATATTTTCTCTAATGCTATATTTTTTTCTTCTTTTTTTCCTTATTTCTTTTTTTCTTTTAGTTAAATAAATGTAAGTTCATCATCTTCCAAGTAATTTTGCAGTATTATGTGTTTCTTCTTCTTTTTTGTTTGATTTTTTTATTTTTATTCTTGTTAAGAGGGTAAAATAAGAAGAAACTTGAGAAGGTAAAATAAAAAAGAAAAGATGAATAAAAAAAAAAGAAGAAGATGGTGATGATGATGAAAAAAAAAAAAGCAGCAGCAGAAGATGAGGAAGAAGAAGATGAAGAATTTTGAATTATGTAGAACTTATCAGAATAAAAATACACCTAAATATCTTCGTGTTACACCCGAATTCGCTGCAAACACAGAAAAATATTTCCTCTAATGTTGCATTTTTTTTCTTCTTCTTTTTTTCTTTTTTCTTTCTTTCTTTTAATTAAATGAATGTAAGTTCATCCCCTTCCAAAAAATTTTATAGCATTATGTGTTTTTTCTTCTTCTTTGTTTGATTTTTTTTTGTTTTTATTCTTATTAAGAGAGTAAAATAAGAAGAAACTTGAGAAGGTAAAAAAAAAGATGAATAAGAAAAAAAGCAGCAGAAAATGAGAAGAAGACGAAGAGTTTTGAATTATGCAGAACTTATCAGAATAAAAATATACCCAAATATCTTCGTATTACACCCAAATTTGCTGCAAATACAGAAAAATATTTCCTCTAATGCTACATTTTCCCTTCTGAATTGAACCACACCTCAGCCACTTGATTGGATTTAAAATAATAATCAATTTCGTTATGGTTCAATTGACAATTTGAACATGAATTATTCATTATCTTCAACAACAAGATAACTGATGATGAAGGAGAAAGAGAAAAAGAAAGGAGGAGAAGAAATTCCAATGAAAAAAGAAGGAGGGAGAGGAGGAGGAGGAAGAGGTGGTGTTGATGACGATGATAACGAAGAAGAAAAATAATGAAGAAGAAAAAGAAGAAAAAGAAGAACGTGCAGTAACATACAAGAAGAAGAAGAAGAAGAAGAAGAAGAACGTGTACGTAGTAACATACAAGAAGAAGAACGTGCAGTAACGGTATGAAGTACGTGAACATAAATGATTTGTAAAGACTTATATGAAAAAAATGCTTGTATGTGGAGAATAATTCTTTTAACAATATTTCATAATAATCATAGCCACTATAAACATAAATGTACTATGTACTAAAATTGACGTCTAATAATATTGTGTTCTTTCATAGAGACTTTTTTTTAAATACCTAATTTTAGGTGTGTTCAAGACCTAACTCAACCTGAAATCCGACACTGCACGAAATTCAGTTAGGACTCGAGGCATATTTTATTGGATTTGGATTTGTCATTTTTATTCAGTGTTATTTTCAGATTGAGTTCGAATTATGCTTTAGACAATCCGATCAGGTCTAAAATTATCTTTTACAATAAAAATATATATTTTAGTGTAAAATTAGTAATGTCATATTATTATTTATATTTTAATTAATATTTTTTATATTATACGTATTATTTTTATTTTAAAATAAATAATTTTAATATAATATTTATTAAATTTTTTAAAATAAAATTTTATTATTTTAATATATAAAATTTATAAATTTATATATACTGATTTTATATCAAATTAATATACTTTAATCTAATTTATTTTAAATTACTTTTAGATTAAATTAAATTAAATCTGATGACTTTTTTAAGACTGAATCTAATTTGACTTAAATTCGATTCGGCCTAACCTAACTCATGAACACTCATACTTAATATCATAGTGGGACTTAAATTAATAGAATTGTCAAATTTTACCTTTATCCTAATAAGCACGTAATAATAATATATAGAAGTTGATCAAAATTCGCGCTTGGTTACGTGGAATGTAGTATTAATTAGAGGAGCCCAAACTTTATTCCTCATTTTCCTCCTACAAAGGAGGATTGATAGTGATGCTTTATGCTCTAATAATTGGCTCATTCCCAGAACGACGAGTGAGTCGCACCCCTTCAATTCTCTTTATCCTACTTAGGTTATATAATTGCCCTTTCATTTTCCCTAGTTGCTCCACTACTTCTGATGATTTCATTCCCACAAATTAATAATGCTTCGTGGTGCTGAACACCCACTTAGATACTACAAACATGCTATATGCCTACTAAGCCACAATCAAAATTAGATGCTCTTTTTGTTTATCTCTCACTCAGCAAAATAAAAATCGACCTTTATCATCATCAGGTCAATTTTTTTTCTTTACATTCATGTATTTAATTTTATTGTTGTTGGTACAAAATATAAATTTTTTTCGACAAGAGAGCGTTTCGACTACCAATAATTTCGATTATAAGAAGCCAATACAGGTAAATTGAAATTGAAGAAAGATGGTATAAGAATAGTGGAAGTTGAAAGACAATTACTTCCTTTTCTTAAGCATCAAGGCCTAACATTCAACCTTTAGGATGAATAGAGAATGTGGGTGTTAAATTTAAGGAATAAGTTGAAGAAAATGTAGAATTTAAAGGCCAAGGAAGATGTGGGTGTCAAAATTTGGGAGACAAAAATTTTCATGGTTCAGGCAATGTTATGGCTGAGAAAAAGGAGAAAGTAAGATAGTGGACAAACATGTTTCATGGCAAGTCTATGGTCTATAAATAGTAGAAATTCAGAAGAAGTGAGAGAACTTCAACCAAAAACACTAAATCATCACATAAACTCATAAAATTCCTAGTTTTCGCGACGCAGCGAAAGAACATGGAGTGCAAGTGCATGTGAGTGTTAGAAGTCAACTTTTTAACTTGCTTCCTTTTATTTATTTGATTTATTTTCTTTGAATTTTGTTGTTATTTTACTTTAATCAATATTTTTACACTTTCATTGTCGTCTTCATTTATTTTTTTTCTTTAATGTTGTTTGTTTTCATAATTTTGTCACTACTAATTTCGACATAAATTGTTTTAATACCATAATTAAGTAATTTTCAGATTGAATTCACTCTTTTTTTCAGAGAAGCCGTATTTATTCTTCGATACTTGAAATCTTAATATAACCTCGATTCGACGTACTATCGAAATATACCAAAAATCGAGTTAAATAATTGTAAAATTTAAAACAAGATTAATATTAGAGTTTATTATTAGCTAACAACTTTCATGAGATGTTAAATCTGAAACAATATATATATATATATATATATATAGAAAGACTTAAAATTTTAACGTATTTTTTTTTATAAGAGTAAAGTATCGTTTTTGTCCCTAACGTTTGGGGTAAGTCTTAAAGTTGTTCCTAACGTTTCAATTGTTCTATTTAAGTCCCTAACGTTTCACAACTGACTCAATGTTGTCCTGCTGTTAGAGATCCATTAACAGAATTGACAGCGGGACAAAATTGAGACGATTTTGAAACGTTAGAGACTTAAATAGGACGAAAACGTTGGGGACAAAAATGATACATAGAAATAAATTTTAATTTTATCCTTCAATAATATCAATTTTTTACTATACATAGTATTCAATTATTTTTTGATCACATCTAAGTAAATTACACTTAATCATATTACTTTCATTTTAAATAAATTAAATTTTTTTTATAATTTTATTCTTAAAGATTTTTAGTTATCATGAAATGTTTGTAGAATGACTAGTTTATAAACTTGCAGAAAAGAAAAAAATAATATATATACAATAAAATATAAATTATACATTTTGTCTCTAATGTGTCAAAATTCTTTAAAATTATAAAAAAATAAATTTATTTAAAATGAAAGTAATGTGATTAAGTGTAATTTATTTAGATGTAATTAAAAAATAATTGAATACTATGTACAGTAAAAAATTAATATTATTAAAAGATAAAATTAAATTAAAATTTATTTTTATGTATCATTTTTGTCTCTAATGTTTTCGTCCTATTTAAGTCTCTAACGTTTCAAAATCGTCTCAATTTTGTCCCGTCGTCA
This sequence comes from Arachis hypogaea, assembly GCF_003086295.3. NCBI lineage: Eukaryota > Viridiplantae > Streptophyta > Magnoliopsida > Fabales > Fabaceae > Arachis > Arachis hypogaea. Next base: position 141,209,034 of record NC_092038.1, read on the forward strand.
ATTCTGTTAACGGATCCTTAACGGCAGGACAACATTGAATCAATTTTAAAACGTTAGGGACTTAAATAGGACGATTGAAACGTTAGAGACAACTTTGGGACTTACCCCAAACGTTGGAGACAAAAACAATACTTTACTCTTTTTATAAAAACTTTTAATTTTCTAAGTCAAGTAACTTTAAGTAATACTCTTGTTAACAAGATCTATATTTAATTTTAAATACTACATAACCAATAGAAGAAATATATAATGATGTTGAGAATATAGGCTATGGTAAGGAAAAAAATGTTTTTTTTTTTTTATTTTTCTAGCTACACGTCACTTTAAACACTTGAATTTTGATGTAGCATTTACTTCAATCCGAAACATTAATTTACTTTAATTTATATATACTTACTCAAATTATTTTGGGTGTTACTAGTTAAGTATGAACATTCGATTTATAGGGAGCCACTCAAATAAAGACGTTTAAAATGTCTTTTTTTAAAGATGTTTGTAAGTAATTAAAATTTAATATATATAATTGATTAAATTATATTATTTTTATCAAAATTATATTAAATAAATTGTTTTGGCAAAAAAAAAATCGATAAACTATAATTTGAACTGGTCTAAATTAATTTTTTTTATAAAAAATAACCACATTATTTCTATTATAAAAAATAACTAAAATACTCTTATATATATTGAGAATTCTAAATTCTAACCTTTTTTTTCTTTGTGCCATTATAGGATTAGGATTTAGAATTTTTAAAATTAAAATATATAAAATAAAAATATTTTAGTCATCATTTTTTATAATAGGATTATTTTAGTTATTTTCTATTAAAAAATGTTAATTTAGATCGATTCAAGGTTTGATTTATCAATTTTTCGGTCAAATCAATTTGTTTGATCTAATTTTGATAAAAATAACACATTTTAATCGATTATATGTATTAAATTTTAATTAATAAAAATATTAAAAAAAAAAACATTTTAAACATTTTTATCTGAAGAACTCCTTTTATTAAGGATTCAAATAATATACATATATATACATGCAGGTCTCACAATTAAACTGTCTCTCAATTAATTAAGAACTTTGTTAGATGGATAATGATTTTTATGAATAATATGAATAATAAATTTTAAAATTGACTTAATAAAATAAAAACACACTACACTCCCAAATTATTTATTTAAATTTTAATATTAAAATAATTATCTATACACTTAATAAATTAAACATCAGATATATCTATTATTTATATTATTTAATATTTTCATTACCTACCTATACTTTTCTATTAAATAAACACAAGTCTTTGTCATAGTGAATATGATATACGCTCAACCATATATTAATACCTCAATTATGGATTAGATAAATACTAATACATACGGTCACATCACACAGGGGAACATGATCTTTTCTTTTTACATAATTAATTAATTAAAATTAATTAATTAATTAATTAAGATGCATGCATGGACGGCAGTTCTCACTTCTCAGTTGTCCAAATTGTTTAAAATGCCGGCTGCAACATCAAACACCATCACCACATTATTTAATTCGTTTTCATTCTCAAACAACAAACCAATTCATCCATCTTATGATGAATACATCTTTTAATTATCAATTTATTATCATATATAATTAAACTATATACAATACACAATTAGGAGTATTATATTCCATTACGAATCACTCATTGAAAACCACGTTCATTAGGACTTTATTTTCCTTTTCTTGTTTGACAAATAAATATAAGATTTGATTAGGTGGATATGCTATGTCATGAACATGCTATGATGTCGACTCTGATAGAATCTTGAGAAGGATTGTAAAGTATGGCTAGCAATAAAAACATAATAGGTAGAAGTAGTGACAGGGACGGATCCAGAAATAATATTATGGGGGTTAATAATATATAATATTAAAAATTATGTAAAAAAATTATATAATATAAGATGTATTATAAGAATATACAGATAGATAATATATTTTAAAGTAAAAAAAATATGTGTATACTTTTTACTAACAAAGTGATCGATTCTTCGTATCATAAAATTCACCGATAATAGAATTTGTGTCAAATTTTTAACAATTTTCTTTTCAATATAATTAAAAGACAATTACCAAGAAATTCATCTTTTATTTTGTTTCTAAGTTATTTTTCACAATATTCATAGTTGAAAAAGATTTTTTAATTGTAGCAGTTGAAACAGAAAGAACTAATACCAAACGAATAAAAAAAAGGCCACAAGAAGAAAAGGAATTCACTTTATGAGATTTAAAAATTTTTATTTAATTAAAAAATATTAGTAATAATATCTTTTTCAGATTTTTTTAATATTGTTACTTATTTTTTAGATATTAAAAATTATTAATATTTAAATTAGACTGAACTTTTATTTATATTAGACTAAATACTAAATATTTTTAAAAAAAATTAAATTATACATAATAATTTATTACTATTAAAAAAAGTTGGGGGCCGAGGCCGCCACTCGCCCCCCTTATGTCCGTCCCTGAGTAGTGAGTTTCGAACAAAGGAAGAAAACTCGGAGAAGAAGTAATGTATAAAAGATGAGAATTAATAATTAGAACTAGTATTTAATTACGGAAATATAAATTTTTTAAAATTATATCGATTTTGTCTTAATATTATAGATTATAGCACAAAAAATTTATAGAATCAAACTACTTTTACAAAAAAATTGTAGGAGATATATAAAAGTTTCCGTCGACTAAGAAGACCAGAATCTCCGTAAATAAAAAATCAAATAATAAGATTTTTAATTATTATTTTCATATAAAATAGTTTGATTTATTACTAATAATTAATTTTAATATTTGTTATCTAAAATTAAAAACGATTTAACTTGTATACTTTTGATTAGGTGTTAAGTCTATTGCACAAATAGAAATAATTAATTTTTATGCTTGTTATTTAAAAATAATATTTTTTTCTCTATATATATAAAAATATAATTAGATATTAGCATGAAAAAATTATATTGATAGTTATAAAATATAATCTTGATTTTAACTTTTAATCATAACATTAGTATTCTCTCTAAATTATATTTAATAAATATTTAAAAAAGAAAAATTAAAATATAGATTAAAAAGATAAACAGTGAAGATTTAAAACTAAATAAAAAAAACTAAAAAAATATGTATATAATAATAATATTTTTTATTTTAATTATATTATTTTGTTAATTTTATTTTTTGTAGAACAAAAAGATAGAAAAAATAGAGAATAAGAGAAAAGAGAGCGAAAGATAAAGATGAAGATTGAGAGAGGGAGTTTGTTAATTTTGAAAGAAAAAATTTTATTTTAATTATAATAAAAAATATCTGATGACACATTTTGATTTGTCAAATTACTAATATAAAATATAAATTACAAATTATATATAGAGTGAAAAGAGTAGAGAGAAATAGAAAAAGGAAAAGAGGTAGATAAGAGAATTTAGGAACAGAGTTTATTAATTTTAGAGAAAAATATTTTCTCTCAAATTTAATAAGAGTGTCATGTGACACATTTTGTTATTAAATTAGATAATAATATATAATATATAGCTATATTTTAATTTTAATTTTAATATTTTAATTTTAACTTTAATATAATTAAAGAATATCATGTTGCACATTTTGATTGTCAAATTTATAATTATTCATTGATAATAATACATAAAAAAGATAGAGTGGTTGAAGGAGCGAGAGAAATAGATAAAGAGAGAGGGAGTGACATGTGGCACATTTTGATTGTAAAATGAATAGAAAGGGGGATAGAATTCTTTAATTTTAGAGAAAAAAATTTGATTTCAATTATAATAAAAAAGTGACATGTAACATATTTTAGTTGTAAAATTAGATATATATAATAGATTTATTGTGTTAATCATGCAAATTTATTAAACTTTATATAGAGATCCTAAAAGCTGCCTCACTATTAGAATTTACCAATATACTCTTTTAACTAATTCTTGCTAATTCTAGAATGTTAATTATAACAGAAGCGGTTATACTGCTAATAACAAAATCTGTTTAACATTGTTACTAACAAAAGCACTTATACTGCTAAAATTCCTCCTCAAACTAATACGGGTGAACGCAGATCGGATCGAATATAGTCAAAATTTTAATTTATGCATTAAAATTATCGAATTTAATATCCACAGTTTTTAAGCTTAGATCTGATCCGCATATTTGCTAATCAGATTGGATCGAATATCGGATATATAAGCAAAACACACAAATATTTTTGAAAACTTATTTTTATAAAAAAAATATTAATAAAATTCATTTTTTCTATTCTTTTAAACATGTGTACTCTTAAAATAATATTAAACATACTTTTCTTAAATAATAAATTAAAATAATATAACATATATGATAATTATTAGTTGAAATAAAATATAAAAAAAATATTTACTTATTTATTTTTTTATTTTTGCGAATACGCAGATATGCGAATACCTACACAAAATCCACAATCCAATTCTATTAGTGTGTGGATCGGATCCAATCCGATAACTTTGCGGATTGGATCCATGTCCACAATTTTTAGATCGAATTCGAATAAATACTGCAGATATGCGGATTAGATCCAATCAATAAACATTCCTATTTATACTACTTCTACTCATTTTCGATTATTTATTACTCTATCATAATACTAGGTTGCTTCCTAAGTATACACAATATTTTATAATTAATTTTTTGTTATCTAAATCTGCTCTCCAATCTGAATCTGCAAAAGCAATGAAACTTAAGTCAGTGGATTTTGTGAATAAAATGCCCTGATTTAAAGTGCCTTGCACATATCTGAGAATTCTTTTGACACTTTTCAAGTGATTTATAGTTGGTTGATGCATAAATTATGACGCACAATTTACTGCATAAGCCAAATATGGCCTAATAATAAGAGTAAGGTATTGTAGTCTTCCTAATATTACCTCAATTATTTTGGATTGTCATACTCTTCTGAATCATTGGCGGTAAGCTTCAAATTAGTTACCACTAGTATTTTTACTTACTAGTAATAATGTTATAAGAATATAAATTTTTTAAAATTACGATTTACTTTATTTTAATAGTATAAATTATACATGGTACAAAATATTTATAAAATTAAATTATTTTTATAAAAAAAATTATAAATTGATAAAAATTTTTGGCTAAAAAAACCAAAATATCTATAGATAAAAAATTAAATAATAAAATTTTTAGTTATTATTTTTATATGAAAAAAGTCTAATTTTTTATTAATAATTAATGTTAACATTCGTTATCTAAAATTTAAAATAATTTAACGTGTATACTTTTATATTTAATTAGGTGTTAAGTCTGTTACACAAATAGAAATAATTAATTTTTATACTTGTTATTTAAAAATAATATTTTTTTCTCCATATATAAAAATATAATTAGATATTAGTATAAAACAATTATACTGATAGTTATAAAATTAACTCATCTATAATTTTTTTTAAAACAATTGAATCTTGATTTTAATTTTTAATTGTAACATTAATATTTTCTCCAAATTATATGTAATAAATATTTGAAAAAAAAATAAAAATATAGATTAAAAAGATAAGCGGTAAAAATTTAAAACTAAATAAAAAACTAAAAAAAAAAAAAAAATAATAATAATAATAATAATAATAATTTTTATATGAATTATATTATTTTATTAATTTTATTTTATGTAGAACAAAAAGATAGAAAAAATAGAGAATGAGAGAAAAGAGAGAGAAAAATAAAGGTGAAGAATGAGAGTGAGAGTGAGAGTTTGTTAATTTTAGAAGAAAAAATTTTACTTTAATTGTAAAAAAATACCGGATGACATATTTTGAATTATCAAATTATTAATATAAAATATAAATTATATATAGAGTAAAAATAGTAGAGAGAAATAGACAAATAGAGAGAAGTAGATGAGAGAATTTAGGAAGAGAGTTTATTAATTTTGAAAAAAAAAATATTTTCTCTCAATTTTAATAAGAGAGTGTCATGTGACACATTTGATTATTAAATTAGATAGTAACAAATAATACATAATATAGGTATATTTCAATTTTAATTTTAATATTTTAGTTTTAATTTTAATGCAATTAAAGAATTTCATGTACATTTTGATTAGAAATTAGTAATTAGTCATTGATATTGATATTGATAATGATATATAAAATAGATAGAGTGGTTGAAGGAAAGAGAGAACTAGAGGAAGCAAGAGGGAGGATAAGAGAACTCTTTAATTTTGGAAGGAAAGATTTGATTTCAATTGCAATGAGAGAGTGATATGTGGCACATTTTGGTTGTAAAATTAGTAAGGAAGGGGAAAAAATTCTTTAATTTTGGGGAAAATATTTAATTTCAATTACAATGAGAGAGTAACATGTGGCATATTTTGGTTGTAAAATTAGTAAAGAGAATTCCTTAATTTTGGAGGAAAAGATTTGATTTTAATTATAATGAAAAAGTGACATGTGCCACATTTTGGTTGTAAAGTTAAAGAGTTCACGGAGCTTGCAGCCTCCATTTCAGCTTTAGTTAAGAGTTCTAATGCATATTTAAACTGAGTTAAAAGTATATTTTCTTGTAGTAACTAGTTGGCTTCTAATTCAAGAAAGTAACTAAAGCGACCAAGTTCTTTTAAGAGAAAAGATGTTATTTAAATCGGTCATCATTTTATCAATATCTAGAATATATTTTCCTGTAACTATAATGTCATCCACATATACTAATAGATAGGTAATAGAGGCAACAGTTTTCTTCACAAATAAAGATGTGTCTGATTTGGTGTTCTTAAACCCAAATCTGATTAAAGTGTTGGCTAAGGTATTGAACCAAGTCCTTGGGGATTACTTCAAACCATAAATTGTCTTATTAAGATAGCAAACAAGAGAGGAATTTGTATGTGAAAAACCTTGTAGTTGCATCATATATACAAATTCAGTTAACTTGTCATTTAAAAAGACATTATTAAAATTGAATTGTCTTAAGGCCAGCCGAATGACACTGCTGTAGATAAAATAACTCTCACAGTGCTTGGTCTAACCACTAGGCTATATATTTGTTCATACTCAACTCACTTAGTTTAATGAAACCTTTTCTTCAAAAATTGTTGCCTTATAACTCAAAATCTTCCCATGTTGATCTCTTTTAATTGCAAAGATCCATTTGCTGCCAATTATGGTAGCATTTGGTAGTGGTTCTTTAAGTGTCCATTTTTGACACGTCATCAATGCCTTGAATTCTTTATCCATGCCATTTTTCCAGTGAGGGAATTGTAATGTCTGTGCAACATTCTTGGGTACATTACTCGCCAGGTCTACTTGTTGTGTTTTGGTGATAGTTAAGGCTTTGAGTTTGTTTATGTTAGATTTAGATCTGGTGGTCATTGGATGTGTATTTGTTAATGGGGGGTGGTGGTGGGAAAATTGGTGGTAAGACTATTTTAGCGCCTCCTATAGAAATTGTAGAATCTGGTGTTGGTGGGGTACAAAATGCAGATTGTGTGATGGATGTTAGTGTGGTTGGATTAGTTGTTGTTAAAGTGTGAGATTGGTGCGTAGATAATGGTGTTGCGTCTGTTCTACTGTCAGACTGTAAGAAAAGAGGTGATTGATGGATAGGTGTGTTTGTAGTATTTTGAAAAATATAAAAGATAAAAGTATCAATGATTGGGGATGAGTTCTGATCAGTAAAATTAGTGTTAGAAAACATAGTATGATATGGGAAGAAGGTTTCATCAAAATTGACTTGCTTAGCCAAGTACACTTTTTCATTTTTAATCATACATCTATAACCTTTATGTTTGGCATCATATCCAATAAACAAGCAGAATTCAGACTTGTAAGCAAACTTAACTTTGTTATAAGGCCTAAGGAATGGAAAGCAAGAACAACCAAATATTTTAAAGAAGTTATAATCTATTATCAAACCTGGATAAAGGAAGAGGGTTGTGTTAAACTTTTGACAACCAACATAAAAACTTAGTTGAATTTTCATAACATGGATCAAAGATGTTATTGCGCTAAAGCTAGGTCGTTGTTCGAAAGCAACGAGTTGTATAGCTCGCGTACAGTGTCAAATGAACAAGAGTCGCTGTATTGGTACCCGGATATAGTGTTAAATGAGTAAAGATTCTCGTATTTTTGTAAACAGACGAGGGTAAATAAGTTAGTTCACAAAGAAAAAGGTAAAGGTAAAGGTCAGAGTGACAGAAGGTTGAGATTTGGGATATGGAACATAGGCACTCTAGCAGGAAAAATCCATGGAGGTGATGGATACTATGACAAGGAGGAAGATTAACATCATGTGCCTATAAGAAACAAGATGGGTCAGAGCGAAGGCTAGGGAGTTAGATGCCTCGGAGTTCAAACTTTGGTATATAGGAAAGGTGAAGAATAGGAATGGGGTAGGTATTATCGTAGATAAGCAATGGAAGAAGGATATAGTGGATGTCAAGAGGGTGGGTGATGGGATCATCTCTAACAAACTTGTGGTGGAAGGAGGTATTTTTCATGTGATTAGCGCCTATGCATTGCAAGTGGGTTTGGACGAGTAACACAAGATAAGGTTTTAGGAGGATCTAGAGAGTTTGGTCCAAGACATAACTTCGGAAGATAAGATTTTCTTAGGAGGAGATTTAAATGACCATATTGGAAGAGAAGTGACTACGTATGGAAGTATTCACGGAGGCCATGGTTTCGGAGTGGTCAATATCGAGGGTAAAACTATTTTGGACTTTTTCTCAACCTTTGATCTTCTCATCGCAAATACATGTTTTAAAAAGAGAACCGAACATCTTATAACCTATAGGAGTGGCATGACAAGCTCTCAAATTGACTTCTTCTTGTTAAAGATAGTCGACCGAAAATTTTGCATTAATTGTAAAATTATTTTGAGAGAGAGTTTAACAACACAACATAGGATATTCGTCATGAAATTTCTCCTTGAGTAAAAGTTGAGGAAAAGACATCATATGAAGAACCCAAGGACGATGGTAGCAAATGAAAGATGAGGAAGAAAGAAGCTTCTTAAGACAAATAGGAAAATGAGAAAGGAATGGAAGCGAGGAGGAGATGTGGAGGGAGATAACAGAAGTTATTAGAAAATAGCAAAAGAAAGTTTTGGTGAATCTAGAGGGATAGGACCAAGAGACAAGTAGTCTTGGTGGTGGAATGCGAGTGTACAAGAAAAGATAAAGGCAAAAAAGGAATACTTTAAAGAGTCGTCTTTGTGCTGTAATGCAGATAATTGGAAAAAATATAAGGCGGCTAAGAAAGAGATAAAAGTGGCTGTAAGTGAAGCAAGAATAAGAATATATGAGGGTCTCTACCAGTCTTTAGGCATGAAGGAAGGAGAAAAAAAATATTATATATATATATATATATAATCACAAAGAGCCGTGAAAGAAGAACGAGAGTCTTGGATCAAGTTAAGTGCATAAAGGATAAAGATTGAGAGGTTTTGGCTCAAGATGAGAAGAACAATAAAAGGTGGAAGAGCTACTTCTATGAGTTATTTAATGAAGGACAGAAGACACTTTCGAGCCTTGGTCGGTTATGCGCTAGAGAAGAAGATCAAAACTTCGACTATTATCGAAGGATTCAGGATTTTGAGGTAAAAGAGACTTTAAAACAAATAAAAAATGGCAGGACAGTAGAACCTGTTAATATTCCGATTGAAGTTTGGAAGGGCCTTGGAGAGAAAGGCATCAATTGGTTAACCAAGCTTTTTAATGAGATTTTCAAGTCAAAGAAGATGTCAGATGAGTGGAGAAATAGCTCATTGGTACCTATCTACAAGAATAAAGGGGATATACAGAGTTGCAAAAATTATAGAGGGATTAAATTCATGAGCCATACCATGAAGTTATGGAAAAGGGTGATAGAACGGAAGGTGAGACAAGAGACACAAGTAATAGAGAACCAATTTAGTTTTATGTCAGACAGATCCACCACAGAAGCTATATACCTATTAAGAAGGATGATGGAGAGGTATCATAGTAATAAAAAGAATCTACATATGATGTTTATTAATTTAAAAAAAACATACCATAGGGTGCAAAGGGAGGTCTTATGGAAGGTTTGAAAAAGAAGAGAGTAAGGAGTGCATATATTCGTGACATGTATGATGAGGCTATAACTAGTGTGAAGACTCAAGGTGGTGTGACAGATGAATTTTTATTGGTATAGGAATACACCAGGAATCATCCTAAAGTGCATACTTTTTCACATTAGTCTTAGAAGTACTTACAGAGCATATCCAAGAGCATGCGCCATGGTATATATTTTTGGCCGATGATATCGTCCTTATGGGAAAGTCAAGGGAAGACCTAAATAAGAAGTTGGATTTATGGAGAGAAGCTCTAAAAGTGTATGGCCTACGCATAAGCCGTAGTAAGATGAAATGTATGGAATGTAAGTTCGGCCGCCGAAGGGAAAACCCTAATACAGAGGTGAAGATTAGAGAAAATATCCTACGAAAAGTTAAAAGTTTTAAGTATCTTGGATGCATCATATATGATAATGGAGAGATTGAACAAGAAGTAAATCATAGGATCTAAGCAGGTTAGTCAAAATGGTGTAGTGCATCCGGTTTTACATGTGACAAAAAAGTGCCTTTAAGACTTAAAGGTGAATTCTATCGCACTGCTATCAGACCGGCTATGCTTTATGGTAAAGAGTGTTGGGAGGCTAAAGGGGAGTACGAACATTAGTTAAGTGTGGCAGAGATGAAGATGTTGAAAATGGATGAGTGGTTATACGCGATTGGATAGAATAAAGAACGAAGATATAAGAGAGAGAGTTTGAGTAGCACCTATTGTGAAAATATGGTAGAATCACGTCTCAGGTGGTTTGGACGTGTGAGAAGAAGACCGACAGAGTACCTAATCAAGCGGGTGGATGAGATGGAAGATGGATAAGGAGTGAAAGGCAGAGAAAGACCTAGGAAGACTATCCATGAGGTGGTCAAATGAGATCTACATGTAAACGGTCTCTTTACAGAGATGATACATGATAGATATCAATGACTTTGTTTGATCTATGTAGCCAAACCCACCTAGTGGAACAAAACTTTGTTGTTATTGTTGTTGTTGTATAATCTATTTTGTTGTTAAACAAAATTTCAAAAGGCCTCTTGTGCAGACAATCTCTTGATTATAAACACAATAATAACAAACATCTTCCCAAAATATCATTGGCAAAGAAGCTGTAGCAAGTAAAGAGAGGTCCATTTCAGTAATGTGCTTATGTTTCTTTACACACTTCTTTATTGATGATGAGTATAAGCACAGGATTGTCTGTGCATTATGCCTTCTTTGGCCAAAAAATCAGTAAAGTATGTAGAGAGGAATTCTATACCTTTTTCTGATTGAAGTTATTTGATTGTATAACCACTTTGCTTTTCCATAAAGTATTTGTAAGTTTGAAATGCTACTAGTGCTTGTGACTTATTAGTGAGCAAATAAAGACCTGTAAATTTGCTGTAAGCATCCACAAAGCATATATAATATCTAAACCCTTTTTTGGAATTAACAGAAGTTGGGCCCCATATGTCAATAAATACTAATTGTAAAGGCTCAAAATATTTTTCTGTTAAACTATCCACGATTGCTTGCAGATGATTATCTTCTTGGACAGCATATTGCAAACATTGCATCAACATATTTTCTAGTTTTGGCAAAATATTCCATTGTAGTACTAGTTTTTTTGACTGGTCTTAGTTGAGTTTCCAGACTTTGAACACGGGCTAATGATGCTGTAGTGAAGTATTTGTCATTATCTCCCATACTCGATGAAATCTGGTGCTTTGTAGAATTTTGCTTTTGAAATGTGTTGTCATGGAACCAACTAACAAAGATGAGAGTGTAAGATCTTGAAGTCTCCATTTCTTGTAAGTATCTGATTTAAATGTGGTTTTTGCAGTTTTATTGATGACAAATTGTTGTGAAATTTTAGACAGATCTAGATGATCTTTCATGTCAAGGCTTTATATAGTGAGAAGGGTTTGATAGTACCATGTAGAGTAGTTTTTCTCATTTAGTCTTTTTGTTATAGGAAGAAAATATTTTTTTGTTGTTGAATTTGAGCTTTTAATTTTTATGATTTCAAAAAATAATAAAAAACCAAGGCTCTTCATATCATGATAGAATTTTGAGAAAGATTATAAAGTATGGATAGTAACAAGAACAGAATAGGTATAAGTAGTGATGAGTTTCAAATAAAGGAAGAAAATTTGGAAAACAAGTAAGGCATGAAAGACGAGAATTAATAACAGAAATTCATTGTGTTAATCATACAAGTTCATTACGGGTATATCTAAAACGAGCACAACAATTATGTATTATAATATTAATTATTATGCAAGAAATTTTTATGATATTAAAAAATCATATTAAAATAAAATTTTAAACTGTAATATAAAAATATAAAATAATTAGATTATTATATTTAAAATTTATTAACTAACTAATTTTATTAAAGATATTATTATATAATATAATTTTTCATAAAAATATTTTAAAAATATCATTTATTTAAAATATTATATATAATACATGAAAATATTAACCTTTTTATTTTTTTCAATTTTTAAAAAAAAAGAATAAATAATATAATTCTAAAAATATGCCTATTATATTACATTGTATTAGTAAGACTTAAATTAATCAAACTTACATAATTAAAAATATATATAAAACATATAAATACAAAAAAAATAAAAGCATTTTAAAAATATTATGACATTTGTACACTAATTTTTCATATATATATATATATATATATATGGTAAATTCTACTCTATTTTTTATATTTTAACATGTAAATTACTCTTTATGACATGTCACTTTTTAATTGGTTGTTATGTTAACTATGATTAAGCTATTTTGTAATTAAAAATTTATTTAAAAGAATAAATGTATAATTTGATAAAATACTAAAAACTGAATCTTTGCTCTCTGCAACTTTGTTGTTTCTCTCGCTGATTGCTCTTCTGTGTTGATTTTAATTTGTAGTGGATCTGCGATTAGTTAAAGAGAATGTATTTGGTCGTGCTGCTATTTTGTAGTTGTCTTTTGCTCTTTAGTTCACATAATTTCGTGTCACATATAAATTCTTGATTATCAAGATGTATTAATCTATGATTTAGGGTTGTGATAATTATTGCATATATTAAAGTGATACTTGAATTAGATACGCATTTGATCCATGTGTGTATTAGAATTCAAATTGGACTATATCAATTAGATCAAAGCTATTCTTTGGAATGGCTATGGATCATTGGATCGTACACAAGATCCGTTGCATTAGATTTTTTTTTTGGTTTCCCACGGTATCCTCCAACCCGACAGGCATTAGATATTCAAAGGATACTTGCATCTTTACTCTCCGTCTTGCTTTGAGTTACAGTGTGCCTTCAACGCGCTTTGAGTGATGAAGGAACAGTGGAAGGGAGGAAATATACTTCAATCAACAGAGAAGGTGTTTTTCAATAGAAGGGTGGAACGAATTTAAGTAATAATGATTTGGTAAAAGAATATAAATTTACTTTTTAATATTTACAAAAATTATATAATTATCTATCTTAAAAAAATATTTAATTATAAAATGGTCCTACTTTAGTTAAATTAACTCAAATTAAAATTAAACATCTAATTAAAATGTGTCACGTCATAGAGGCTAATTTACATGTTGTTTTAGAGGGAGTTGGGTAGAATTCACCTATATATATAAATTTGGTCGAGTTAGAGAATAAAAAATTTAACTAAAACAATAAAAAAATACTTGAAAATAATAAAAATAAAAAATGATCTTACTAATTATGTAAGTTTGATTAATTTAGGTCTTACTAATATAAGTAAATATATAGGCATGTATTTGGAATTATATTATTTTTATTCTACTTTTCTAAAAAAATTGAAAAAAATAAAAAGTTAATATTTTTATGTATTATATATAATATTTTAAATAAATTATATTTTCAAAATATTTTAATAAAAAATTATTTTATATAATAATATCTTTAACCAAATTAGTTAATTAATAAATTTTGAATATAATAATCTAATTATTTGTCAAGTAATATAAAATAAAATTTTAATTATTTTATATTTTTATATTACTGTTTAAAATTTTATTTTAATATGTTTTTTTAATATTATAAAAAAATTTTTGCATAATAATTAATCTTATTGAATAAAGAATATTCATATTTTTTTATTTATATGTTTTATATTCAATTATTTAAGAATAAAAAATTCTATTTAAAGTATTGTGTATTAAAGTACTGTCATTTAAAGTATTTATTTATGTATTAGGATATTCTGTATTTATTAGAGTCTATCAATGCTCTTCTTTTATATTAGTCTTTGATTTTCATCTAATCAAATTTAATGGTTTATATAAATGTGATGCATCCAATAAACATATAATCGTTCTACTCGTTTTAGACATATTACACCTTATATTGAGATCCTAAAAGCTGATTCACTATTTGAATTGACAAATATACCCTTGTAACCATCTCTTGCCAATCTTGGAAGGTTGGTTATAATAGAAGTAGTTATTCTGCTAATAGCAAAATCTATTTAACTGTGCTATTAACAGAATTTGTTCAATCAAAATAAACTAGTGAGGTTGCATTATTTTACATATATATATATATATATATAAACAATCATAATGTATGGTTAGTCAAGACCAGAACCATTTTAGTATTTATATGAGAGGTCTTATGGTGGTTGATGTTTTTTTCATATGAATAATTTTAATGTAAAATACGAGAATATTTAATTATTATAATTTGGTGTTTTTATATTATTATAATAGTAGCATAAAACGTTATTGTTTTGTAAAAAAATATTTTTAAGTTATGAAAAGACAAAACATCATTTATGTTTTGTTAAAAAAAATTATATTAATAATGCTATATATTTGTAGAATTAGAATTTTTATGATCTTATTTCATAAAAATAGATATTACGACGGAGAAGTTTAAAAGTTAAGTAAATAAATTAAGTGGTAAAAATATCTAAGATTAATATCTAAAAGTATTTAGGTTAATATTTAGAATATCAAAGTAGACTCGTTGCCCTTTTAGGATTGAGTCTGAGTTTACTTAAACTCGATCTGGCCCATGAACACTCCTAATATGTATGAAAAAAATAGGTTAAATTACACAGTTGGTCCCTACACTTTCAGTGAAATTGCAAATTAGTCCTTACACTTTAAAAGTTTATAATTGGGTCCCTAAAGAGAACTAAAATTTGTAATTTAGTCCCCGCCGTTCAAAAAGTGTTTGATTTAACAGAATATTCTCAGAATATTCTTTATTTTGAACATGTGACCTGCACATGTTTGACAACAGGGACCAATTTGTAATTTTAGTAAAAGTATGGGACCAACTGTGTAATTTAATCATTTGGAGTGACCAAAAACTCCTTAAACTATCTGAACCTACCCCGTCCCTCCCCAACTCTCTCACTCTCACTTTCTCACTTTCTAAAACGACACCCGAAAACCACCGCTCTCTATCTCTCACCTCGGTTCACCGTCGCTACGCCGGATCCACCGCATTTGTGCTCACGAGTCGGGTCTCGCCTCCTTTCTTCATCTCGCCTCTCTCATCCGACAACTTTTTCTTCTCTTCCAATCCTAATACTGAACACCGACGATAAATGAAAGAGAACAATTCCAATCCCAAGCATGCTCAAAGCGAACAATTTAATGTCTAAGAAAAAATAGCAACAAATCAACACAAAAATAGCAACTCAATTTATTAGTGAATTCGGCGTGGTGACGGAAGCGAGAGGCACGACGATGGTGAGCCGAGGTGAGAGACAGAGAGCGTTGGGGTTGGGGTGCCATTTTGGAAAGTGAGAAAGTGAGAGTGAGAGAGTTGGGGAGGGGTAGGGTGGATTCAGATAGTCTAGGGAGTTTTTGGTCATTTTCAAATGATTAAATTACACGGTTGGTCCTCATACTTTCACTAAAATTGTAAATTGGTCCCTATTGCAAATATGTGCAGGTCACATGTTCAAAATAGAGAATATTTTGAGAATATTCTGTTAAATCAAACACTTTTTGAACGGTGGGGACTAAATTACAAATTTTAATTATCTTTAGGAACTCAATTACAAACTTTTAAAGTGTAAGGACCAATTTACAATTTCACCAAAAGTATAGAGACTAACTGTGTAATTTAATACAAAATACAATGTGCATTGTATTTAATAAAAAATTTCGCACATCCAAAATACGAAATTCATATTATAACTAGTTATTATTGATGGAGTTTTATTATTTTTCAAAATTATTATATTCTTCAAGCTCATCAATAATATATAACGTTATTTTGTCCTTGTTATATATTCATTTCCAGAGATGAGAAAGAGAGAAAGGGAGAAGCTAGTGGTTAGGCGTTATAATAATTTGGAATGGCAGGAGTAGAAGGCACCGAAGGACATGTTTGGATGGTTATGCAAAAAAAAGCACAAAATACAAAACGTCAACTCGATTGTTTGCTAAAAATAGAAATGATTTTTCTTTTCCAAAATAAATTGCCTTTAATCGCAAATAATCCTTTTTCCTAACATGCATGCTGCTCATCGATATTCCTTGTCCAAAATTGAATCTTGCAGTGGGTGTATTTTGCACTCTACATTCTGCAAACACAATTAAAAGTGGCATCTAATTATTATTTCTTCGATCAATATAAATTTATTCACGCAGAAAAAAAAGAGAAAAATGATGAAGTTTAGCTTCAGCTTAATAACGTAAGTATAAGGAAGATGAAAGAGAGAGATATTTAAAGATTGAAAGAAGAAAATATTAAGAAAAATTTGTTATTGATGTGTGTCAAAGATTTAGAATTAGTAGTTACTTATATAGATTATTATTATATAACCCTCTTTATGGTTTATGGTTTGTGTTATTTATTTTGTTAAACTTGAATATCTGTATCGACGTGAAGTTTTAGGATTGCCTTTGGCATTCTAGAACCTTATATCTTATATATTGAGCACTGTTACCATTCCGAGAACTTCCGATTCTCATACCATATGTTATTGCTTTTCAGATGCAAGTCGCAACCCATCTCGGTGAGTTGTGCGGATGGTGACAGAGCGGAGGATCTTTCGTTATCTTTCTATTTTAGGTTTTTATGTTGTAGTTCTCTTACTCTTGTTAGCATACTCTGTCCCATAGAGGCTTACTTTGAGATATAAGTTATATGTATTGTTTACTCAAGAACTCTGTTATGTTTGTATATGATTAGTCGGCCTAAATTTCGCGGGTTGTGGCTGGTACTCTATGACTATCCTACTTATATATATCTATCTTGATTATTATTATATTACATCTCATGTTGTATCTTGTGCCTTCACGCTTTTAGTTATCGTGTGTGAACGTTTCGCGCTTTGTAAATCCGCTTTATGCGGTTTGGAGCTTTTATTCCTTCATGGGCTTCTAATATTATTATTTGCTTCAATATTTACTACTATACGAGCTTTAGAATTCTCGTAACGCTTTGTTATCTTTCGCTTTACGGCTAGAGGTAAGGCTTAGGGTAACGAGGTGTTACATTTATGGTATCAGAGCGGTTCGTTCTCGTGAGCCTGAGGGATAGACCGACTGTGCTTCATTGCATACTCTGGGTTGTTTGATTTTTCTTCATGCTATTTAGGAAATCTGTTTGATATGCATAGCATGCTTGTTTGTGAGTAATTTTGGGATAATTGAAGCACTAAGCTTAAGATATTGAGACTGATCACCTTGATATCGATTGTTTGGTGTGGACAGAAAACCCAAATGGCGTCTCGCATGCAAGGTCGACTACGTACTCGTGAAGAGAATGAGGGTAACCTGCCGAATGATAACCATGCTAAGTTTATGGCGGCGATGACTAACCTAGCTAACAAAATTGCAAGCGAACGCTGCTGCGACTGCTCAGGCTATGGAGAGAATGGGACATGGAAATGGTAACGGGGTGTTACAAAACTCTTCCAAAATTTCTAAAAAAATCTCTATATATTATGGTTATTTGCTTCTGAAGTTTTAATTTATATTGCCTTATTGGTTTGCTTGTGAATTGTTTATAAGTTTGTGCCAAACAACAATACATGTACTTAGGAGATGACCAACGTCATCAAGTTGATGTACAACCATCCATGACCGAGCTACAAGAAAATCTCCTCTAATACCAGAGAGTGATGATTTCAGAAGTGGGCGGCAAAAATTTAATATAGTCAAACCTTATTAGCTAGTTTATATCTTCTATTTGGTTTAATACGATATATTTTGATTAGCAAGTTTTGAAGTTTCTTTGTGCAGCTTCTCTTTATATGGGACAAGGAGCACGATGCGCTCATTAGGAAGATATACAACCATCAAATGGGTAGGCAGATGTAATAGATGCAGGAGGATGTACGTGAGAGGCACGAACACCTCACTACCTGGCTCCACCTGAAAATCAAGAAAGCTCTATACGTTCACTAGGAGACCGATGAGAGTTCAGGCATCGGCGTCTCACAAACAGTGCTAACAGGCATCGGCCAGGTCGTCCAAGTATATCGGGGGCTCAGCGATCTTCATGAAAACTAAGGCCAGACTAGTATACAGCTTCTCTAATTTTGTTATTAACTTAGTTAAGTTCTTTAACATATCATTAGTAGGCATCCTAACATATTATTTTAATGCAAAATGTGTAGTCGAATTCATTGGTTCGCGATGCGACATTGGCAGAGACCTTCAAGTACACTCACACTTTAAAGGAGAACAAATAGAGATTTGCTGATCAGCAGTTTGCGGATCATTATGTGAGTAAACATATGATCTTGTGATATAAAATTTTCAATTAACTGTACAGCTTTTGTCCTAATCATAATAACATGTGTTACACATGAATCCTACACGCAGAGACAGAAGGTCGCAACTCATCAATCTTAGCAAAGTGGGGAGGACCCCAGCGGCTTTGCTATTTCAGTCGTCGATCCCGATGCAGTTTGGCGCGAGACTACCTCAGCACTGTACAAGAACCACGTATACGGGCTGGGGTTGTTCTTCACCAGCAGCCTTTGCACCTCTACGTTGAGGCCATCGTCCACCTCTGTCACCAGTTGAGTCGTCGATCCAGAGAAAGACATTGATTTGAGGTTGTAGTTGCAGCTCACCCGGAGCCGTCACGAACAGGCTCAGGAGCTTATCGAGACTCAGGAGAGGTATCAGGAGATCCTTACATGCGTGATGGACACGGATGACCTCAAGTTGAAGTGGAGGGAGCAGCTGGAGCGTGTAACAACCCAACTTTTGACATGTCATGACTAATATCAAACGTTTAGGTGTTACTTATCGTATGGACCGAGTGGGCTCTAGACTCAGAATTTCATTAGTAGATGTGAATATAAGCCTTTGTCGGATTAGCGTGATTAAACTACTCTTCATATAGTATCATTTAATTTTTCGCAAAGTTAATGCTTGAAGTAACATCACAAATAGATACATGAAAACAGAAAATATATACATATATGAACATAAGTTAAGTTTGGGGATACATGCTAAGGATAAAAATACCGAGTACTACATCAAGACATATATACATAAACAAAATAACCCAATCAGTCCCAACCCTCACACGACTTCCCTAAACAGGAACCGGACTACTGAAAGGTCCTATCCCTCTAAAAATACTACAAAAGCGAGGGAAAATAACACTACAAATCTTCAAAAAGAAGTAAGGGATCCGCTATGTCTATCTCTGGAGTGATCTCTGAATATCTTCCTCAAAAGTGGTCCAAAATCCCTCGGGAAAAGGCTCCTTGTCGGACTCCGAGTCCTCATCTAACTGATCAAC
This sequence comes from Arachis hypogaea, assembly GCF_003086295.3. NCBI lineage: Eukaryota > Viridiplantae > Streptophyta > Magnoliopsida > Fabales > Fabaceae > Arachis > Arachis hypogaea. The sequence continues at coordinate 141,228,898 of NC_092038.1, forward strand.
CCAGGTGGAAAAATCATCAGAAGAGTCGGCCTCGGCGAGATCAGAAAGTTGATGATGGAGCATCTTATACCCTTTTTCACAGTATTTTTAGTGTGTTTTTAGTTATATTTTATTAAGTTTTAGTGAAAAATTCACCTTTTGGATGCTACTTTGAGTTTTTGTGTTTTTCTTATGATTTTAGGTTATTTTTTTTGTGAAATTGGCGAAATCTAGCAAAGGCTGATTCAGAGGCAAGGAAAGGATAGCAGATGCTGTCAAATCTTGACCTCCGTACATTCCAACGAGCATATCTTGAGTTACAAAGATCCAATTGACATGATCTTCACGGCGTTGGAAAGCTAACTTTTAGATCTTTCCAGCAATATATAATGTTCTATACTTTTCTTTCGAAATCACTGCCAAAATAGGGTATTGAACGCCCACCTCTAGAGTTCAACGCCTCAAAGAGGAGCAAGCCCAGCGTTGAACGTCTAAGACTAGAGTTCAACGCCACCCAGGGAGCAAGAAAACAGCACGCTTACCCCCTAATGGGTGTTCAACACCCAGAATCCCAAGTTGAACGCCAGGTATACGAAGCACATGACCAAAGTGAATTTTAGTACTTCTTAGCTTATCTTATTTTCTTTTTGTAATTTTTAATTAAAAATAATATCTTTTAAGTTTAGTCTTAGAATTTTTATTATAAATAAGGGACTTTCTCCCTCCTGAAGATGAGGCCTCCTAGGAGGGGAGAAGCACAGACACATTACTTTGCACCTTCTTAAAGCATGAGCAACTAAACCTCCTAAGTTAAGGATAGGAGCTCTGCTTATTCCCATGGATTAATATCATTACTTTTCCACTTTAATATATGTTTGATTCCATTCTATGATGCATTGTCGTTCTTCATCTTTATGAATCTGGAGTGTAACAAAAGTATGATCCCTTATTCTACATGAGTTCTTGCGAGTTCCTGACATGATAGTATTGAGCTGCAGCCTGAGAATGCATCACAGGTTCCAATAGAGTATCTGGGCTAATTGGGATAAGTGACATAAAATATCGTTAGTCATGGGTAATTGAGATTTCTGTGGCGCTAAGGCTAGAATCTTGAGCTTCATTCTCCGATCCGAAAGATCTGAACTTGTCCGTGGCGTTTTGAGTAGGATCATCAGAGATTAAATTGCGTAAGCTTCATCCTCGTTCAGATTGAATGACCACTAATCCTGGCGTTTGATGTGGATCAGAGGAGATTAATGACCACTGACCCTGGCTTTAATCACTTACAGCTTTGCTATTGAATGAATCATTCGTTGTTAAATTAGTCAGTAAGAAGTATTAATCCGAAAGGATAAGTATCTCCGAGGTCTTAACTGCTTCTGTATATTATCTCTTTTCCAATATTTAATTGCTTTTCTTTACTTTCTTATTCATGCGAATCCAACAACAACAACTCTCTTTTCTAATCGCCTGACTAAGATCTGCAGCATAACCAATGCTTGCTAAATCCAACAATTCTCGTGGGATCGACCCTCACTCACCTGAGGTATTACTTGGACGACCCGATGCATTTGCCGGTTCAGTTGTGCGAGTTCTAATTTCGCCCACCAAAAGTGCGCCCTGAATAGCTGCTGCCTCAGCTCGTGCTCCCAAAGGTCGTCAGACATAGGCTCAACTTGAAGTGCGGGAATAGGAAGGTGCTGAACAAGATCCAAGTCTGTCTCGTATGCGTATGGAGAATCTAGGTAAGATATATCGTGGTGCGGTCCTACCAAGAAGAAAGGGCAGGAAGAAGAGGGTAGGTTTTTTTTTTATTCTTAATCATGGCTGAATTATAATTTGTTTAAGTGAGCTAATGGTTTGGTTGATCTTAAGGTTTTATGCAAGAATGGATAAAGTTTTAATTTGGCTTAACATATAGTAAGGGTATTTTGGTTTAACAATAAAAATTGTGATCATGTACTAATTGATTGATGTACATCTAGAATTTTTCTTCTACTAATTCATCATTTAATGAATTTAATTATCAAAACTCATCATTGGAAAAACTAAAAAGTTTTAAGCCACTGTTTATAATTCTAATTTATTATCTACGCTATATATATAAACCTATGCGTATCGATGGATGCTGTCAAGAATAAGAAATTGCAGGTCTCGTGGGGTAGGGTAGTTACAGAGCGGTTTTAACGGATAGAGCAGCAGATGGCGATATACCAGGCTCAGATGTGTGCCAGTGACAGCGGTGCTGCTGGTGAAACACAGATATCACCTTCTTCTCTGCCACTTCAGCAGGACCATGGAAACGACGACGACGATGACGACCAGGATCTTTAATAAGTAGAGCTTTGTTTTACTGGTTCATTGTATTTGATTTATTTTACTTTTAATTTATTTGAATATTTGATATTTAATATTACATAATTAGTTTCTATTATTTATCATTTGATCACTAATTGTGTGAAAAATAAATTTAAATAAAAATTAAAATTAAAAAAATAAAATAAAAAAATTGTGTCGCAATATTTTTTTAAGAAAAAAATTGACATTACTGTCGGATTTATCGAGGGCATAATTTGACCGTAATAGTGCGGGAAACAGGATATTGTGGCGCTAACATTACCGTCGAAAAAATTTGCCGATAACTAAATGATTTTTCGGGCAGGCAATCCATCACAGAATTTGACGGTAACTTATTACCGGCAAGTTTAAACCGTTGGATTCCTTCCGTCGGTAATTAACTTACCGTCGAATTTTATTTATTTTTTCAACGTTAATTCCGACAGCACTCAACGTTTTTTTTGTAGTGAATTTGAACCATAGTATATATAGAACCTTATAGTTGATTTTTTATTTTTCACGTCACTTGCTCAGTCAAAATATGAAAAGGCAGGAAATCTGAAGGTAATGTATTTGTGAAATTGAAGTGTGAAATCAGCTCTACCTACAAGATATCTCACACTAGACCATAAAATGCAGCTGAAATTAATCAAGAAGATAAGTCTAATATCAGGTTTATCTTCACCGTTCTTTATGATAGACTCTAACGTTACCAGTCATGGAATGGATATTTTAATTATTGTTATAAAGTGTGATTTTTTACATTATATTTTTTAAATGAGATAAGAAAAACACTTAAAAAAAGATGTACAATGATAAAAAAATCACATTTCACAAAATAATTTTAAAAAGAAAAAAAGCGAAGATCAATTTTGGCCTATATAGTGCTTGGGAAGCTGCTTTCACCGAGCCTCAACCACAATAGAGATTAAATATTTCATATTAACTTTATGTTATCTACTTTCACTCAATTCGTTTATTATGTGTAGTATTTTGTTTAAGGTTGACTGCAATGGTGGAGATAGGTAAAATTTTAAGAAAGAAAAATGTTAGAAAGTTAATTTTTTTTTATTACTATTAGCTAACATTATTTATCAACATCTTATTTTTATATTATTAGAATTTCAAATTGACTAAGTATTAGTTAAAAATATAAATTTTTTTAGTCAAGTAATATTGTTCTTTAAAAAAGAAATAAAAAATAATTTTGGATTTTGTCTTTGATCGACTGTATTTCAAAGTAAGAAAAGCTAATTATTTGAATGTTTAAATTATAGTGAAGAATGCATAAAGTTTTCAAATGAAATTACAAAGCTTTTTCTCTGGGTTGGGGGATCTAATTAAACACAATTTTGAAATATAGTTTATAAAAAGAAAAACAAAATGAAAAGAAAAGTTTATCAATGAACAATGATATATCATATAAATTTAGAAAATTAAAAGTAGACGTACACTTTATCTGGTGGGTCCCGCCAGTGAAGTGACGGCGTTAGGTTAAAATCGGAGATAACGGAGATTGATGGTTGCCGGTGGTGGCTGATGTCGACGGCGGGTCCGTTTAGGTCAAATGGTCTCATACATGTGGGGCAGAGCTGGCATTTCAAAATTTTATAATTGATCTTCGATAAAAAAGATTCTAATCCACGCGCACATTATCACGCGCCTCTTCTTTACTAGTTGATGCACTACTACACGTCACAACTGCTCATGAAGTGAATATGGAGTGATGAGTTGCCACCTAGGGGTGTGCATGGCCCGGCCCGGCCCGAAGACCCGGCCCGGTCCTGAGCACTTTAGGGGCTAATTTGGTGTGATTTCATTGGGTTTAGGGTCGGGTATGGATCTAAAAAATAGACCCGGTCATTATTTCGGGTCGGGTCCGGGCCATGGCTCGGTCAACCGAAGTCGGCCCGGTGGCCCGGTCATCATACACAATTAATATTTTGTGTTATCAGTGATGGATAATGACTATTCTTATGTGGAATTTAAGTATTGTAAATCTTAATATTTTGTGTTATTAGTTATTATAAGACTATAAGTTAATGTTTTTTATTTAAAATGCATAAGATTTTAGACTAATGCATAATATTGTGTTATTTGTATTGATTTAAATATTTGGTGTTATTATATAATATTAGTATTAATTATGGTTATGCTTTAATTTTAGAAAAGAGTTGGTTCTTGCTATATTTTTCTAAGTGAATTTTACCATGTCAAATAATAGTTGGAGCCTTGGAAATTTGGATATTTTCACATGCTAACTTATAAGAAGGTACAAAGGTAATGTAATGTTAACGGCCCGGTTTTCACCCGGTTTTTACCCGATATAATCGTGGCCCGAAAATGTATAGGTTTCATCGGGTCTAGGGCCGGGTTCGGGTCTAATAAATAGACCCGATATATATTTCGGGTCGGGTCTGGGTCACGTCAAATCCGGTTTCACCTGGCCCATGCACACCCCTATTGCCACCTATGAAGTTGAGTTATCGGACACATTTTGGACACGACACTCATCGACATTCGTCCGACACGCGTGTTTGTTGTGTCCAATCGTGTCTTAATAAAAAATAAAAAATTCTTCTCCAAACACTCCTAGACACACCTAAATACAATCACGTGTCCAGTCTTATTCTTAACATATATTCTTAAAATAAATTTAGATATAGTATATATTATTATTTATTAAAACAAAAAAATATTTTAAATACTTGATATAATTAAAATAAGATATTAAAAATAATTAAAAATTTTAATTTATATTTTAATATCAATAAAATATCAAAATATCATTACAATTTATCTAAAAAATACTTTATATTTTATATATGCATTTCCCCGTGTCATGTAAAATTTTAAAATTCGCGTGTTCCGTATCGTGTCATGTCTCGTCCCGTATCCGTGTCAGTCCGTGCATCATAGGTTGTCACATTTTTTACTTAATTGCGCGTTAATATTATGGTTTTCCTTAAATTATGACCTTTTTTGTGGATCCTCCGGATTTTGTAGGTGCTAATCTTGTCAAGCTATTATGTCTGGAGTCTCGTTTTATAAGGTCTCCATTTTTATATGTGAAGTCAATGGTGGGATAAAATCATAAAATCATGACGAAGTCACTTTGCACTTTGCAGATATCTGAGTTGGTTTGAGCACTTTTTCACTTCTGTTTTCTTTTATAGAAAATTCAGTAACGTTTTCACTTCAATAACTGAATGCTTAAAACTTTTTATAAATATAGTTTCGTCGGTGAATATTATGTTTATATGCATTAATGGCAACTTTTTTTAAAATTAAGACTTTATTTGACATCTCCATGTAGATGATATCATGATATGTGATGGTGGTTGAAACTTGAAAGTATATAAACCAACCAAATTATCTAATGGTACTATTTTTTTACATTAGTAGTAGTTGAGGGCTTGATTTTGGTAACTGATACTTATGGGAAATTATCTACAAAATTAGCATATTCATTCTTAATATGCATCTCACATAAATGCTTAGTACTTCCTTATTATTCGTTAGTCCTAATTGTATTAATTGGTGTTATATTCGTTTATAATTATAATCAAATAATTCTTTTTTTGTTTTCACATTATTTTTCAATCGCTAGGTAAATAATTAATTCGTCGTAGACTTAAACTTCATTTAAAAATTTATCAATAGTCAATAAATTATATTACTACAATACTATATATAAGGTAAAATTTGAATCAACACTTTATTAAGTTGACTAATAAACTAATCAATAGAACTAACCAATTTGGTTAGCAAATAATTTGATGTAGATAGAAAGGAGCTTGCCAGGAAAAAAACACGTTAGATCGACCTATAAGCTACATAATTTAATTTTAGTTGCTCGTAATTAGTTCGCTTCTTTAATAATGGCGTCACAATAATTATTAACTAGGCTTGGGCTCCGAGGCTCTTAGGAAGTTTTAGTCTCGTGCTTACCAAAGTTTTTAATGAAAGAAAATATTTTACAAGTAACTAGTGCACCCTTCTATTTATTATTATTTGCTCCTAAAGTATATTTATTATTTTCTATATACTACATTTTAAACATGATAATAGAAACAAGTAATTAATTTCATATCTACATTTTATTTTATGTATACACTTAATATATTAAATGTATTAGCTGTTTAAAAAAAAATTCTAACAAGTATTCTTATTTATATACATTTTAGAGAAAAAGATAAATAGATTTCTAAGTCTTTGATTTCTTAAAAATTTGGACATTTAGGTTCTTTTGTTGAATAGGGTCCGTCAGACTCAACGAAAAAGTCTAACATGACTTCTGCTGAACTGACCTGATCGTTACGGTGTCCTATGTGGAGGGAAAGTTTTTAAAATCAGACAAATTAGTCACCCTCCTTTAAAACGATGTCGTTTTGAATAGCACTCGTCCACTTCAAAAGCTCATCCCTTCCAACTGCCACCACCACCGCCACCATACACAGCTGCAACTCCCACAACCATTCCCCACCTCTGCTCCTGCTCCTTATTGTTATTGCTGTTATTGTTAGTATTGTTGTAATTTTAATCACCGCAATTCTCTTTCCCTTCCCCAATCTAGAACCTACAGAATCCATGCACCACATCGAATGGCATCGTTTGACCCTAGCAGATGGAGCCGCCACCGAATTGGTTCTCCAGCGAAGCCTGGATGGTGAAGTTGAGCTGCTTCTGGAGCTCCTTGTTTGCTGTACGGAGATGTGCGTTCTCTTCCCGCAGAGATTTTACCTGCATGGAAGTCTCCACGAGGCGATTGAGGCACATACTGTAATGATTCACCATATCCTGGTGCTTCTCAGAGCAAAGTAGAACGAAGCCAATAAATTGCTATTGGACTGAATTTGACCACTGCCTGTAGCGGGGTGCCAAATCTGCCATTGGAGGAGGGAAAGCAAGCTTCCTTGTTAGGCATCGACAAGAAGAAGAAAGAGAAGAACAGGAACAAGAACCCTAACGAACATGATGAAGACCCTTCCACCGACGAATAGTAACAGCGGCGGGTAGGGCAACATACAAGCAGTAGTAGCAGGGAGGAGCAGACGCAGGACCAGAGGATCTTTGAAGGGAAGGGTACTGTAACGACCCAAATTCTGGCAGGTCCGGATCACTGCCAGTCATCAGGTGTCACTTTTCAGTAATCCTATAAAACTCTAGACTCGATAATAGTTACTACATATGAGCCTTTCGTACTAACAGGATCGTGTATATTAGCTTATTTTTATCATATGCTTTTTTTTAACAAACCCGTTAGCAAAATCATAAACATCATTAGAGATATACAAAATAAAATAAATACCAAACTAATAGCAAAATCAAATGGCAACAAGATTACAAAAAAACTTTCATACATATATACGTCTTAAGTTAGTTCATACAAATTTGACATGCTTAGCTATATATACATACATATATATATATATATATACATACATATATATATATATATATATATATATATATATATATATATATATATATAAACTTATATACAACTGACAACTTTTCAGAATACCTGGTTCATATAGAAAACCCCTAAACTGATATACGGGCTAAAAAAAGAAAAGAAAAATATCAAATCCTACCCCTAAAAAATGCTACACAAGTGAGGGAAAGCAAAGTCTAAGGAATAAAGACCATCATCTATCCCACATTCTTCTCACCATCGGGACACAAGTCTATAAGCATCATCTCAGGACTAGTCTCGAGCATCTTATGTAGGGTCCGAAAATGCATGCTCCTCTGTGAATATAACTCCAATTTCGACAATCAAGTCGAAATCCTCCATCTGGGAGAAAAGGAAAAAGGAAGGGGTGAGAACCTATGTGGTTCCCAATAAGGAAACACCGTGAAAACACATCTCTCTCGTGAACCCTAGACTTCTCACTCTATTGTAATAACTAGCTTGCTAAGTCTCATGGCTACTTCCGTATCGCGTCTCTGACATTACTCTATCTTGGCATCTTCCGTTGGGGTTAATGCCGCTCCTTATGCTATTCTTTATGGAAATTATTCCTAATTTTACTATCTTAATCTAAACTTTGGAGAAATTGTAATTATACAACTTTAAAACACAAACAAGAATCAGAGAACAGAAAATGAACAAGAAGCAGATAGCACATAGCAGAAAGAATGAACAGTAAACAATCACAATCAAATGCGCAAACAATTTATGATGCATGTTTGTTCCTAATGCAGGCCATTAGCTCATCCATCGCTTGTCTACCCGCAACCTGACGTTACTCGAGGCGAACCCCAAATATGGTCTCTTTGCCGTGTCAGTCAGGCACAATTATTATCATGGGCGAACCCATGTCAGTTAGGATATCTTGGCATCACGATAGAAACAGGCTATCAGTTAGGCGAACATTCCCGCATTAGTAATCTTAAGCTATCAATTAGGCGAGCACTTTCACATTAGCAATTTGGAACAAGGCCCATTCAACATATATTATGCTATCAATTAGGCAGACATTCCCGCATTAGCAACCTTGAGCTATAAGTCAGGCAGGCACTTTCGCATTAGCAATTTAGCACAAGGCCCATTCAACATACATTATGCTATCAGTTAGGTGGACATTCCCGCATTAGCAACTTTAAGCTATCAGTCAAGCGAGCACTTCCGTATTAGGCACAAAGGCCCATTCAAACAAACAATACTCACGAATCATTATCCATTCATGGTTTCTCATTTTCTTTCTTTTCATCTTGCCTCCGCATCACCTTATAAATACACATACCTCCGCATCACCATATAACTAAACATACCTCCACATCACCATATTACTAAACATACATCCGCATCACCTTTTAACTTTAAATCTTCCTAGGAATAACTTACATTCTTACTCATTTTCCTGACTTGTCTAGCCTATTGCCTTCTTGGAAACCAGTCTTCTATTTAATAATTAATATAACAAACGGACTCATATTTGTGCAAACTTTATGTCCACACGTTCGTATCGAACTTAAGTTTCATTTGGTTCAAGTTTCAGAGAATTTCTTTCAGAACAAAACTTATGTCTATTCTGTTTTGAGAGATTTTGATTTGGTTAACCAGTGAACCAGTTAACTTCCAAAATGCATAACTAATTTTCTAGAATAGCTATGGCTCTGAAATTTAAACTGAATGAGGTAGACACCATAGGGTTTTATTTGGTTTTGCTTTCATCACAAAATCTTTTCTACATCAGGAGATATCCATCCAGGAAATTACTACTCTAAGTTTGTAAATCCTATTTAGCCATTAGTGAGCAGTAAAATGTTAAAACCTATAACTTTTAATCCATAGCTTCCAAAATTCTGAACTTTTGAGGAAACAAAATATACATCATGAGGGTTCTATCGAAACTAGTTGCACTTAATTTGGAGTTCAAGATCAATACCAATAACTCAAACAAGTCACTGAAATTACCGAATGAGTTTCAGAATTGCATGTCAATAAAATAGTGAACCTTTTATTTTGTAAATCATGTATTTAATTATATAAAAATAAGATTACCCCAAAATTTGTACACAGTGTTCTTTTCACACCAAGATTTCTATTCTCTTTAGTTGCAACTCAAAAACTCATCATAATCAAAAGTTGTGTAGGTTGGAAGTTGCTACTGGATTAATTCAAAAACATATTTTTCAGCAGAAACCATTTACTTTTATCTTTCAACCTATTCATCAGAAAATTCTGAAATTTTGAGAGGATGATCTAACCTCATCAAGAATTACCAGGAAATTATTACATGATTTTTGAGTGGCTAGAGTTTGCCCAGAAATTCACACAAGTCACTGTCTAATTTCAGTGACCATATCGACAGAATGTGGCTTAGGTTCTAACTAACCATTTTGGTTTCCTAAGCTTCTCATCGTCTCTTAATCATCATCTATCTTTATCAAACATAATCCAACATCATAGCTAAAAGTAACTACTCATTATATCATCAACAAACATCATTCACATAAACACAAACATACAATTACACTAGCCTAACCCCTATCTCGATGGAGTTCACCCTTTCTCACGAAATCGGTCCTAGCTTTCTCTTTATCTCTTCGGTCAAGGCTCCTTCTTGAGCTGGGATTTTGGGAAGCCTTAAGGGAGGATGACAAAGAAGATCATGCTCAAGGAACTCCTACAATCAAGATGGTGAGGTGAAGATCACATTTGTAGCTTGATGAAGGCTTGATGGAGGTTGGAAAGTTGGGCTCCAAGCTCTTAATCTCCACACTTGTTCTCTCCTCCAATCACTCTCCCTTTTTAGTTTCTAATATCTCAAATTATCCTCCCTCTTTTGTTCTCTTGTTAAAGCTTTAGAAATGAGGGTGAGCATGTCTATTTATAGTGTGGTGAATGGTGTGGTACGTTGCCACCAAATCAAGGAAGGATGACACTTGTTTAATGGCATGTATCTCTTCATTAAATGTTTCCTATTGATGCATCACTTTTGGCCAAGTTGTGGCTGAGGTTTAGCCAGCAAAAGAAGAATGGAGGGAGTGGTTTAATTGTGGTTATGTGGCTAATCTTGAGAGAATAGTTTGATTAAGGAAAAATCGGTTCGGTTTAAGTTCGGTTAGATTTTAATTAGGCTAAGTGTTTCAATTCTTTATTTTTCTTCTAGATAATCTTTCTAGTGGCTTTATGAATTTAGATTGAAGATAGCTTCCTTAAAGATTTGGCCAAATTGCCGAAGAGAGCAAAGGAAACGGTTCAATAATTAAACCGTAAGATTACTATTTTTCAAACCGTATCGGTTTAACCAACCAGTAACTGAAAAATCAGCAGCAGAGAGTATCTCGACTCTGAATCAAATTTAGAATATTCTACTAAGCTAAAATTTTTAAGAATAGCTAGTAGTAAAGATTCCATAGATGAATTTAACTCGACGGTCAAATTCATCGTTATCGGTACGATTTTTGGCTTAGGACACGCTTGTATCTCTCACGGTATATCTATTATTTTCACTTATCAAGTCTAAATTTGCGTTATTATTTTATGATGAGGTGATTCTCAGATATTTATTATTTTTTTCATCACAGAATTTCTGAGAATAACCCTGTGGAGAATCGGGGTGTTATAGGTACTCACCAAACAACGTCGTTTAGAAAGGGGGGAAGGGACTAATTTGTCCGGATTTAAAAACCTTTCCTTCACGTAAGACACCGTAATGACCAGGTCAGCCCAACGAGAACTACATCATTGTCGTCATACTTTTCTGTTGGGTCTGACGGATCCTGTTCAACATAGGGATCTAAATATCTGTATTTTTAAGAGGTCAAAGACTTAAATGTATTTTTCAATTCTCAAGGATAAAATATCCGGGAGACAAAAAGTTAGAAACCTATTTATCTTTTTTTTCTATATTTTATTTTTTACATATGATCTGTATATATTAAATTTACTAATTATTTAACAATTTTACTAACAAATCCTATACTCTTATTTATAGAGGCATTTCTATAAGTTATTAATGTAAGCAAATTGCATTGAAAATATAAAGAAAAGTATTTTTGATATATTTACTGAATAACGAAAAATTTAGGATTATTAATAAGTAATAACCTTAACAGCACTCTTAGTCAAATTCATTATTTATTTTTTTTAAATAAAAGATTCTAGTAAGAATATTTAGGAGATAATAAAAAAAGTTCTCATTACAAATGCTGTTATATATTTTAAATGTATTAAATATACTAAACTACTTTAATTTTATTTATGTTTTTAATTAAAAAATAAATTTATCGAATTAGTGCTTTAAGCATATTGATTAAAAATCAAAATGAAATCAATCAAATTAAAAAGGAAAAGGCAACAAAATTAAAATAAATGGCATAACAATATATAAATGGCATAACAATAGTATTTTTTGGTGACTTTTTTTTTGTGACGGGCATAACAATAGTATAATGTCTCTTTTCTTTTTCTCCAATTTTTTCTTTTGGGCGGCGAGATATGTTCTCTAAGCATAAGGGTCATACCAAGTAGTACCTCAAATGAATGAGGGTCAATCTCACGATGATTGATAGACCAAGCAACAATGGTTGATTAATTTACTTAGTTAGACAAGTAGAGAATGATGTTTTAAGAGTTCAAACACATTAACAGTAAATTCAGAAAATTAATAAAGCAAGCAGTAAACAAATAGTGAAATATGTATGGAGAAACAGTTAAGGCTTCAGAATTATCTATTTTTCGGATTGACTTTTCTTACTAACTATTTTAATCATGCAAGATTTAATTCATGGAAAACTATATATGACTAAGCCCTAATTCCTTAGACCTTCTTAGTCTATTCTAACTTTCATCAACCGCCAATTTCTTGGTCACTTAATTCCAATTAGAGGATGAAGTTCAATTCTAGTTTATGTGCCACAGAAACTCTAATTACCCAAATATAAAAGGATTATATGTCACGTATCTCGTTAAGTCAAAATAATTAGAAGTTTAGGAGAAATTATTTTCAAGCTGTTGTTCACGTAAAGAGCTTTTCCAAGTTATACAAGAACTCAATTAGAACAAGGGTCATACTTTCATTCCACCCAAATTCATAAGATAAAGAACGAAAACAATTCTTGAAATAGAAATCAATACATGAATTAAAATAAAAAAATAATAGTATCAATCCATACAATAGATAGAGCTCCTAACCTTAACAGTGGAGGTTTAGTTGCTCATGGTTTAGAGAGAAAACTAGGATTCTGTAAAACTGTAAAGTGCGGAATGAGGTAGAAGAGAAGAGAAGAGAGCCCGAAGGGCTGATTCTTTTCTCTTTTATATCTAATCCTAATTAATGTAAAATATATTTTCTAAAAACTAAATAATATCTTTTTCTAATTATATAATAAAAGTTTAATAAAAAATAAATTAGATTTTCGTGTAGCCTTTGTTGGAGTGAATTGGGACCATTGGATTCATTAAGCTCCATGCTGAACTTGGCTTTTTTCAAGTTCAACGTGGAGAAGGCAGCAAGTGCTTCAGCGTGTTCTTTTGAATCCACGCTGAACTTGGCTTTTCCCAAGTTCAGCGTGGAGAAGGCAAGAAGTTCTTCCTTGGAAGTTCTCCAATCCACGCTGAACTTAGCAAGAACCAAGTTCAACGTGGGGGATGCAGAGGTTTTTGGAGGAGAAATGTGCACTATTATATATCATTGGAAATCCCTGGAAGTTAACTTTCTAATGCCACTATAATCACATCAATTGGACTTCTGTAGCTCAAGTTATTCCAGTTTGAGTGCAAGGAGGTCAGGATTGACAGCATCATTCGCTTTCTCCCTTTTATGCTACAAAACTCCGTCAAATCCCTCCGGATGCTACCTGAAATAAATAAAATTATGCGCAACTCAAAGTAGCATCCATAGTGGCTAAAAGATATTTAAATTTTGATTTAACTTAGCAATTCAAGTGCTAGTCCCTATATTATCATTTTGGGACGCCCATTTCTTAACTCTTTTGGAGCTATTATTTCTATAGTTCACCTTTGTGTAAAATTTTCTGTGTGGAAAAATATAGTAGCAACAGTGCATGCCGACCATAAGGAAGCTCAGCAATGCTACAATGCGAGCTTAAAGACCCTACCAAAGGAAATCACCCTAAGAGTCAAGTCTGTCTGGAATACAGAGAACATCTCAACTCTAGCCGAGCTGGACCCTCAGAAAAACACTAGTAGACATGCTCTAATGGGCGCCCTACAAAAGATACAACTAGCAGAAGTCAACCAATTTACTAACATCGGTTCTGTTTTCTCTGCAAGAACAAAACAACACCTTGTTGAGATATTAAGATCCAACTCTGACATTTTTGCATGGACGCCAGCAGACATGTCAGGAATCAATCTGAACTTTATATACCATAAGTTGGCAGTCAATCCCAATGTCGGCCCTATACAACATAAAAAGCGGAACTTGGGTACAAAAAGGAGAAATACAGCAGTAGCAGAGACACAAAAATTTCTAGATGCAGGCTTCATCCGAGAACTCAGATTCTTATCATGGCTAGCAAATGTGGTTATGGTTAAAAAGAGCTTGGGAAATTGGCGCATGTGTGTGAATTTTACGAACCTGAACAAAGCATGCCCGAAAGATTCCTATCCACTTTTGAATATTGATAGACTAGTAGATGATACCTCGGGGTTTCAAGTGCTCAATTTCATGGATGCCTAATCCATCTACAATCAGATACTAATGCATCCAAATGATGAGGACAAAACAACATTAATATATGATCACGGTAATTTTTGTTATAAAGTCATGCCTTTTGGGTTGAGAAATGTAGGGGCTACTTACCAATGACTGATGGAGAAAGTCTTCAACGACCAAATTGGTCGAAACATTGAAATATATGTCGATAAATGGTAGTCAAATTAAGTTCAGAGGAACAACATAAAGCCGACCTTACCGAAATCTTCCAACAACTCCGAAAATACAATATGAGATTAAACCTAGAAAAATACGCATTTGGAGTACATGGAGGCAAATTCCTTGAATTCCTGCTAACACACAGAGGAATAGAAGCCAACCCTGACAAATGTCAGGCTGTGATACAAATACAATTACCTCAGTCAATCAAGGAAGTACAGCAACTCACAGCCGCCTAGCGGCACTGTTACGTTTCCTGCCTGCGGCGGCTGCAAAATCATATCATTTCTTCAATACCCAGAGAAAATCTGAGAAGTTCATCTGGACAAATGAATGTGAAAGCGCTTTTAATAAATTCAAAAACCTATTCAGTTCACCACCTATACTCTAGAAACATCAACAAGGTAAGCCCCTTTACCTATACCTTTCAATTTCAACTAACACGATCAGTTCTGTACTTGAAACAGAAATAGGAAAAGAACAACATCCAGTATATTTTATGAGCAAAGTTCTATAGAACGCAAAAATGAGGTATCCAACAATAGAGAAGCTGGCATTCGGCTTAATAATTACAGCTCGACGTTTGTGACATTATTTCCAAACCCACTAGATAATAGTTCGGACTAGCCAGTCATTACGCCAGATATTGGCAAAACTAGATCTAGTAGGACAAATCACAAAGTGGTCAATAGAACTTTTGGAATTTGACATTTGCTATCAATCACGAGGATCACCCAATGCACAAGCACTGGTCGTCTTTATTTCAGAATTCACCACTCCTGAAAGTCTATCCCCCGAATGGGAGCTATTCGTAGACGGAGCATCAAATGAAAGTGTGTCTGGAGCCGGAATCTTACTGAAAGATAACATCGGAGTGCATGCCGAATAGTCAATAAAATTCCTTTTTCAAATAAGCAATAACCAGGCTGAGTATAAAGCATTATTAGCTGGACTAAGATCAACAAGAAAGGTCGAAGTCCAAAACCTAAAGGTATACTGCGACTCCCTCCTTATAGTACAACAAGTAACTGGTCACTTTCAGGTACGAGATCAGCTCTTAGAAAAATATTTAAATACAGCAAAAGATATGATACAACATTTTCAAAATTTTGAAATTTCACATATACGTAGGGAAAAAAGCTGTAGGGCCGATATTTTATCTAAATTGGTTACTTCCAGAATAAAGGATTCAACAGATACTATGTCACATCTCACACTAATAGAACCGAGTTTAGATATCAAGATTGTTTTAAGTGTGTCACATGAAGAAGACTGACAAAGTCCATATATTCAGTATTTAAGAACTGGAAAAGTACTAAAAATGAATAACCAAGGTCATTCAAACATAAAGCGAGCTATTACACTATCATGGGAGACGACCTATACAAATGGGGATTCTCCTGACCATTACTGAAGTGCCTTGGACCATCAGAAGTAGAAGCCTCCATAGCCGAGATTCATGATGGCATCTATGGCCACCACACTGAAGGTAGGAGCTTGGCCAAGAAAATCCTACGAGTAGGGTACTACTGGCCGAGCTTACGCAAAGATTGCATGAACAAAGTACAGAAATGTGACCCATGCCAGAAATGTGCACCACTCATTCGCAGTTCGGCCGAATTATTGCATACTTCAGATGTTAGGTGGCCTTTTTACAAATAGGGGATGAACATCCTAGGACCATTCCCAATATCACCAAGACAAGTAAAATTTCTATTAGTAGCAATTGATTATTTTACTAAGTGGATAGAAGCACAACCACTTGCAAAAATAACCTCGGACAAGATATGCACTTTCATTTGGAAATCAATCATATGTAGATATGGTTTACCTAGAGAAATTATTTCTGATAATGGTTGGCAGTTCATTGATAAGAAAATTGCATCCTTTTTAACTAACCTTCACATTAAGCATTGTTTTTCCTATATCGAGCACCCGCAAAGTAATAGGCTCGCAGAGGCAGCTAATAAGATCATCTTGCAGGCCTTAAACAAAAGACTAACAGATGCTAAGGGACGTTGGGTTGAGCTAATAACAGAAATATTGTGGAGCTATAATACAAAACCACAATCCACGACCAATGAAACCCCGCTCTAGTTAGTATACAACACGGACTCTATGATCCCAATAGCTAGAGATCGCTCAAGGTTCAACTCGGACCGAGTACTTTAGCGAAGATGCCAATATGGATGCCAAATCAGCCGAACTCGATACAATAAGCGACGAACAAAGCATGGCCGAAATTCGACAGAAGTCCATGCAATTAGCCATGCAATAGAAGTATAACAAAAAAGTACGACCAAGGGTATTATAACATGGAGATCTAGTGCCGAGACAAATAGAGGAAGTCCGAAAGCCCATAGGACATGGAAAATCAGCAGCAACATGGGAAGGACCTTTCCGAGTCTCCAAAGTCATCGGAAAAGGGGCTTACTGCCAAAAAACCTTAGACAAGACGGCCCTACCCAACACTTGGAACATTTCATCATTGAAGTTTTATTATAGTTAATTTTTACTGTAAACAAGTTGGAGTGGGCATGTACTCTTTTTCCTGATCACAGAGTTTTTTTCCTAAGGAGGGTTTTACTCGGACAGGTTTTAATGAGGCCGACCACTCCACGCCTTTCAAACAGGAAGGTTTTTTCCATATCCCAAATGAAACATATTCTTTCCTTTCTATTTGCTACACTGTTCTATCTACTAAATTGTTTCATCCGAACCAACGTAAATCGAAAAGTTGGATACAACATCTAAGCAACATACAATAATAAGCATTCAAATATTTCAAGTTTAAACCGACATCATACGTCAGAAATCAGTTCAAACAAACACACCGATACTAGATCAGTCATCAAATCAAAATTTCAAAATACAAATTATCAAAAATATCCACAAACTTATTAATCTTTATCAGAGGGGAGGGGAGGAACATTTTCATCATGCTCCTCACCCGCCTCATCTTCAACAAGCTCACCATTCACTACAATCTTTGTCACATCAAGTCTCCCAACATCAAACTCGGGCACAAACATAGCTACCTGGCTCACAACTCGGTTGAAACCGGTAGCAAACATTTCCAAAACCTCATTTTCTAACTCGTGAACACGAGAGGTTATCTTACCCTTGACCTTGTCATTTTCCTTAATTTCATTTTGCAGAAGACGGATATGATCTTGAGGCTTAGTGACCTCCTCCTCCCTATCCTTCATCTTAGAGGTCACATTGATGATCACATTCTTTTTTTCTTTCACAGATCGCTCCAAATTCACAACTTTTTCAGCAACAACATGCTGCTCTGCACCTAGCAGCTCAGTAGCACGACCAACACACAGCAAACGCAAAGCCATAATCTACAACAAAATAAAAGAATAGCACTTATACAAACAGCACAACCCAATTAGCAACAAAAGTGTACCAACCTCGATAAACTTTCCCATCCCTTCCATACTCGTACGACGAGTCAGCCTTATATCCCCAGGATACTGGGAAACCCTATCAGCAAGCTCAAAAACGGGATATTGCTCATTCCAAAGGGATTGATGGTTCACCTCCTCTATAAACCCATGAAGTTTTTTCTGCTTCTCAAACATTGACCTATCACCCTTGTCCTCTTCGGAGAGCACCTCTAGTGACTTCTCGGACTCAACTTTTTTTTTTTTAGAGAAGGATGAGGTCGGGCACTGGAGACTGGAGTGAGCAACATCCCCTCCAGCTTCCTTCACTACCCCTAAATCGTTGCCATCTTTCTCACTTTTCTTTTTCAGAAAAGATTGCAACCGAGAAGTAATTAAATTAGGAACCCTCCCACCTGCAAACAATCGTAGCGTTATGTCAACAATTAGCAACCAACCAATAAAAAAAACATAAAAACACATTACCTATATAAGCCTTCAACCCCTCTTTCTCATTCTCCTTCTCAAAACTCAACAATTCAGAAATTGACAAACATTCAGCAGCCGCAAAACACTCTATCAAAAAATCTAAAAACATATTTTCTTCCTTATTTCTCTCCACAGCCTCAAGAATTTGCATTGGCTTCGGAGATCAATACAACGAAAATCTCTCTATCAACTCACCATCTAAATAGAAAGGGTATTTGGTGTTTACTGACTGAACCTTCACAAACATAGATTTGAAATTCTTGAAGGAAGATTTATATAATGAAAACAAAGAACGACCAGGGAAGCTACTAAGGTAAACCCACAAACCTTTTCACACTCTCTTAGATTGAAACAGAGAAAAGAAAATATTTAAAGACATAGAAAATTCCAGAAAAGACATCAAACATTCAAAAGCTAGCAAAAAAGCCCATGAGATTTGATGTATCTGTGAGGGAGCACAGTTCAGCTGCATCAGAACCTTACATTCAAAGTTAGAGAATGGAAATTTCAAATAGAGTTCTGTTAAACAGGGGGTATACATATAGAAATAAGCCCAGTCTCCCCTCCTCTCACAAACCCTCTCCTCACTACCACAAGGGAGAAGTTCGACGCCAATAGCTGAACCATCCTTGATCAATTTCAGAGCTTTAAGCTCGAGCAGCGATAGGTAGAAGCGCGAGTTTTAATATCAACATGCACGTAGTGATAAAAATTTTCACTTTTAACCTCCACCAACTTTTCCTTTTCTTTTTCTCTACCCATCGTCGAAACAAAGAGATAGAAACAAAGACAAGAGAACTAACTTTTTGAAGTCATGTTTCTTTCACAAACTTAAGCAAGAAGACTAGGGTTAAGAGTTCGTATCTTTTCCAAAACGAAAATGGTAATAAAACATCACTACTACCCACTAACTTAGTGGATAATTCAAAGATGACTGTTCACATAACCTGATTAAAAGAACGGCCCAGATCTTGCCTAGAGAAAAATACACATGAATTTATTGCAACACATGCCACGAGGTACATTCATTATTATTATTATTATTATTATTTCATAAAAAACCCAAGCTTGAAGAACAACAACGCGCGTTGAGCTTGGAAGCTAACATATTCGTCCATAACCGAGGTATAACTGCACAACAAAAGCTCAACTTGCTAAATGTAAGTTCGGTAAGTCAAGCTTGGGGGATATGTACTATATCCCTAATACATCAGCAAAATCGAGTTATACGTCGGCAGGATCAAACAAATTCAAAATAGATAACTCCCTATCGTAACAAACTTCTTCTCCGAATCTCGCACTTAGTTGGCTACAGATATCTCGACTAACAAATCGACAAATATTTCACCTATAACAGTTATAAATCAGAGTCTTAGCCGACGATAAGGGGCGGAAGATCACAAACAGAAGACACAACATCATTTTCACTCTCTTTAAGATACTTTACTGATTTGAATCTCGAAAATTTTTTTTGTAAGTACTATGCTTGGATTCGAGTTTACGAGGCTACTTTTCTGCTGGACAAGAGGTTTCAAGAGTTCGCAAAACAGTACAGAGCTGTCCTATAGACGGAAGAATATCCTAGTCAGAACAAAAATAAATTTTTTTAGTAATTAAATTAAAAGATAATACTAATAAACAATTTTTTACCCAATAAGATAGAGGGAAAAAGGGAAAAGAAAAAAAAAGGAAGGGAGAAGTATGACAAAGTTAGCTAAATGTTTTCCAATTTTTTGTTGCAAAAATTACTAAGAACACGTACAAAGATTAAAATTATATTTTCGACCTTTTCGGTTTTCCCCTTACAGGTATTATTGTAATATGTATATTCATATTCTTCTTTAAAATTATATATTTTATATTTTAGTTTATAAAATTTATATGAACTCAACGAATATACTACCGCTGATAGATCGCAGCCCTAGCCTAATGAATGTGAAATGGATAGAAATATTTTAACTCCTAATAATGTTAACTTACTAATACTATTACTACTACCACTACTACTACAGTATAAGAAAGGGGGTAAAAAAAAGAAGCAAAAATGGAAACAAAGTAAAAACACAAAAATGTATAATTTGGATCTTATCTGTTTGAGCTCTTTGTTTCGTTGGATATCGAGCCTTGTCACGAGCGTTTAACTTCTACTTTCCCTTTTTTCCATTATTTTCCCCCTCTTTCTTTTTTAATTTTTTTATTTTCCTAAAAAAATAAAAATAATGGTAATTTTTTTTAAAAATTATTAGAATTTATTATTTTAGTTATTATTTTCGATTATTAACTAATTTTTTAATTTAATAATATATTTTAGTTTATATTTTTAAATATTAATAATTAATTATTAAAAAAAATAAATTCAGTTATTCTTTTATTATTATTTGTGGAGAAATTATATATACACAATTATTGATTTGATTCATATATGACTGCAGTCCTAGTAGTGAAGTAGTAGTGGAAGCGGTGGGTGAAAAAAACCTTTCGAACAAGAAGTACCCTTCACAACACAAATCATCCATGAAGAGGGAGCACCACCATCTACATCCCAACCCACACGATCCCTCACCCTCTTCCGTGCCTGCACCATCGCCACCTTCATCTACGCCACCAACCACCTCCACCATCGCCGGAGCTTATTCCGGTTACTCAATCCACAACGGTACAACCTCTTCCGGAAAATCCAAGCTCTGGGACGAGTGCGCGGCGGCTGACGGCGGCATGGACGAGCTACTCGCGGTGGTTGGTTACAAGGTGAGGTCGTCGGATATGGCGGAAGTGGCGCAGAAGCTTGAGCAGCTTGAGGAAGCCATGGGGAACGCACGGGACGGAATCTCCCAACTCTCCAACGACACGGTTCACTTCAACCCCGCAGATATCTCCAACTGGCTCGAAACGATGATCAACAATCTCGACGTGCCGCCTCCTCCTCCTCCACCGTTGCCGCAGCAACACTCCGTTGACTCCTCCTCCTCCTCCGCCGCCTTCCTCCCCCAAACTGATTCCTCCACCATCACAACTTCCGTGGATAGGGCCTTCGAGGACAGCTCCTCCTCCGACTACGACCTCAAGGCCATCGCAGGCAAGGCAATATACACCACCGCCGCCGCCACCGCCGATTCCCTATCTCCTTCCTCCAAGCGCATGAAACCCTCGCCTTCCGAGTCGTCGTCCTCGACTCGGCCCCTCGTACTGGTTGACTCGCAGGAGAATGGGATCCGACTCGTCCACACACTCATGGCGTGCGCGGAGGCTGTCCACCAGAACAACCTGTCTCTTGCGGAGGCGCTCGTAAAGCAGATCGGGTTCTTGGCGGTGTCTCAGGTTGGAGCCATGCGCAAAGTAGCCACCTACTTCGCCGAAGCCCTCGCTCGCCGGATCTACGGTCTATACCCGGAGAACCCGATCCACCACTCGTTCTCCGATATGCTCCAGATCCACTTCTACGAGACCTGTCCCTACCTCAAGTTCGCTCACTTCACCGCCAACCAGGCCATCCTCGAAGCGTTCCAGGGAAAGAACCGCGTCCACGTCATCGATTTCAGCATGAACCAGGGGATGCAGTGGCCAGCGCTCATGCAAGCCCTGGCTCTCCGTCCGGGCGGTCCGCCGGCATTCCGGTTAACCGGAATCGGACCACCGGCGGCAGACAACTCCGATCACTTGCAGGAGGTAGGTTGGAAGCTCGCTCAATTAGCCGAAACGATCCACGTCGAGTTCGAGTATAGAGGATTCGTCGCGAACAGCTTGGCGGATCTTGACGCTTCGATGCTGGAGCTGAGGCCGAGTGAGACCGAGGCGGTGGCGGTTAACTCGGTTTTCGAGCTGCACAAGCTGCTCGCTCGTCCTGGCGCGGTGGAGAAGGTTCTGTCGGTGGTGAGGCAGATTCGACCGGAGATCGTGACGGTGGTGGAGCAGGAGGCGAACCACAATGGACCGGGTTTTCTTGACAGGTTCACGGAGTCGCTGCACTACTACTCCACCATGTTCGACTCGCTTGAGGGTTCGGTAAACTCGCAGGACAAGGTGATGTCGGAGGTGTACCTTGGGAAACAGATCTGCAACGTGGTAGCGTGCGAAGGGGTGGACCGGGTCGAGAGGCACGAGACACTGGGTCAGTGGCGGACCCGATTTGGTTCTGCTGGGTTCGCACCGGTCCACTTGGGTTCAAATGCCTTCAAGCAAGCGAGCATGTTGCTAGCACTGTTTGCGGGTGGGGATGGATACAGAGTGGAAGAGAATAACGGTTGCCTTATGCTTGGTTGGCATACTAGACCCTTGATTGCCACCTCCGCGTGGCAACTCGCCACCAAAACGGTGGTTGCTCACTGAGTTAACTCGGGTCGAGTTGGTGGACTCCAGAGATGAGAGTTCAGACCAACTTTTTTTATTATTTTAATTTTAATTTTCAATGGATAGCCACCAGAAAAAAAAATGGTTTAAAAAAAAACTTGTGGGGATGAGAGGGCAGTGTGTAATGTGCTGCTATGCTGAGCTGTCTGCACTGATTGCTCGGGACTGAGACCCACCATTGTCCATTTTCCTGCCCCCAACTTGTACCTCTTTCCACCCCCTTCTCTGTTAATTTTACCCTTTATAGCTTAGGTTTTTCCCTTTTTTCTCTTTTCTTTTGGGGGGGTTGAGTTGGAATCTCATGTAACTTTTGAGGGTTGGATTGGAAGAGGTTAATGTGTATTTATATTTCTTTTTTCTTTTATGTTTTTGATATATATAGCTTTGCTGGTAATAAAAGGAATCTTTTTCTTTTTTTTTTCTTTTTCTGTTTTTGGGGTGTTAGTAATTGTTGTTGGATGAATGGGATTGGTGAATTGAATTGATGATGAGATGATGGATCAATATCAATATCATTGTCAAGTTAAGAATGATGGGATCTGTGTGGGTCTGGGCCAGCTATGATGGAATCTTCGTGAAAGAGTCAGAGAGAGAGAGAGAGAAAGAGAGAGGTTGCCAAAATGGAGAATGGAGGCTGAGTTGCTTTGCACTAAGCAGAGATAAAGCAGGTTGCCTTGTGTGGAATACATTCAAGAGTTTGAGTTCACCCATCATCACCAATGGATATCTGTTACTGCTGCCCCCTCTCCCTTGTGTGTGTGCTTGACAAAATTACTGCACTATCAACCGAATCAACCCCTCTTTCCTGTCAGAGAGGAAAGCACAGCCCGTCAGAAAGTGAAACAAAGAGAGAGAATCGCTTTTAATGTCAAGATCTTCGTTGTGCTATTCACCTTGAAAAGTTTCACTTTTAAAAATGGGTATTCCCTCGCAATTATTGTGCTACAAGTCCTATAACGATATCACATTGCCTTGCTTCTGCTATTTCGTTTTCCCTCTTTAGGTTTCATTTCCTTTTGCCTTGGCTGCCCAAAGATATTTCTGGGTTTATTTTGAACAGACCAATCTGATTTTTTGCATATTAAATATGGTGACAACTGGCCTGCCCAAGAGGGTTTTTTTTATATATATATAAATTTTAATTCTACTTATTTATTCATGTATCCTAGTATCAAGAAAGTATTCAATTTCCAAAATGAAGCAACATGCGGTACACATTATTGGTCTGAGCAAGAATCAAAATCTCTATTTGCTCGTTCTATTAGGTAATATTCGAAAGATAATATCCAAAGTTATTTTATATAACATAATATTTATAATCTTATATACATAATATTTGTAATTATATATTTATTATATTTAAAATTGTATAATTATTTTAATAATAATTGATAAATATTAAATAAAAAAAATTTTAAATTGCTGGAACTATTTTTTATTATCTTTTAAATATTATTGTTTTTTAATTAATCCGGTGAGAACTTTGATTGAACTGGCCAGCTACAGAATATTATAGTACTCTGCACTCACCTCTGGGAATCTCCAGTTCCGGAGATCCTCAAACCCAATGCCCCCACCTTGTAAGTTTCTCACTTGTATTCTTTTCTTTTCCCCCCTCAAAATTTAAACCCGAATACCCAACCATGTGCACGTTACTGCACCTTCTATTTCTCTATTATTATCTAGTCTAAAGTGTATCTGTTACACTAATATGTAATGTTATTGAAACAGGGGTAGTTTCATTTCCTATATATTTTCTTAAAACAAAACATAGTACTCTCAGAAGCAGACTCTAACAAAATTTGCAATCATGTGGCGCCTAAGAAGTAACGTATTTGTTCTGGCCTTCTTGCCTAAGTTCCAGTTGGTCAGGCACTCAGGCCGTAATAATTATTAAAATAAACCAAATGGTGATACAAACAGAATATCTTCACTTCATTCCTAGAATGCTGCTTTATAAAACCGAATTGTCCATTTAGTTGACTTATTTTACATCACAAATTACTACAACTATTGATTATTGATTAACAGGAGATAAACATTAAATAAGGAACAATAATTGAGTGATGACAACCCACATAAACATAAAATGCAATAAGGTGACACATCAAATATATGGCGAGAAGATACAATCATATGAACCAAAAGAGACCGCCCCATCAGCATTTGTCAAACATAGTTTATTTAGTGTTTTGCAGGCCAGTAGACGACTCAATGAATGAAAGATGCATATGTAGCACTTATACACACATTAGATTCTACGTATTGGACCATCTTCCTGAGTGTATGTTGTGGCCACCTTCTATTAGTAGTATAAATAAATCACCGTTTTTACTATATAGTACTATACAATATAAACATGTTTTGTATCTGACTTGGCCGGGCCCCTCTAAAATTTTATTAACAATTAATTAATTAGCAACTTGTCCACTCGAGTTATCGAAAGGTATTAAAAGCTCACATCGCTTGCCTATTGCCATGCTCCACATGCTTCTATTATATATAGCTTTCCTAATTATTTTTCTCCCCCGTCCCTTTTAACCAACGATAAAGTGGACGAGGTCTCTTTCAGTTATATGCATAGGCCCGAATATTCTAAAGGGGAAAAGGAAAAAAATCTTAATATAAATTTTTTTATAATCAACAATTAAGAGATATATATTATATATTATATATAATATTAGTCCTTATTAAGGAAGCCAAGTCAGAGCGAAATTGCTGCTTGCTAGGTGCATTATTAGTATAGTAGAATAATCATGAAACTAAACGAAGTAATAAGAGGGGATTAGCTTAGTCAAAAATAATTATTGAGATGCACTTTTATGCAAAAAATTGTGGAATTTGTTGGATGACAAGTGCTAGTACAATAGCAATTGATTTAACATGTAACATATACAAGTCGTGAAGGTGGTTTTATTTCAATGGGGAGTGTGATGGTGTTTGTGGACAATGGAAGGAAACATGCTGAATTATAAAGCGGCGGTGGCGATGCATAAATGTGTGTATGGAATTTAGGTGTCCGTGAGAGTCACATTGTTGTTGATGGACAGTGTCTGAATCACTCGTGTGGTTACAACAGTTAAGCATGTGGGGGACCTGAATATGACCTGATATTGTTCTTTGTTCAACAGTCTATGTTTTAGTTTTAGTAATTAATAATGTAATGTTCCCTTTGGTCTTTCTTTGACCTAACTCTGCCCTTTCCTTCTCATCATCATAACTCCTTATCTTCCACGCTTTTGCTTCTTTTTTCTCTTATTTTCTCTATCGCCATTTTTCATAAATCGATATTCCTATTTTATTTTTATTGGGAGCTCTCTTCATCCTTATCCACTTCGGTGGTACGTACAATTTTTAGACTTTTTTATTTAAATAAATATTAAAAAAAAAATTTCTCAATATGTATATTTTGAAAAATAAATTATTTTTATTTTTATTAAATAAAAAATTTTAATTTTCATCTTTTTTTTGAACAAATTAGTAGATATTATGTACAATTAACTTTAATCCCTTGTTGTTAATAGGAACTACCAATTTAAGTTGTTCTATTTTTTTTTTTATTAAAAATAGAAAGATTTAAATTCATAACTTTTTAAATAAATATAGAGAGACTGTATCATTTAATTATTATTCATTGGTTGTCATAATTAACTTTGTTCTATTAGTTTTACAAAAAAAATTTAAAACATTCTTTGCCACATCCCTCTGGGAATAATTAAGCAATTTTTATGATTTGGCGGAATAAAAATTAAGTGGAGTAGATTCACCTCAATTCAGAGTTAGGGTGTGTGTTAGTTATAGCTAGATACGTATTCAATTCAACTACATGATATCTTTTACAATCTAAATTACTGTACGTATACGTAGCTCTATTAATTATAACAATAATTATTTGTACACTACTTGAGCATATTTCAGTCCACCACTTGCATGCGTTGTTGCTGGTCTAACGTCCTAATTATCTTAATTATCGTAAGCCTTACTTTATGTCATAAAACAAAGGTTAATCAAATGTTACGACAATTCTAAGATTTATATATAAATATATATAGAAAGGAATAATAATTTTAGAAGCCCGATGAAGAATTACGCTCAAATACAGAATTACAAAACACAAAACGTTCATACAAAACTACAAACTTAAGGCACAAGATAAAAATATAAAATAACATGATATAAATATATAAGAAAGTATAATAATCATAAGGAACTAGTCGCAACCCGCGAAATTTAAGCCGACTAGTATATACAGACATACAAAATTTTGAAGTAAAATAGTTTATACAAAATCTCTCTCAAGATAAGCCTCTAAGGCAAAAGTAAATACAAAAGTGAGAAAAACTAAGCAAAATAACCAAAAGGACAACAAAATGGAATGAGGTCCTCCACTTTGTCACCATCAAGCAACTCACCAAAATGAGTTGCGACCTGCATCTGAAAAACAACAAAGTATGGAATGAGAACTGGAGGTTCTCAGTATGGTAACAGTGTCCAGTAATATAAGATATAAGACATCGGGATGCCAGAGGCAATCCTAGAGTTTCATATCAATCATGATATTCAATTTTAAAACATAAGTAAATTTAAAACCATAAAGAAATGGGGTATTCTATCTTAAGGGATTTCTAAACTAACAGATACACCACTGTCCCATAACCTTTGCCAGCCTAACCGCCATGCGTCCCATCACCACCGCCTATCGAACCTCCTTAATCCCAGTAGAAAACACAAGTAATTATCAATTATATCAAGTAATTCAAGAAGCAATTAAGCATGTTATACAAATAGGCAAACAATGCAAGTAAACAAAGCAAACAACTATATAGAAGATGCACATGATGAATGACTGCCCTATTGGCTGCGATATCACATCGTCGGTTCAACTGCCAACCCGACACATCTCCATGGAGATGTCGCCCTTCGATCTCATAATGGAAACCCCCGAGATATCGTGCCCAAAACACGGTCCAGGATATAGTGTCTGCACACTCTAGTGATTCCGAAGGGATGCGAGCGGGATACTCTTGCCATGGACCTCCCATCTCAATGTAAGCGGGACTAACCACCGCCCTTACGCCGCCACCGCGACCTCGACAGGCGGGATCCAACCGCCGTCCCTGCCAGGCGCATAGCGTCTCAACAATCTCAGTAGAAAATAATATATCAGGGGTTTTTAGAAAACATTTTTCAGTACTCAATAAAGCCATCACCATATCCATAACTCCCCAATTCCTCATACCAATCGTCTTTACAATACTCTACCACCTCACTCGACTAATCTACTCTCAGTACTCCAGAAACCTAAATCTCTGTCTTCTAAAATTTTTACCAGTAAGTATCTAGTTAAACTCACTTAGGGTATTCTCTATATTTCAAGGCCTAAAACAAGTTAAGACACCCTAGATAAGCATTACGGAAGTTTACAAACTTGCCAGGAAGGTAAAACCGTTAAAAACAAGGTTTTCGTTGAAAAATAGGATAGTGTGCATACGCATAGGGTTGAGCGTACGCAGGGGTGGCAAGCGGAAAAGCCCGCCCTGCCAGAAGTCCACTCTTTGGCGGGTTGGCCTGCCCCGCCCCGCCTAGTGAGGCGGTCCTAGAATCCTATCCCGCCCTGCTTAACTGCGGGCTGGCAGGTTATGCCCGCCAAAGCTCCTCCTTTTTTTTTACTATTAATTACTAAATAATATATATAATTTCACAACCATATTAACAAATTTATAATTTTAAAGACATAAGAAATTATATTTTTTATATTCACAAACATTAAAGTCTTTGTAATTATAAATATCTAATAAAAATAATTATAAACCAAGTTTTCATCCAAAACATAATTATAAATATTGTCTCCAAAGCAAAATAAACGTACTCTAAAACATAATTATAAATATTGTCTCCAAAGCAACATAAAATAATCCAAAACACTCAATTTTCATCTTCATACTCTTGTAAGTTGGGTTGGAGGAAGTTAGGTTTTGGCAAAAAAATTGCAAAAATACCCCCTTACAAAAAAAAAACTAAGCCCGGCAAGGAAGCCCGCCCTGCCCCGCAGTTTAAGCGATGCAGGTTAGGCGGGATTTTGTTTTTTGGTGGTTCAAATTTTTCAGCCCGGCCTGCCTTTTTTAGCGGGTTACGGGAGCCGGCTCGACGGATTTTGGCCCGTTTGCCACCCCTAAGCGTACGCACTCCCAAAAGAATTTTTGCAAAGTGTGCGTACGCATAAAGGTGTGCGTACGCACAGAAGATAAAAGTTTTCATTTTAAACGAACGAACAGATACGTGCGAACGCCCTCAACAGAATGCACTTCCCAGCATGTGCGTGCGCACGATATTGTGCATACGCACAACTTGCAAAATTTGCAGGGTGTGTGCGCACAAGAGTGTGCGATCGCTCTCAACAGTAAGCATCTCCCTGTGTGTGCGTGCGGAACCCAATAGAAAGGAACGACCTCCCACCATCAAAGGTGGAACGACTTTAAAAGACGGTTATCAGCTCTATATCTACACTTATAAATACCCTGACATCCTTAGGTATAATTCGAACCCAATCTACTAAAATACCTGTTTAAACCTTGCTAACTTAAGTATCGGAGTCTCTTACAGGTACCACTCCCCACCTTTGCTCACAAACAACTTGAACGAATTTATCCTTGTTGTAGAAGACACTGGACAAATTATTTAAAGGCGTTTGGACCTCACGTTCAAGCCCAAAGCAACCCAGTTTTAGGTAATGTTCGAAACAATAACTAAAACTTAAATTCGTATTTTTTAAAATAAAATTTGATTAAAAGGAAGGGGAGGTGGAGGAAGAGGAAGAGTATCAAAAATGATTTTACCCGAAGGAGAAGAGGTATCACCCGATGTACCAGCTTCCTTTAGCTGGATAGCTCGGGCAACGGCATTCTTCTTAGCCTACCAAACTCTCTGCAGCGCGTTCGAGCCACAGTTCATCTTTGCTACAAAGGATAAAAACAAGCAAAGAAACTCAAGTCATATAACTCAGACATAAGCAACAATAATATTCAACAAAGAAAAGCTAACTACCTAGTTCGGTACGAACATAGCTTGGCTTTCCCATAAAAAATTTCTTCGTGTCAAGATTAGAAGCTCGGCTCCAACACTCATGGAAAAAGGCCACTACACACTCCTTTACTTCGTCTAAGTCCTCAAGATTATATTTAACAATGTTGGGAACTTTCTTCCAGTACAAGCTAACTTGAGTTCATCCTTCTCGTTCAAGAAAAAAGGTCGAGCACCATCTAAAGATCGGAACTTGGAGAAATAATTTTTAAAGTCATGAGATGAATCATCAAAAATAGAGAACACTTTTCTCCCCTGGATAGTCCGGAAAGAAATCAAATGTTTTTTAGAATTAAATGATTTTGTAAGTTGAAAAAGGTAAAAGAAAATCTTAGAGAATCACGGAAGATCGAGCTCCCAACTAACCAGCTGATAAACTTTCATGAAACTCCAGGAGTTAGGGTGAACCTGAGAAGGGAAAACTCTACATATACGAAGGATTTCTAGCTCAAAGTCAGAAAAGGAAAGACTCACTCCCAACCTGGTGAAAAGGCATTCATACATGAAAACGAAATGGCACTCTGACTTGTCAAGTCGAGAAAAGCAATTCCTATCCTCAGGATTAGGGGCCACTATCTCGTACTCCTCCTCGTCTTCCCTCCCCTTACAAAGCCTATGCTGCCTACGAAAAGTCTTTATATACTCGTTATCAACTACGGGGACAATAGAAAGAATAGTAACATCTACCCAATCTAAGTTAGATGAAACTTTGGTAGACATGTTGAGAATTACAAAACGAGACATAAAGGGTTATACCTATAAAACAAAAGAAAGTAGTCACTATAAAAACTCACAAGCTACAAATCAGAAACAACAATACGGCACACAAAAGAGGTCAAACCATCCTCAAGAATGGGACTTTCATGACTTCATCGTGTTTTGCTAAGAATGCGAAATGACATCATTACTTAGACTGAAAATGATACCATTTGTGTGCAAGACAAAACCCTAGAAATTCAAAGAAAAAAAGCACAAATTCACAAATTCAGATTCTACCATAAAATTCTACAAAACTTTCCATCAGATTCTACAAACTCTCAAGAGTGATGAAGATTCATAAAAATAAGGAAAATGGAAAAGAATAAGAAAGGAAGGAACTTTTTTACAAGCAATCAATAAGTACCCACATTTGCAAAAAAAAAAAAAAAAGTCTTTCATAATAACGTAAAGAACATCAATCAAGCAAGAAAAATCAACCTTGTTGAAAAAGAAGTAGCCACAACAGGTCACTATCCCTAAATGTCTATCAAACTCCAAGATTGATAAATCTGGGATGAAGGTTGAACAAAAATAGAATCACAATAAAAAGAGATAAAAGATTGAGAGAAGACGAAGTAGAGTACATAAACTGAAGCGAAAAAGAGAAAAGAGCAAGTTATTATGCTTATATATAGTTATTAGGGGCAAAATAGTAAAATTATCCCTCATTTAATGACACACACAGTTACTAAGGTAACTAAAAAGACGTGCGAATGATTACGAAAAGATGTAACGTTTAGATTTAAAAACGCGTCGAGCACCTGAACTAGCGCCAAGAAAGGTGGTGTATCCGACGTAATATGATGAAGACCATCATAAATCAAGACCCACTTTGAGATGCTTGAACCCGAACCCATGAAACTCAACCTCAAACAGGGGGACTATTCATACCCTGACCCAATACAGCCAGACCCAAAGTGAATAAAACCTAATCTATAGACAATAGTCAGGTCGACACCAACCCGACCTCATGAAGGTGAGTCGTATCGACGTTAGACTCGGAATTACTTATCCGAATAAGTAATCAATCCCTACAATCTCTCCTACTCATCTAGAAAGGAGATTTTAATAATCTTCCTAACAAAAAGGAACGACTACTCACGATCAAAGGTGGAATGACTTTAAAAGACGGTTATCGGCTCTACATCTACACTTATAAATACCATGATATCCTCAGGTATAATTCGAACCCAAACTACTAAAAAATCTACTTAAACCTTACTAACTTAAGTATCGGAGTTTTTTGCAGGTATCACCCCACCTTTGCTCACAAACAACTTAGACAAATTTATCCTCGTTGGAGAAGACGCCAAACAAATTACTTAAAAGCGTTTGGACATCACGTTCAAGTCTAAAGTAACCCAGTTTAAGATAATTCTCGAAACAATAACTAAAACTTAAATTCACATTTTTTTAAAAATAAAAATTGATTAAAATTAAAATTATTTGGTATATTAAAAATGTAATAAAAAACAAAAAACAAATCACTGATGTAAAGAAAAAGAGTTTGACAAAAGGAAAAGAGGTAACACCGATTTTGCAGTAATTTGAAAGAGATTATCGGTAGTGATAAAAAATAGTTTGGTAAATAAAGAATAAAAATATAAAACTAAATAATTAAATTAATTTCTAAATCAAATGAACTTTTATTTTACGTAGTTAATTCTAAACACAATAATTTGTTTATTAAAAATGTTACATATACACAAAAAAATCATTCATTATATATTTATGTATAAATTAATATACGTGTTGTTTAACTCATTTTTAATATGTATTTATATTTTATATTTGTGGCTGATTTAATTATTCGCAAGGGATACGAGTTTTTTACCTTACCCACGGATGACATGGGTAAAACTCAATGATTATTTACCGTTAGAGTATTCTTAAACCATAAAAATCACAAAATCTCTCAAATTTCAAAACTCAAATCACGAAACGAAAAAGGGGAGGACTGGACATGAAATTAGAATTTTCTTACCAAATTGTTAGATAGATTTTGTAGTGAATTTCGAGATAAACGTGTGGCCGCTGATGACTCGTCAATCGGAACTTCGAATCGAAAGTTATATGAGTTTGAATAGGAGGTTAGGGTTTGAAGTTTCTTCTTTTTCCCCTCTGTGTTTAACGTGTTTCCCTTGATTTGGGAAGGAAGAAGAGCACAGCTCTTCAGTTATATGGTGATTTGGTTGGGCCTTGGGTCCAATACAGCCATACAGGTCCGGTTCGTTTAGTTCGGCCTGTTCGACCCAATTTTGAGCCAAATTTTTTAAAATTAGTGTTAAAATTTTTATTTTAATTAGCTCTATCTCATTAAATTATGAAATTCTATTTTTTAATTTCTTTGATTAATAATTAATTTATTAACTAATTATTTACTAATTTTACGGGTTTTACATCTTTTCCCTCATCTTTCTCTTTCGTTATCATCGTTGTCGTCACCACCACCACCTTCTCTCATTGATTTATGCTTTTTCTTTTTTTTCTCTCCTACTCCTTCGTTATTACCACCACCATCATCTTATTCTTCTTTTTAGTTAAATATCATATAATTATTTTAATGATAAGAAAAGCACATAATATTTTTATGTCACGATTAAGAAATTTCAATGTCAATATAAAAAAATTTTTGTATAAAAAATTTCGGTGCTATTTTTTTTATAAATTTTATATAATTTAAAACTCTGTTTCTTCATCATCATCATATCATTTTTTTTTCTTTTTTTTCTTATTTCATATTCTCATAATTCTTCTTTTACCCTCTTAATAAAAATCTGTGTCACAATTACGAAATTTCAGTATTAAAATTAATAAATTTTTTGCATTACGGTTAAAAAGTTTTTGTGCTATTTTCTGATAAATTTTACATAATTCAAAACTCCTCTTCATCTTTTTTTTCTTCTTCTATTTAATACCACAATTCAGTGGTAACAAAATACATCATTTGCTTAAAAATAACAAAGAATTTTTTAGTGAAATAAATCTTTAGAGAATTACAAGTTTAACATTTTAACTCACTCCACCACAAAATATATTTAAATATGTTTTACAAAAAAAAATACATTAACTTATTGTAAATGACATGATAAAATGGCTGAACCTCTTATATATGAATTCAATATCACCCAATTAGTTCAATGATAAGTACATTATTTAGTTGAAAATGATACGATTAATAAATTTCTATGTCACGAATAAGAAATTTCGGTGTCAAAATAACAAATTTTTTGTGTCACGATTAAAAAATTTAGGTACTATTTTCATGATAAATTCTACACAATTCAAAACTCTCATTCTTCCTCTTCTTATTTTACATTTTCTTCTTTTTCTTCCTCTTCTTATTTTACATTTTCATCATTATTGTTTCACCCTCTTAACATGAACCTGTGTCACGGTTAAAAAATTTCAGTGTCAAAATTAAAAATTTATTGTGTCACGGTTAAAAAATTTTAGTGCTATTTTTTGATAAATTTTATATAATTCAAAACTCAACTTCTTCTTCATCATCATCATCCTCTTCTTTTTTGTTTATTTCCTCTTTCTTATTTCACATTCTCATAATTCTTATTTTATCCTCTTAATAAGAATAACAACAAAAATATATATATATATATATATATATATATATATATATATATATATATATATATAATGCAGTAGCAACAACAAAGATGAAAAAAAATACGCTAAAAAAAGAAGCGCATAATATGAACATTTACGTTAATGGAGAGTTGGAGCATGTCTATGTTCTCGCTGATGAAACTAATTTTTATTAGATTTAAACCAATTTTATTAAATTTAATTGCTAAAAAAACTTGGATGTAGAACGAGACATGTTTTTAAGCAGAAACCAAATGCGAAAAATGCACAATCCATCCATCGGAGCAAAGGAAAAGCGAAGTTTTTGGGCGATTCTACCTTCTGGGATTCTAATTGTAAAATGTTCAAAGGTTAGTTTAGTTTTTTACTTAAATGAGAGCTTTGTTTGCTGTTTTATTTGTGTATGACGAAAAATAATGTTCACCGTTGGGTTTGACTGATTCAAAATTCAGATGAGATAGAAAGAGCAAGGTAATTCTTAACCGACAAAGAGTATTACAAATGTCACTGTTTTAAGAAAGAGGTTAATTATTAGTGGTCCTCTTGAAAAGTTGAATAAAATCAATGAGGCTGTTGAGTGTTGACAAAGACCACGATCATCCAGATTCCCTGAATATTATTATAAGTTTCAGACCCTCTCTTACTCTCACACACATGCATAGGATAGGATACATCATAAAGTGTAATACTCTTTACTCTAAAATACCATGGATACAGTAGTGTGCTTAGTTGTCTGTAGGTTGTTGCTGGCCTGTAACCTATATTTGTGGTTGCGGAAATAAAATTGAGTACATAATTTATCATGGGAATTAAATTTACTAGCTTGGAGGAACAGGTTTAGGGAACATTTCTTGTGTTACATATACACCATACTGCAGGTTGGTATCTAGTTACTGGTTTTCGACATTAGATTAACCTTACAAATTAATAATGCTCAGCTTCTTGTAAAGTGTAAACCTTACCTAGCCTGTTCAAATAGTTAATTACATTATGAACATTTATTAATTCAGGAAAGTAGTGTACCACAACAACAACCTAGTCAACCTACAAACTGGAGATAGACAATATATCATTAAAGAATCTAAGGTAGCGTTTGGTAGAGAGACAGAGACAAAAAAACTGAAATTGAGAGACAGAGACTAAGAGAGAGATTGAAATAAATATCAGTATTTTGTTTGGTGCAAAATTGGAGACAAAAATTGAAACAAGAATGAAACTCTAATTTAATTTGCACAAAGGGTAAAATTGGAATTAATTAATTGAAATGAAGGTATTTTAGGTATAAAATATTATTAAAAGTTTCAGTCTCTATCTTTAAAAATTTTAGTCTGTATTCCTACTTTTTGGAGGTACTAAAATACTGAAATTTTAGAGACAGAGACAGAAATTTTAATACTAATTTCTGGACTAACATACTGAATCTCAGTCTCTCAATCTCTGTCTCAGTACCTCAAAACAAACACTATCTAAGAGAATGTGTGAATTACTGAATTGTGATCCTCACTCGTCTAAACAAGTGGATAGTTTCATCACTTAGCAAATTGTTCAAAATCAATCTAGGGCTTCAGTTTTTGTAAAATTTATATTCAGAGATGTCTCATATATATTTTATTTTTTTGGGTTTCCAACACATTTGGACATATAAAATATTAAAAAAAAATTATACTTATTCAGTTCAGATTTCAAATAAAATAAAAGGTGGTAACCTTTGATTTTCTTTATCAGAACATTTTTTTATTCGAACTTGTGGTTCCCCTTTTTTTTAACAAATGAAGAAAAAAAAACCATATAAACAGATTTTTGGGCCATGGATTTTATGAGCATGGGTGTTTATGGTCTATATGGTGTAGTTTTTTGTTTTTGGACATACACTAAAAAGAAATACATAAGATATTTGCAGTAAGGAGGCCCAATAAAACCATACAAACTTTACAATGATACTGCCTGTTTAGGTCCAGTATTGTATACTAGTTCATCTGTCTCTCAAAATTAATACGATTCATGATAGAGACAAAACATTTAGATAAGCGATACTTTTGGCTCATTTTTGTTTTCCACACCAAATCAATTAGCACCAATCCATTACAGATATAAAATTAGCAAATGCAATTCATTTTTTTGGATCTAAACAATTTTAACAGTAGAAATAAAATATATATATTATAAAATAAAATAAGAGAGATAGAATAGTAGAGTTAAATTTAATAACATAATGAAAATAATTATGCACGATTCTGATGTATTACTAAGAACATTTTTAAATTTTAGTGAGAAATTTGTTCCCAGTTGCCACATAAGTGTATCCGTTCCTCAATGCAGCTGATCGGTGAAATCTTGCATTTATCCCCCGAATTTAATGCACGCTTGTATTCTAGCTACGCTTTGGGTTGCTCAATTCATCCCATGTTTTGGAGGGTGAAATGGTCCCTTTTGTAGTAAAACATGCATACATAAGATTACATTCTTATCAATACATGCATACACCTGGTGATCTTCATATCATATCGTTACACCACGTCTACATGCATTCCGAGAAAGAGGAGCTTCCAGCGGGTTTGAATCTAGTCATGCCGTTGCATTAGAATTTAGAATTGGGTTTGGACGCATATCAGTGAAATAGAAGTGACATGTGTGAAAATCGATGATTGTGATAAGGGAAATGTGACAGTCATGAGACACCGTTAAGAGGGAAAAATAATAATAAAAGAAGACAAAACATAAAGGAAATCAAAGTAAGCTTAAAAGAAATAGTAGAAGAGACAAAAATCAGTATTTCACATGTGATTCTATTCTTTAGTTAATTTGATATGTACTTATCTCACTCGATTTTTGATATGTTTCGATAGGGTGTCGAATCGAGTTTGTATCAAGATCTTAGTTTGGATAACAGAGAGATTCTTCTAAAAATAATAAATTCGACCCGAAAATTATTTAATAATTGTGTTAAAGTGACATGTCAAAAGTAGCAAATTTATAATGAATAAAATAAAAGAATAAATTAATTAACTAAAGAAAAACTCAATAAATAAATGAAGGTGTAAAAATTTTAAATAAAAGCAAATTAACAATAAAAATGTACAAAAAAAGAATTAAATAAATAAAAAAATAAATTAAAAGTTGGCTTCTAATACTTACAAGCATTTTTCTCGTGGCCAATGAGTAATAGCTCAACTGGGATAGGTTCCCCATACTTAATTAAGAGGTTGCGGGTTCGAGTCTCCTATCTTTGGTATAAAAATAAATAAAAAAAAGCATTTTTCTCGTGATACTCCCACATTCTATTTTGTCATTCTTAGTTTCGACCATTTTCATACCCTACGCGCAGATATCCAATCCGATCCAACCCATTCGGGTAGGGTAAGTACGGTCCGGGTATGCTTGCGGGTAGGGTAGGATACGGGTTTAGGGTATATCCTACCCTACCCGCACCTCATAACCTCTCTTATGTAATGACTTACAAAAAATAAACAATCACTAAAACTAGTTAGTTGATTTAATAATTTAGAGCATTAGTTTTTTATTTTTTATGTTATTAATATGTATAAAATTCGAAATGATTGAATTTTATATTTACTTTAAAAAAATTTGATATTTTTGCTAGTAGAATAGAATAGGGTAGGGTTTAGAATTTTAGGATACGAGTAGGATTAGGGTTGAGAGATTCTCAACCCGCAGATAGAGTAGGATAAAGTTTTAATAAAATTTTCAATCCACAAATAGAATTAGGATAGAATCCAAACCCAATCCTATTCTACCCTACCCTATCCATTGCCAGCCATATCCGTCCTATATTTCGACTTTCTATACACTATAGTCGAATGTCTTTCATGAGTCAGAATTCTGTGCTAACAGTAATAATATTTTGTTTTTAGTAGTATATGAGTATATCCTAATGTTCTTTTGCTTGTATTAATCTGCTACTGATAGTTTGGTACCATATAGCTCTCCTCTCATGATCCCCGAAATTGGAAGGACTGAGAAACCGACGTTGACTAATTCGGTAGTCGTCGGAACAAGCTATTAGTGAGGTCTTATTAGTAGGATTTTTTTCATCCTCTTAATTAATTCCAATGAGTTATTTGTTTGTGAAGAAAAACAAACATCTATCATCCTAACCAAATGTAATTATTCAAGAAAGTAACGCATGGATTGTGTGATTTAATTTAGTTCATGTTTTCCTTTTATAAAAATAAAATATAATTTACTTAGATAGACCATCAATCACACCTTTTCGGTAAACAAAAATCTATTCACATGGAAGAATACTTTAATTCTCTACTTGTTATTTTATAATAATATAATAATAATACGTTGATCAAAATAGTCAAAAGAGAAAAGATGAAAAATAAAAGGAAGTAAAACACTAAAACATAAGGATGACAGCTAAGGCGAGTCTATATTCTTGAGAAGATGTGTAAATAATTAGAAAGCTCTCTAAAATATGTATTAAACAAAATTAATTAAAAAAAAAGTAAACAAATAACATTTCGTATAGAATTTAAAACTTGCAATATAGTAGTACCAGTTTAAAAGTTATTCTACAATAATAGCTTAACATATTCTTTTGTGAATATAATGTGTTTTTTGTTCCTAATGAATACGACATGCATCACCAAATTACATGGACCCAGAATTAGATATTAATTTTGGTGGACACTGGACAGAGAGATATGAGATATCTGGCGAGAGTGTATTGTCGAAATAACGAAAATGACACCACGATTGGCATAAGAAATAGGGAAAGTACATAGATTAAGACATGGATAAAAAAAGGTAGAAAAGAAAAGAAAAGAAAAGGCTGATTGCAGGTACAACGGGAGTTGCATACCGTACCCTTCCTTTTCTTCCTTTCATTTCTTCTAGCGACAATATCTAATGAGAAATTCAGAATGTTCACTTAGATCAAACGTGTATTGCATGATAATATTTGTAACAATTTTGGTTAGTATTTGGCTAATATAAATATTAAATTATTTTTAACAAATAAATTTTCTTCTCATAAATATGTATGCAAGTTATATAATTTGTGTGTACGAATTGTGATAAATATAAATATAAAATAAGTAATTTATGTATATAAATTTTTATAAATATGAATACAAATTATTACTAATCTAAAATAATAATATTTTTTATCATATAATATTGTTGATAATTTTTTATGCATTTTTTTTTCTAGCAAGCAAGACGTACTCCTCAATTGAAAGTGAATACACTAATTGAGCGCACACAAATAGCGCTTGATAATTAAATCAAGAAAGTGAACGTGTAACTACTACGAATTATACTCAGAATGTAATTTTCATGCTTACTCATAGTATACTATTAAGTATCTACAGAGGAAAAGATATAAACATGTGTACATAAAGTTGAGTTTGTTTAATTGAAATTCATTAAGAGAATAGGATTGTGCAGTATGCAAAGAATTGGGCAGAATGAAAGAACGGCCACAAAATGAGTTGAAACTTGGAGTGGAACAGTCATAGATTCGCAAATTGTGAAAAAAGGGGTGGTGGAAACAGAGCGGAATCATGTAGGTGCAGATGCACATGTAATTAAATGCCTAATGCCCTAAATTGATTGCAACTCTTAACCAATCACATAGCTATAGGAGGGATGGAGGGGAGAGCTACACTTGGTTATGCTTGATTCTAAAATGGATTACTCTCGTCATCTCTTGTAACGAAAACACAGCTGTCACAAGCGGAGAAGATATGTCCAACACCCACATGTTCATGATGCTGCTATTATTAGTATGCTTAGTAAATTGGTACAATAATAATATTTGGCCTCGCCGCTGGAAATGTCTTTGGGCACATGATGCTGCTGCTCCTCTCATACCTTGCTTTTTGCTCCTCAATTTGTCAATTTTCTTCAATAAAATTGGCAAATTTGCGGGTACAATTCGTCCAAGTAAAGCAACCGTGTGCACAGAAACAAATATTATTTAGATTTTAGATTTCTACAAAATATTATTATTGATTTATTTTATTTATTATAAATACAAATATTTATTTTTCAAACACGATTACAATTTACGAGTTGACCGGTGTCTGAAGATCAGAACACACATTTCACAGTAAGATTAGAAAGACTTTAGTATGAGTTTGGAATAATAGTTTGTTATATTACTATATTAGGAAGTTGTGGTGTTCTAGTACGTCCCTCCTAACCCCAGCTGAGGTGAAGGAAATTGTCAACAATTTACAGATCCCAACAACAAACACGTGTTCTGACTTGAAAAAGAAAAAACAACACAACTAGCCCAGGCATTTTCACTTTGCGCTAACGGAATATTCCTCAGCATATTACACTTAACAGTTGAATAACATCAATTCTGATTCCAATGAAGATCGAAACCCTAAATATCAAAGCTTATTATTAAAATTCACTAAAGAGAGTGAGTTCCCAGGCTAGTGAGAACAAGAGAAAACCAACCAGTATAATAATAAAAAAAAAACATGAAAGAAGAACAATGATGTAAGACTTGAACGACAATGAATTCGTTGAAACTCTCAAGCACTCAGTGGGAAGAAATCTTAAGGTTGAGGGACTTGTTGAACCAGGCCTTCCAGCTGCCGCTGCCTCTGCGTGAGAGGGTGGTTGTGGTCTCACTTGCATCAGCATCTGCCACACGCCTCGAAGATGTTTCCGGCTTCCTGCATAGCATGAAGTTCCTTGCTCCGTGTGATCCAATTGTCTCCCAAGGACTCAGGGCTGCACAAACATTAATACCAATGCATAATTCAGAACCATCTCAATTTCAAACTCCAAAACCACAGATCAAGCAATTGTTTTGTTAAAACAATTTCATTCTAAGCTTGCCAATGTAGCTTTTTTAAAAAAAAAAATGAAATTGAGCATCAATGCTTTCATTAGGTACAAAATTTGAAAATTTCTCTTTTGGCTAACCTTAATAAGTGACTCGTTAGCCAAGCCCTTAACCAATTAAGGCAAAAA
Organism: Arachis hypogaea; assembly: GCF_003086295.3. Lineage (NCBI taxonomy): Eukaryota > Viridiplantae > Streptophyta > Magnoliopsida > Fabales > Fabaceae > Arachis > Arachis hypogaea. The sequence continues at coordinate 141,270,200 of NC_092038.1, forward strand.
CAAAGGGAAGAATCAGGTTTTCAAAAGAAGAATGCTTAAAACATGTTAATGACGACAAACAAAAGATGCAACACCAAGCCATGACCATTGCCAAAATAGGGTTCCAAAATTTCCATTAAAACAAATGTAAAAAATGTCAACTTGATAAAACTAGAAGCTACAACGTCAACAGAGATTCACAAACTCAACGCAGGGATACAATTACTGCAATGCTGAACAGAACATGATTGCAGGAAACAAAAAAGTTTCAGAATTTGGAGGAAGTACCATCAGATCCAACAAGGGGGCAGTAGAGGGCGAATCCGGCGGTGTCGGTGCCAAGAACAGGGAGCCTCCCCTCGCGGGCGTAGGACTTAAGGGCGGTGTCGATGACCGCCGCAACAAGGTCTCCCTCATTCACCACAAACCGAATCGGACCCGCGCTCCCAAGCACGTTGATGCTTATCAGAAGCCTCCTCACGTTCGCGTTCTGGTTGTTCTTCTTCTGCTTGCTCAGCAACATCTTTTCTTTTCTCTTTCTCTCAAATTCCTCTTCTTTTTTTTATTGAAATCAATCGAAAGAAAAAAACGAAAACAACACACGCACACAATTAAAAGAATTCACCGATCGGAGACGAATCCCTTAGCCCGGATCTGTAGCGATCACCGATCGGGTGAAGAAAAAGAACCAAAGAATGTGGATTCCCGTCGCAAAAGAAAAGGGGGGAAATTAGGGTTTGTTAAATCGGCGTGAGAGAATTCAGGGGTCGAGGCCGATGCAGCGGTAGTACCAGCCTTCCTTGCAAGAGCCGAATGCGAATGCAGATGCAGACGAAACGGGGAGGATTGCGCTCGCCCTTGAAGGAAGAAGGGGGCGCATGTAATCGCTGTTGCTTAGGGTTTCTACCATTCACAACCGATTTGAGCTTTGGGAGATGAGAAAAGAACGCACAAGAGGTAGAGGACCCAGCGTGTCGGAGAGAAAAAAAATTGAAACTTTGTTCAACTTTTCAAGGGTGCATTAGAAAACGTGGGGGAGCTTCCTTAAATAAGGGTAGCGTAGGGTTGGTGAAATTCGGAAATTTCGGATCCGGATTCGGGTCCTTAGGGTTCTAGATTTTATTGTTGTTTTGTTAATTTAATTTAGTTCAATCATGATTTTCATCTCAAATTGTGTGTGTGTGATTCTTTTCCCTTGAGATTGTGCGAGCTGAAAGACACGCAATTTTAACAAGGCCAACAAAATACTTAATTATTTACCCTAATTATTTTGGTTCATAACTTTTGTCTTGATTGGTTTATTTCCTTCGAATTAGGTTAGAGGGCGTTTTAAAGCCACTAAATAAGATATTAAATAAAAGAAATTATTTTCTTTAATATATTGAATATATACAAAATTTAAAATATAATATGTTAAGATTACTATTAGAAAAAATTTTAAATTCTTATTTTAATAAATATATAACAAATGTAATAAAAAATTAAATTTTTATTTCTTATAAAAAATTAATAAGTAAGAATATATATTAACTAAAAAATATCTATACAAAAATTTCTTTGGCAGTAATATATTTAATTAATGCCATTAGAAAATTTGTTTACAAGAATCTATTTTCTTTTGTGAATTTTTAAAATGTGTGAGCTAAAGATGCGCATTTCTACTTTTACAACGAAGCCAGTATTTAATTCATGAATTTACCTCGTCAAAATTTATCATTTTTGTTTTGATTTTTAGATCACTCATTTTCCTTTTTGATTTCCTGTGTGTTGAGGGTTGTTGAACTTGAACCAGAAACGTGTAGAAGATTACCGATTTGGTCATGTTTAGCATCGGATGCCCATTACAAAACATATTCTTTCTTAGGTTCATCGGTTCATGTGTACAGTACAGATGCTTGTTCAATTTCAAACAAACCAGCTTTCTATTAGAAGAAATAAATTTTTTTAATTGTTAAAAAAAATTATGAAAGTAAAATATGATCTTTAACTTTTTATTGTTTTCTCTTTTATATTTATTTTTTGTCTTATTTACAAAATTAATAATAAAAAATTACATTTTATCTTTCAATTGTTAAAAAAAATTGAGAAAGTCTATTTTCTCTGTTAGACCCTTTTTATTTTTATTCAGTTTTAGATAAAAAATTATATAATATGTCATAATAGGGGGAATGTCATTGCTTTGAATTTGTATTTTGTTTGGCACATATTTGAATTTAGATATAGATTTTCATAATAAAGGAATAAAACTGGTTCCATGCCTCCTTGGGCTCTACGCATTTCCATTTGAAGAGAAAAAATCTGAAAAAAAAAATTAACCAGTACAAACAAATAAATAAATAATGTAAAATAAAAATACTATATGTATATAAAAATGATTATTAAATGAATTATCATATATTTATGTATATTAATATTTTATATTTTATGTAAATAATTAATTTGATATCTAATATTTTGTATTTGTTTAATATGAATTAATATAAAAAATGTCGAAATAATGTAAATCTTATTCTGATTTTCTCTGCTTCAGTTTATTGGTAACAAATTTATACAAAAACAAGTTAATTAAAATTATATTGAATTTAATTTTAATAATCCAGCCATGTCTTTTGTTCCCCAAACGTTTAAAATCCCATCGACACTCGACAGTGGGCGCGTGTTTCGTTGTGACGCATTTGACCATGATCAGAATTCCAAAGTAGTATGCTAAGTACGCCAGAAAATTCAAGAGCGGCGTCATTAGTAGATTCTTAAATATTATTTCACCCCACTTGTATTGTAGTTGTAGAATAAAACTTTGTTTTTAAATGTTAGCCATCAATATCTGAAAATATATATTATTAATTGTGCATAGATTGGAACCCCATTTTTCCAGGCATCAAATTCCACATGGTGATGGCTTTCAAGACAGAGACTCTCATAATCATAACTCAGTTGCAAATGGATACTGAATCGGTGAATCCTATTGGGGGGTGCAATTGGATTTCAACTTTTATTTTTGTTCAATCAATCAAACTAAAACGGCGGCCGATTATCCTAAATTAATTTACAAGTAATAATTTTGTTTCGAGTATTTATTTTAAGTTTTGGTACTATAAGTTGCGACTGAAAGTCTTCGACTAATTCACGTGCTTTCTACTACCAATTAACGCAGAGCATAGTGCACCATGAATTAAATAACAAACTATCAGCTAATGCATGTAATTTGATACTTATTTTTTAAGTCAAGTTTGACATAACATTTAGCTATTAAGAAAGTGATTTAAAACTTTATTTCTACAGTGAATTGAACTAATTAATCAAAACGTTTTTTTTAATATATATTATTTATCATTTCTGTTAACGAGATTTGAACCTAGGATCAAGAAGCTTTCTTCCTTTAAAATGCTCCTGATATATTTGATTTAGTTAGATGTGATTCAAATTTCTACAGATTTTGTTTCCTAATTTCCTCCCTACTTTTTTTAAAATTGTTTTGATAAACTATTACTTTCGGTGGGTCCAGGTTCCAGAATTCAATCTACTTGTGGGCCGTACTCTGAAGCTGATCTGCATCTATTGGGCCTACCTAAAAAGGCCTCATAACTATTTTGTGGTGATGGATAAAGTAGGTACTACTACAAAAAAAAAAGGATAAAGTAGGTACAGCAGGTCCAGTAAACTTAGTTTTTTAAAGGATGTGACCCTCTTGACCAAAAAAAAAAAAGATGTGACCCTTCAAAAATATCTTGTATAAAATTGTATAGCGCTATAATTTCTAAAATTCTTTTAAGGTGTAATTTTTAGAGGCCTGCTATACATACAAGTCTTTTTGTCTTACAAGTCTTACAAGTTGGTACAAGCCTAATAAAAAACACGCATTACACTCCCATATTCAAGAGTAAATAAACGCACGTTATTCAACCACTTCATGTTTCCAAAGCGCGCTACTCACCATGCATTATAAACAACTCTTTTTCTTCTTCCTCAATGAAAATAAGTTTCTTGCCAAATTTGGAGATAATGGAATTCAGAAATACACCCAAACGATTACAGAAATACACCCAAACGATTATAGAAATACACCCAAAGGATTTAAGAAATATACCCAAAGGATTACAAAAATTACACCCAAAGGATTTAAGAAATACACCCAAAATTCGTTGAAGTACACCTTATGCATAATTCAGAACTCTTTCTCTTTCTCCTCCTCATCTTCAGCTGCTTCTTCTTCTTCTTCAAAAACGATTTCAGAGCTTAATGTCAAAAAACAATGGAAATCGAGAATAACGAAGAAAGAAAACAGAGAGAAAAGTACGTAAATGAAGAAGGAGAAAGAGAAGGCAAGAAACGAAAGAAAAGAAGAAGAATAAGAAGAAGAAGAAGAGGAAGAAGAATGTGCAGCAAGAAGAAGAAGAAGGTGCAGTGAAAACGTGCAGTAACGGTTGAAGAAGGAGAAAGAGAAGGCAAGAAACGAAAGAAAAGAAGAAGAAGAAGAAGAGGAAGAGGAAGAAGAACGTGCAGCAAGAAGAAGAAGAAGGTGCAGTGAAAACGTGCAGTAATAGTTGAAGAAGGAGAAAGAGAAGGCAAGAAACGAAAGAAAAGAAGAAGAACGTGCGCAAGAAGGTGCACTTGTAAAGACTTGTATAAAAAAATGCTTGTATGTGGAGAATTTCTCTAATTTTTATTGGTTAAAATCGAGAATCTAACTTATGAAGTTATGATACTTAACATTTATATGTGTATCTAGTACGTTGAACCATAGTTATTAGAATTAAACCGGTAATTGATTCGGTCATACGATTGGGTTATTGGACTATTGGTTCAACTAGTGAATCACTGATTCACCCAGTTGATCCGGTTATAATTAAAAAATATATAAAATTATAAAAATAAAATAAAAAATTAAATACATATTTTAAAAATATATTAATAACAATCAAATATCAATTCTTAGATATAATTTATGGTGCAAAAAAAGATAATAAATTAGTCACTAGTACAAAATACTTTCTCAATTTAAATGAACAAGTGAAAAAACAAAAAATAACACAATCAATATCAATATGTTCATATATCCCATGTATTGTTACTTGTTTGATATCCATGTCAATCCATGCTTAAAAGGATAAAAACATAAAAATTCATTCATCGTTTATTATATATTTACTTTTTGTCACTTATATTGTTAAGAAACAAAGTCATGCAGTGGTAAGGGAAGTGCGTTGCATGCATGCAGTCTTGGGTGTATTGTGGATCCACACTGGTCAACTGCAGTCTGAAGTGCGAATCGGTCGATTTTTAACATAGTTGACCGGTTCAATTGTAAATCCGATCCAATTAACGAACTGAATCTGCCAAACCATCAGTTCACCAGTTTTCCAATTGAACCGGCCGATTCGATTCAGTTCTGATAACTTTGCATTGAACCTGCGATTCTTATTAATGAAATTTGTTTTTTAAAAAAGTGGCACTTTGCTCCTGTTTTAATGTCTTGTTAAGACAAACTAACTACAAAAATACATAGATCTATGTACATATATATCAACTAATGTTATATCTAAGTCCTCGATTATATTATAATGTAAGTCACATTTTTCTTTGTTAATAGAGATTTCGACTCATGAAGAGACTCGATTGTGGTGTATAGGAAGTCAAAACATGGCACAGATGGCCATAGAAAAAATTTCCTTTGACTATAACAAGAATAAAATGGTGATCAAGGTCAAAGGCTTAATGACTTGAGGAAGGTTAAAGAACAGGGTCGAAACCAAGAATGTATCACGTGGTAAATATGGATGCAATACAAGAACAAGAAGTTTGAAAAGCAAGGCAAGATAGAACGTGGGGTATCATGATAAAAATGCTTCAGGGTCAAGGCAAGGTCGTGGCTTAAAAAAAGGGAGCAAACCAGGTCAGGGTCAAGATTATTCAGGAGCAAGTCTATCCTTGTGATCTACAAATAGGAAGAACTCAGAAGCGTTTGGGGACTTCAATGAATAACACTAGATTATCATCTAAACTCATAAAATTTTCAGTCTTAGTGACGCAAATAGGGTATTAAATGAAGTCAGAACAAACAATGTTGCTCATGCTTATGTCAAAATATAACTCAAGCTATCGAGTAAATCCTAAATAGAGCGAGATTAAATATAACGGTGACAAATCAACTTTATTTTATATCCCCTTTTCAAATTATGTTTTGCAGGCTGAACTACCCAGGAGAGTCAAAACTCCTAAATCCCTTACAAAGTTTGCTGGGAAAAGTGGGAAATCGATTATAGAGCACATTGCTCGGTATTCAGTTGAAATAGGCGAGTTAGCTAATAATGAATATTTGAAAATCAGATATTTTCTCTCTTCACTAACAAAGAACGCTTTCACTTGGTTTTCAAATTTGTAACCTAATTCGATCCATAGTTGGGTTCAATTAAAAAGAAGTTTTCATGATCAATTTCTTTAGGGGTGAAATGAATGTGACTTTATCTGATTTATTTACAGTAAAGAGAAAAAAAACTGAGTTGATTGATGACTACCTTATCCGATTCAAGAATATGAGAAATAAATATTTCACTCCGATTCCTAAGCCTGAAATAGTTAATAACTTAATATGGCTATTAATGGGCTTGATTTCAATATTCGAAAAAAATTAGTAAATCAACAATTTCTTGACCTGACTCAGTTGGCTAATAAAGTCCAACAAATTGAGAAGTTAAATAAAGAAAAAGAAGAGCTAGAGTCGAATAAAATAAAACTATTTTTCAATAAAAAAGTGAACTACATTGACTATATAAGCGAGGAAGAGTCGAACAGTAAATCTGCTTTTGCTGCAGAACTAAAATATGGGCCTCCTTATGTGTGTTAATCTCTTAATCTGACAAAAGATAAGACTCCTTTGTTAGGAAGAAAGAATTATTCTTTCGACCTAACAAAAGCTGAGTAGATTTTCGATATGTTGTTTAAAGATAAGCAGCTTGTACTTCTGAAGGGAAAAGAATGCCATTTGTTTCTGAAATTAGAAATAAAAAATTTTGCAAATGTTATTAAGCTTCTGGGCATTATACTGACAATTGTGTTTGTTTCAAGGACTTGATACAAAAGCCTATTGACGAAAGTCGATTAAAGTTTGCTAATGAGCCTGAAATGAAGGTGGATTTTGATCTCTTCCAAGTGGCATCGAACTTCGCTGAAACAGGAGAAATGGCATTTATAGTCAACATTGCTTGTGTCGAGCCTGTAAAGAAAGATGAGCAGTTCGAGCTAGACATTTTTGAGGCATAAAGTTCTATTTATCCAAAGACAAGAGAAGATCTATTAGGTTTCTTGTTGAGACAAAAGGAGGAGAAAGGAAATGTAGCTATATGCCCTTGATATAGTGTCTTGCTCGACACTTCAGCTACTAAGGCTTTCGACTCGTATAAAAAAGTAGAGGATGTGTTCATCAGGAAGAATTAAGACAAGCTCAACTGAAGCAAAGGATTAAAGGTCGAGTCTGTAGCTGATTCTGTCAAACAACACATGCACACGGTGGTGACAATTGACCAGAAACCCCAGGGGGTGTCAAGTCGAACTAGAGTTCCTCCGTCCAATTTATCAAATAACAAATGGGGATAGAACAATGTCCCAAACTACTCCAGGAATTACAATTTCATTGTTTCTAGAGGAGGTTTTGAAAATTAGGCTGGAGCCTAGAAAAGAGGTGGCTCCAGATGAGGAGCAGGTAGAAGGGGCAACGGTCAAGGAAGGTCTCGACGCAATTTTCAAGAAAGAGCTCCCTTCATTCCAAGAACTATGGTCCAAGCGTAAAATGCTTATGTCAATACATAAGGGCCATATCCAAAATTGAGCAAAGAAAGTAAGTCACCTCAGAAGCAAGAACAAAAAGGTGACAAGGTATCCTCGAGCAAAGACCAAGGGATGGAGGAGTCGAAGGAGATATCGGCTATCCAGTCGATCAAGTTGATTCCCAAAGGAAAAGAAGATGAGGAGGCACTAACAAAAAATTTTAACTCTGGTTTTGAGGATGACTTAGATGTAATGTTTGGAGAAACTAGGCAATCCTGGTTCCAAATCCGAACTGGGTACCTCCTTCTGCTACGTCCCCCCTGTAGATGCAGTGACCCCGTCGATAGAGATAGCGGTGGGTGATACCTCTAGTGCTCCTGAGCAGGATGTCCCTCCACCACTGCCATCATCTGGTTGAGGATTTGGCCCGATGGCATGTAGTAATGTGTTCAATTTTATAATATTAAGTTTGTTTATCTTATGTGATTGTTACTGTGCGGTTTATTCTGTGATAGGTTTGCATCGAACCCACAATGCTTGCACACAGGAGATATCCGAGGTTATTAAGTCCATGTACGATCATCCACGGCTGACCTACACGCAGATCCCAACTGAGATAAGAGAGCGCTGATTTCATAAGTGGGCGGTAAGAACCCAATTTGGTTAGAATTGATTTACTGTATTTGAAATTGATTTTCTTCCAACTAACTAATGTTGGTGAATCACTTTTTGTAGTTAAAATTCATATAGGATGTGGAGCATAACCTCATGATCCAGAAGATCTATGACCATCGGACAGCCAAATATTTTCTGCAGATGATGAGCAATGTTCGTCAGGAAAAAGACCACCTGACGAAGTGGATCCATCAAAATATCAAGCGTGACCTGGAGGCTCACTTACGAGATAACGAGGCCTTCAAGTGTCGATGTCTGATGAACATGGCCAATAGGGCTTCGCCCAGGTCATCGAGGTATATGGGTGGGTCGGCAACCTTCGTGAAGATGAAGACAAAATTGGTAAGAATTTTGGCATTATTTTATGTTATAGTAGTTGCTTAAATTAGTTAGAAGAGTTTACGGTGTTTAATTTCCTTTTTCATTATCAAGTTAGCCAATTTAATTAGTAGAGTTTAAGGTGTTTAATTTTCAATTTTAGTGGATTTAGGATAGGTTAGGATACGTTATGATATGTTAGATTAGGCTTTGAGATTACTGGAAAACATTGGATTATTTAATTGTTTGCTGATTCTTGCTACTAAAATTGTTCAGAAAATGCTTGACTGTGAAAATAATGATGTTAATTTGGTTTGGATGGAACCCTTCAAAGGTGGCTAAATCTGAATTTCAGGGGAGATTATCGAAATTTTTATAAGATTTTTATTTAAATCGAAAAAATTAAAATTATATTTTCGAAATTAGAATAGAGATTTCCTGCTGCATATATATTTGTCAGTCATTGTTTAATTTATTCGTTTATTTTATTTTTTGGTTGATATATTAATTTGTAGTCTAAGTCATTGGATCGTGAGGAGACGCTGGCAGAGACCTTCAAGTATACCTATACTTTGAAGACAAACAACGAGAGATTTGCTGACGAGCGGTCTACGGCCCACTATGTGAGTTTAAATTAATCCTAAATTTCAGCTTCATGTGGTATAAAGTCAATTATTTAACTATTATCCTAATCACAACTAACATGTGTGACGCAAGAGGAGTATCAGCAGAGGTTGGACGCTGCGACCCAGCATTCTCAGCCACCTGGTGGACCCGACGAAGCTGGCTTCGAGACCTCAGTCATGGATCCCAACAGGATTTGGTGCGAGACCGCCTCTGAACCCACAAGAATCGCCACTTCAGGTTGGGATCGTTCTTCTCCAATGGCCTCCACTCCTCCGCGTTGGCAGCTTTTTCTGCCTCTGCCTCTGCCACCAGCCCTGCTGATCCCCAGGAAGTTATCGACTTGAGGGAGGAGGTGTATGTAGAAGCTAACACAGGATCTTCACCAGTAGCAGGAGCAGTCTGAGTAGAGGTATCGAGAGATTCTTGCACGCGTTGCCGCCAGCTCGGACTTGACGGAGAAGCTGGAGCAGCTCGAGTGGCTGCGACAGCAGATAGAGGAGTACAGCTAGCAGATTCGCACTGGAGGCAGCCGCACTGCTGCTTCTAACGGTGCTGCTGGTGGGGATTCGACAACAGTACCTACTACGCTGCCACAGTAGGGGACCACGACGCCGCCACCGCCAACGATGACGATGATTGTCAAGATCTATAGGAGTTAGGGTTTTATGCATTTTTGTTTGTTTAGGGTACATTACTTTACTTCTATGACATTTTATTGTATTCATACCATTTATTTTTAATAAAATAATTTGTCGATTTTTGCTAATTTTATATTTCTAATTACAATTTGGTTAACAAGAGTTTTAATTTGAGTTGACTATTAGTTATGGCTAAATTATGCCCAAACTAAAAAATAAAAAACAAAAATCCTACCAGCGGATGTATCGTCGGATAAGTTTTGGTGCCATTTGAAACGAAATGACGCCAAAGTTACCGTCGGATAAATCCAACGGTAGTCATCAACTTAGGCTTGATAATCCATTGAAAACACCGATAGAAAATCCGTCGATAATTAGTGTCGGACTGAAAAAAACCGTCGGTAAGATGTTTCTAGCATCGTTTATACCGTCAACTACCAGGACGACAATAAATTTGACAGTAATGTACTTAGCAGCAAATTTATTTGATTAATCTGATAGTAAATCTCACAGTAACAAACATTTTTCTTGTAGTGGAAGAACCAGGACGACCAGCACCAACAGTGAGCCGTCAGGCCTCTGGCGTGGCAATGACAAAGGGAGGATAGTAGTGGTCGGTGAGGAAAAGGAGCGAGTGTTTGAGGAGGCGGCAAAATCTAAAAGCAAAAAGGTGACGCATGATATATAGATGATATAAGGTAGTGTTTGATTGTTATTCATGTCTCTCTAAGATATGAACGTGGTGACACACATGCTCTGTTAGTTTCATAAGACATAATTTTTAGATGGACACAGATGGGTACGAGGACACTAAATTTGTGTACCTCCATATAATTGAAAAACTGAGACATATATCTTTATTTAATTTTTAAAATTTCAAAATTTACCCTCCCATTCTCTCAAACCTATCTCCCTCCTGTATGTTAGCATCTTCTACCTCCCTCCAACTTCTCATTCTATTTTCAGTGACTCACGATTCTTTCCTCTCTCTCCTATCTTCCCTCCACCACTACCTTCGCCTCCATTACTGCTCTCTTCGAGACTCTCACTGTCACCACCGCTACCGCGCCCTCTTTTCTTCGTTCTCCATTGTCCATCGCCGCCTTTCTCCCTCTTCCTCTTCATGGCATCCATCGAGCCGTCTCTCTCTTTTCCTCTTCTCGTTGCTCACTGTCGCCTCTCTTCCACTCTTCCTCTTTGCCCATTGTGATTCGATCACTCTCTCTTTTCGATGATTTCGAATACTTGAGCGTGGAGTACTACGAGTGTCTGTTGCTTCGGGTGGCGGAAGACGACGAAGATATGATGGAGGCGGAGGTGTATTTCGGGCACAATGGATTTAGGAAAGTGCTATGAAAGAAGAGAGGTGAGGTGGTGCCGAAGAATATCTACCTTTTATATTTGTTTTTATTTTTTTAATAAAAAAGAAGAATTGTTGAATTAAATTTTGAAAGAGATCTTGTTGGTAATAATAATTTGGGTTGAAGTTAATTTATTTTTGGTTATGAATGGTGTTGGAGAAAAATAGATGGTGATAAATGAAAAATCTGGGTGGTAGTAGTGAAAGTAAAAAATGAGAGTATTATAGACTTTTTAAGATTTTGAGTGTTTTATGTATTTGCTTTTTGCTAAACATAATATATATATGTTTTAGTGTCTACGTCATTTCAGTATATAGAAACTGAGGGACTAATTTATATTAAATTGAATACATATAAAGGGATAAAAATATATTACGAATAATTTTAATATATAAATAATATTTATCAGTAATATATCCAAAACATACCTGCATAATAAATGCAATGCACTTATATTTTATCGATCCCTTTGCATTGTGAGGCTACGGTTGAATGCAGCACATGAATAGATAACATATAGCTGTTTCTGGGGTCCTCCGTGTTCAAATTTTTGTCATAAGAATCTGACAGTTAGGTTATTTAATGTCCCTTATATAATTAAGGAAGCACACGCGGTCATGGCAAGAAGTATATATATATAGGAAAATGCTAGTTGTACAATATTAATCAGCCTTTAATCAGCCTTTAATCAGATTTAAATAATATTTAATTATTTTTTTAGTGTAACATGTTCCTATTTTGTAGATACATATCTATAATTAGATTTTAATTTAAATTTAAATTTTAAAATCCACCCACTTCATTGGTGGTTACGGTGACTTTGCTTTACTTTCGTAACTTCACGTAACAGATACATTTTTTTAAATTCCTTATTCTACGGGATATTCATAGTGAATTCCAAACCAAAAAGGATGCTGCCAGCTGAATTCTCCATCTCGTCTTCATTGGTGAAGACCATCACCACCTTCCAGCTGAAGCACTCTCTCATTTTGCATTGGTGAAAGGTATCATTATTTTCCACACATGTGTTTATGTAATTTGTTAAGAAATATCATGTTCAATATTTTTAATTATATTTTAATTTAAACATAAAAACACTCTGCTGACTTAATTGGAACAAGGTTGGTCTTATTTAATTTTATTAATAAAGTTGTTGCAAATAAAGTATATAATCAACAATTAATTTAAAATTGTGTTGTTATTTTTCGATTATAATACATATGATAGTATGATATTTTATACAAAATATTTTTAAAACACATCTAAAATCAGTCAACTTTAATAATACAATATAAATGTTAATAATACAATTATGAATGGTCGAATATAATTATATACATAAACTAAAATATTTTCAATTGTAGTTTCTTTTTTAATTGTAACACATCTAAAATATTAAGTTATATAAAAAATATTTTTAAAACACATCCAAAATCATAAATCTAGAATTTAAATTTAAACATTAAAAAATAATTGTAACACATCTAAAATTATGAAGTTATACAAAAAATATAAAATCATAAATCTAAAATCTAAATTTAAACATTAAAAAATAATTGTAACACATCTAAAATTATGAAGTTATATAGAAAATATTTTTGAAACACATCCAAAATCATAAATCTAAAATCTAAATTTAAATATTAAAAAATAATTGTAACACATCTAAAATTATGATGTTATACAGAAAATATTTTTAAAACACATCCAAAATCATAAATCTAAAATTTAAATTTAAACATTAAAAAGTTGAAGATTATTATAAAGTTGACTTGGCCAATCAAAATAGCTGAAGATTTTGACTCGATGCTCGATGGGAATGAAGAGGACGACCGGTCAACTAGTCTCCCATGACTGCCACTTGCATTGCTATATAAACACCCATCCACGCTCTCACCATATATACAAACTATTCTTTTTATTAGTATTGTCTCTTCCTAGTTACCACTTACCACTCATCATCATAATGAACAACAATGGTAGTAGTGGTAGTAGTGTTGCTCCAAAGATAGTGCAGATCGAAACAAGGTACGTTGAAACCGACCCTATTAACTTCAGACAAGTTGTTCAATCTCTCACTGGCAAGAACTCTTCCATGCCTATTGTTACTCCTTCACCGTTATCTTTCACTGAACGAGAACAAGAAGAAGAAGCAATTATGGCATATCGTCATGGTAGTGTCGGTGCCAAGAAGCCTCAAGAACAAGTTGCCGTCAATCATCATGCTGCTACCATCATACTCAACAACAATGTTTCCTTCAAGGACTTTGATGCATTGTTGTCTGATTTGCCTTCCATTCACGACCTACTCTACTAGCTAGCTAGCTAAGCTACTATACATACATTATATACATTACATTAATTACTCTGCTTAATTTTCGCTCTTGTTTGATCCAACTTAATTAACTGTAAGTCTGAAATATACAATTACTTAATTACCATCAATTTCGTTCCCAATATACTGTAAACTGTGTTAGTTCGCGTAACTAGTTAGTTATATATATATATATATCGGTTCAACTAGGTATCCTTTAAAAATCGTACAACATTCAGCCTTTTATTACAATAATTAAAAAAAAAAAGCAAACACAATTAAAAATTATGAATAGATTTATTGTCTTTTTATAATTAAATACATATTTAAAATACAATCTAAAAAAACTGAAATTTAAAATTTAAATTTTAAATTTTTGTTTCAGATTTAATATATTTAATTATTAATATATTATAATTTAAATACATATCTAAAAATCAAATTATTCAAAATTCAAAATTTTGTACAACTAGCATTTTCCTTACCTTATCTCTCTCAAAGATCCAGCCCAACGTAGCAGCCAGCCCCCAATCCCACCATCATGCATCAAACTCTTCTCCTCAGTTAAGGAATGTCGTTGCCACCGGTAGTTATAGAGAGGGTCAACTCGAAACTCTTGACCGTCGATCCTCTTCGTCTTTACGTCTTTTTTGATCTACGTCGTCTCCTCTTCAAGTGCGGTTAGTTTGAATCCTCCTCGTTGGTTAGTTTGCTCGATCCTCGTCTCTATCTAGCCGTTCCTTCCTCGTCGTTAACTTGGTTTCTCTCTTGCCAAAAAGTCTTTTTAGAGTTACTGTTGGCGGCGTCGCCATTTCTACCCTCGTCGTTAAGCCCGCCTCTATCTTCGAGCTTTAGCTTTTCTCTCTCTTTCTGAATGTCTCTCTTCTGCGGCCGTGAACTCTTCGTCGTCTCTCTTTGCCGTCGTGGAATTACAGTATTTGATTATTTTACTCTCTTTTTCTTCAATAATCAATTTAATTTTTTTATTTTGTTAATTATAATATTTCTGAGTTGCTATATTTCTTATTCTGGATTCTAGTTGCTGGACAGAATAGATTTTAGGTCCTGTGTGAAAATTTGATTAAGTGCTTATTTGGGCGCCATTAGTACTTATTTGGACGCCATTATCTTGATAATAAAATATATTTTCTCAACGAAAAAAAGATCTTTTTTATTTTTTAGTGTGTTTGTCAAATTTCTAGTAGTAAAAATAAAAGCACTAGAAAAATAAAAAAACATCTTTTTTGAGAAGCTGTAATTTACATCTTTTTTTTAAAGATAATTTTTTCTTAAAAGAAAAAGATGTTTTCCATATAATAAATAAACAAAAAAGTACTTTTATATTGTTATGCCCAAACATATAATTGATAGATAAAAAGATCTTTTTGCATGAGATATCTAAACATAAAATTACTTTTACTTTTTCATAAGATTTTTAAAAAAAGATAATTCGAAAAAAGATATTTTTTTAAAAGCTCACCCAAACAAAAGATCTTTTTTCAATGAAAAAAGATCTTTTTTATTTTTTAGTGTGTTTTACAAATTTCTAATAATAAAAGTAAAAGTACTAGAAAAATAAAAAAAATATTTTTTTGAGAAGTTACAATTTACATCTTTTTTTAAAAGATATTTTTTTCTTAAAAAAAAAGATATTTTTCACATAATAAATGAACATAAAAATATTTTTATTTTATTTTATCCAAATATAATTGATAAATAAAAAGATTTTTTTACATAAAATATCTAAACATAAAATCACTTACTTTTGTAAAAAATATTTTAAAAAAATATCATTTAATTTTTTTTTTCGAGAATAACACTCAAATAAACTTTAACTCTGTTGATTAATTTCGTTGTTGGACAAAATAGATTCTAATTGCCGCTGCTTTTTTTTTTTGCCTTATTAATTTTATGAAACCGAAATAATTTTGTTGATGGTTGATTTCAATTCACTGTTTTGTTAATTTTGATTTGAATGATTTTGGAATTTTGAGTTTTAATTCAGTTCTAATATGATAGGATACCAATGTTAATTAACTAACATATTAGGAATGAATGTGGTTTAAAAAATACCATATTTTTCTTAATTGAAATAATTAATTTTTTGGTGAATGAAATTTTGAGGAGTGAACTACCAACTTGATTTCTGTCCATTATTTTTCAGAATAACAATGCGATTCCTTAAAAAAAAAGCGATCCACTTCGATCTCTATCCTTTATTTTGTGACAGAACGTAATCTTTGTGATTGTTTTTCCGTCAATTCTGAACGAAAAATACTGTTAAAAAAATAGACAAGAATTTAATTGTCTCTAAATTTAAATTGGTTAGGGGTTTGTTTGTCTTTATTTTTTAAACGATATCTTTTTTAAATTAATTTTTTATTTATTATATTAATATTATTTTTCAATAAATTATTGAATATATGGTATAATAAATACAAACTAATTAATAAATTATTCAAATTTAAAATACCATTTATTATGAAACTAAATAAATAATTCTCAAATATAATTTTTAATTATATAATAATAAACATTAAAATACTGTTACATTAATAGTAACCCTATGATATTAGGGTTATTAATTTAGTGCAAAGATATCAAATAGAATTATTAATTTAGTTTAAAGAAATAAAAAATTAAATTTGTTATTACACAGAAAAATTTTACTATATCTCAAATAATGTGTTCATTAGTTTTCACTCTATTGTGAAAATTATGTAGATCATAATACTTTATTTTGAGTAAAATATATGTAAATTTAATTGAATTTTAATATACGTAAAATTTTAATCAATCACATTATTCTTATATTGATAAATTTTCATCGATACGTAGCCTTATGACAATATGCATTATTAATATTATTGATACTTTGAGTTTGTTGAGTTTATAAATGGTCTCCATATATATATATATATTATTTTTTATTCATTTAGTATTAGTAGCCTATTCATAGTGTATTTTAGTACAAAAATATCAAATAGAATTATTAATTTAGTTTAGAGAGATAAAAAATTAAAGTTGTTTATTACTGAAAAAAAATTATTATATATCAAATAATGTGTCCTTTAATTTCAAATTTATTGTGAAAATTATCTAGATCATAATACTAATAGTATATCATAAGATTATTATTATTAATGTATTAATCGTATTTTAATATTTATTATTTATATATTTAAAAATTATATTTGAGAATTATTTATTTAGTTTCATAATAAATGTAAAAATTTGAATAATTTATTAATTAATTTATATTTATTATAGTATATATTCAATAATTTATTGAAAAAGAATATTAATATAATGAATAAAAAATAATTTGAAAAAGATATCATTTAAAAAAAGAATAAATAAATTTCTAACCAATTTAAATTTAGAGACAATTAGATTATTGTCCATTTTTTAAATTTGACACGTCAGTATTTTTCGTTTAAAGTTGACGAAAAAACAGTCACAGAGATCGTATTGTGTCACGAAATAAAGAATATGAATTGAAATAGATTATTTTTTTTTTGAAGGATCGTGTTATCATTTTAAAAAATGAACAGAAATCAAGTTGATAATTCACTCAAATTTTGAGTGTGGCTTTATATATATGGTTATTAAGAAAGGTAAAAGAATTCTCTAATGCTATATAATTTGATTTGGTTGAGAATTGTGATTCAAATAAACGTTTTTATTTGTAGAATTTTTTTTTATGTTTATTTCTTTTATTGTGATTAGGTGTAGTCGTGTAGACTAATTTTAAAGTTTATGGTGGACAATAGAATTGAATTGTTATTTATAATGGAACAATGAGTTAAATCAATTTATTATTTGTAGTACTATGATTTCAGTTGAATTATTAAATTATTGGATCAGTTATCCAACTGATTTATTGAACAGTTCGATTTTCACAATTTTACTGAAATAACAAAAAATGTTATAATATTTCGTAAAACTACTTTTATGGAGATGGATAGTCTTCTTTTTCCTCGTAATATGTAGTCTAAGTCATCAGTCTCTTAGCTTAAGTCAAGTTGGTCAATTATGGGCAAATTTCTTTCTCAGTATTGAACATTTGTACCTTTCTAAATTCATTCGGTCAAACTCAACATTTAGTTTTTAAGTAGTTAATTACCACAAACTAATAAATCTTATTTAAGAAAAATAAAAAAGTCAAACCTGGTGTGATTCTCACATATTTTTATTTATTTCATCTCATCCTTATATTTAATAGTCATAAGCATTAATTTAAATGTGTAGGTAACATTATTGTATTAAGAATTTAAGATACATCCATAACTTGCATTTAAATAATTATATTTGAAACAAAAATATTTTTATATTATGTTCAGTGATAACTATAATACAGCTCATACTTATATACCGAGTATAGTTATAAAAATCAGACTATTAATAAAAATGTGAGGTGTCTTTCTCATATTACATGTTCTCTTTGTCGTTAAGCTATACTATTCTTTATTATTTTATATGCTCATTATCAATTATATAATAAAATCACACAATAATTTTTTTAGATATTATTTTAATTTTATATTCATTTATATTTAATTAATTATATTTTTTATTATTTATAATTATTAATATAAATATTATTAAATATGTATAAACAAAAAAACATAAAATATTTTTATTTATTATAATATAAGTATTTTTTATGATCATATATGATATTTATTAATATTATTTTTCAATAAATACATATAATATATAAGAATACAATAAATATAAAAATATTTTAATATAAAAATAAAATTAAAAAATTTTTATCATAAAAAATACTAGATTTTATATATTTATTTAATAATAATCAAATTATAACTTATTAATTATAATTTGTTGAAGTTTAATTATTTTTAAAATATTAATTAATTAAGATATATATTTTAAATTTTAATTTTAAATTTTTAACTATTTTATAATTTTTATTTATATAAAACCAATTTAATTAATAATTCATCAGTTAAATCAATAAATAAATAAACCAATGACATGATGAGTTCAATTACAGATTCTTTATTTATATAAATAAATTAAATATAATAATTACCGATTTTCGTAATTTGTAGCATTTTTATGAAAATGCATAACATGTCACATTTTGTTTACAGAGTAAACGAATTGACTTTAAGCGTATTTTGTTTACACAGTAAACGAAATAAGCACGTGCCGTGTCGGCAACCGTATTTTATTTACTGTGAAAACGAAATACGCCTAAAATCAATTTGTTTACTCTGTAAACGAAATACGTGGAACAATAACTCGTTTACTGTGTAAACAAAATACAATATGACAAACTTGAAGTAATTATAAAAGGGTGTGCAACCCATTGTATTATTCACAACAAATTCACCTCCTCCGCCTACACCTTTTCCAAACCATTCATAATGTCTACTAGTAGTGTATATTTAGTTGTGTGTGTGTATTCCAATTGCCTAATGAGTAACGGGTCGTGTTTGAGTGTGAGAATCCAGTGCTGCTGCGCACACAGCGAGTTGCCTCGTTGTCGGAGTTGAAGAGTCTGATATTGAGAGACAGGTGGACACCATCGAGGGAACCTCTGATAGATCCAAGACACCAACAGAGGAGTACACACCGCGATGTCTGTGGTCCGGCAGTGGGCTGCATGGCAAAGGGAATGGTACGTCCATGCCAGCACCGCAGAACCCCATGACAACCTGCGACACCTCTCAAAATCATCTAGAAGCGACAGCCACCTGAGATGAACGGTGTTGTTCGATTTATCCGTCAGTAAGTAGCCCCCGATCATCAGCATGATGTAGCACCTCGCATACTGTCGCAAGGTGTCCGGATCGGATGTATCCGGCGGCATTTGTCGTAGCCGATCGCGCAGCCATGTCACCTTTAGCGAGAAAGCCTATCTCCTCTGAGCTCCCTGCTAGACAACTACAGGTGGCCTAGCTCCGAGTAAACGCTCAACCAACTCCCAAGCCCCAGTGTGGTAGTGGGCCTGGAAGTCTCGAAAGCAATCACCAACGGGATCACCATCTGCGCGCAATCTGAGGTGGTAGGCGACGTCCTGCAGGTGATCGTACACTCACCCCATGGCATGTGGAATGTGTGAGTCTCCAGTCACCAACGCTCTATGAATGCTGTGATCATCACATTGTCGAACAAGAATTAGTCTCTCAGTAGGACAACGTCTCCGAAACCAGCCTCCCTCAAATATGGGAGAATGGCATTGGGTAGTGGGACTCTGTGGCTAACTCTCCGGGGCAGAAATAGTCGTCCCAACTGGTAAACAAATAAATAAAAATGTTTACATGCGGGCTCTCGATCATGTTACTTTAAACTTAATATATAAAATTTAATATATTCTTGCATATATAATATGATATTTAATAAAAAAATAATTACATTTATTAAACGGGACATAACATAATTAAATGTGTTCGTGTACTTAGTTTAAATTTCGGTGACATAAATTACATTGGTAAAAAGTTTTCGATTTTATCATACATTATACCATACAATAAAGTAGCGTACACCAACCGAATCCCTAACTCAAAGTTCCTCTAACATCCTACAAACACGTTCGACCTACTTACAAGTACATATTGCTATAACTAGAATCTATTTAGGCACTACTTCTAAAATCAACTACGTATAGGACTAACAAGGCAACTTGTCTCAAGTACTATAAAAATAAATAATAAAATAAATAGCAACACCAACCTCAAAGTCCTCTGCTTCAGCGACATGCCATGTGGCGTTCAGTCTGTTAATGTTCGTATCGTCCGCCATAATGTTCAACTGAGCCTCCGGTTTGATCAAACAAGGATAAAATGGATAAAAAAGGTAACGTAAACAGTAACTTTTGACTTTTTCAATGGCTGTGAACAAAACCTCTTAAATAGACGTCACTGAGCTTATTTCGTTTGCAGAGTAAACGAAATAGACGCGTTGCAGAAAACGTGTGCACACGTCATAAAACCGCCTGTTTATAACCTTATTTCGTTTACATCGTTTATTCTGTAAATAAAATGTGACATGTTACGTATTTTTGTAAAAACGCTACAAATTACGAAAATCGGTAATTATTATATTTTAATTTATTTATATAAATAAAAAATCCGTTGGATTGCCGATTTGATTGTTAAATACCAGTCCCATTTAATTTAGCTTTTTTCTTGGACATGCCATTTAATTTTGCTTGTACAAACAATCACACACACCCCCACTTGATGTGCAATTTGGGCCTGATGGAAGTTATTGCTGATTGTGGGCCTCCATAAACTGATCGGGGACAACGAGATAGCAAGAAAAGCAATGTGAAACTCCCTTGTAATAAAATTTTTTGGGCTTAAGCAGAAGCCCATCTCAAGTTCTGGAACCTAAGGCTGCATTTATTTAAGACACTGAGGGAGAAGCATAAAAACATAAAATTGAGTTTAATAGATGAAACATAAATAAAAATGTTATATTAAAAAATATTAAATTAATATATTTTATATTTATTTTTTATAATTATATTTTTTATTATTATATTTATTTTTTTAATTTATTATAAAAAATATAAAATCACAAAATTTTATGTGTTGGTCTTTTATACCTTATTTTTAGTGTCTTACCAAAAACAAAGGCAGCTCAAGAGAATGGTTGCTCCATAGCTGAAACTTTTGTTTGTGGCCCTCAATCAGGCTAATTTTTTTAGCTATGAAAGTTTAAAATGTGTTGTATTCAATTATAGAAAAATGATGTATTTTTTTTTAGAGATATGGAGATATTTTTTTTAAATCGAAATTTATAAATCGGAAGCTCAGTTTTATTTTTGGAAACAAAATTTAGGGTCAGATTTGGGATAATAAAAAAATCTGAGCCTCAAATTTATATGGACTAAAATTTTTTTTTAAAGAATAAGCAAATAGGTGAATCAATTTTGTGAAAAGAAAAATTATAAATCACAAATCTAACCCTCAAATTTGTATTTTTTTAAAAAAAATATTAAAATCACAAATCAGATTTGTAATAATCCATACAAAAAAAAAAAACATCAATTCTTCACATTATTTAAAAATACCACCACAATCTCAATAATAAAAATAAAAGTGCCTCAATCATCGTACCGAAAACATTATACATTTCAGTAAATATAATATTTAAATAATTTAAACAAAAAAAATCCTGATGTTCCACCATTGACAAATATAAGGAGAGATGATATGCTCAGTTAAATAAATGCTAGTAAACCAAAAAAAAAAAAAACTGCTAGTATGTTCTGGGAACCACAGGGCAAACACCTTTGATCTTACAAGGAAAAAAGAAGGGGAAATAAGGGGCAAAGTACAAACCGAAAATGCTGAGAAATTGCTAGTACTTTCCAGAGACACTGATCTTGTAATAAGACAAAAACAAATTCAAAAAAAATAATAAATAAATATCCCATTTATCTAATATATCTGATCTTCTTTAAAAATAAAGACAACTGGGTGCCTTAAACTTATAGTCGTGAAAAATTCATTTAAAATTAGTATTTATTAATAAAAATGATGAAGTTATCCTATAAAAATAACCCAATTATGATTCAGGTTCACTTTAAAATGTCACAAATTTCCACCTTGTTTAAATAACTGATTACTAGTTAAAATACAAGATTGATTTTTTAAGTCTTTTTAATATTAATTTCATAATTTTAGGAATATCTATTTCGTCAAATAAATGAGATTTTTTTAAATGTCATGGACTAGTTTTGTTCTCAAGTATTTAAACACTATTTTAATAATTTATTGATCGAAATATTTATAAACTATTTTTAATTCTTATTTGCCTTATGTTAACTAAAAAAATAATTATGTCTAAATATTTGTTAATTAATGAT
This sequence comes from Arachis hypogaea, assembly GCF_003086295.3. Classification (NCBI taxonomy): domain Eukaryota; kingdom Viridiplantae; phylum Streptophyta; class Magnoliopsida; order Fabales; family Fabaceae; genus Arachis; species Arachis hypogaea. Next base: position 141,292,724 of record NC_092038.1, read on the forward strand.
GTCTATGAGTTATGAAAAGGGTTAGGTTTGTAGTTCGTTGTAATGAAAAAGAGGAAGAGGAAGTGTGATCCAGAGAGTGAGAAGCAAAGAAGAGAGAGTTAAAATTAAAGAACGCAAAGTACAATGCTCTCTTGATCACTTTTCATTTCATGTCTCATCCCACTAAGCGCTCTGCCACCGCATCCACTGACGCCTCCTCTTCCTCCGCCGCCGCTACAGCAACCATGAAGAAGGCCAAGTCGCAGGCCGTTGCATGCTCTCTCGACTCCAAGAACTCCCTCAGTCACCACCATCACCACCATCATCGCCAGCACCCAGACGACACCCTTTTCGACCCTGCCGCCTCTCCGATGGCGCTTGACGACGATCTCAAGAGCGACGACCAGAATGCGCGCGGCGCCGTCGCTGCAAATCTGTCCCGCAAGAAAGCCACCCCTCCTCAACCCGCCAAGAAGCTCCTCATCAAGCTCCGCAAAGGTTCCATACTCCTCAATTTTTGTCCTTTTTCCTTTTGAGGATTTTGTTGATTCGGGAGTGATGAATGGGTTGTTTTATTTGTGTTAGGGGCTTTACTTTAGTGAATTTCTTAGCTGCTTAGTTAACACTAGGGGTTTGAGTTATGTTAATGGCTTGTTCTTAATACAATTTTTGGGTTAGAAATTGAATCGAAGTTTGTTAATTGGTAATCATCTTATAGAGCATATATATAACATTTTGTTCATTGGTTACATTCATAATAAATAAACTTTGAGAAGCAAAACTGGAAGCCAGAGAACTCTTATTCATTTTCAGCGTTGCAGCAATAAGCACAAGTTATAAGCTGAAAAAGCTAGATGTGTCCATCTGTCTATGCAGGGGAAACTTTTCATTGCTTGCACGTACTCTATAATGTGTGCTAGCTTTCTCTGTAGTTTTATTGACATTTGCTGTTAACGAGCCAAATGCCTCTTTCCTATGGCATGTTATATTCAATTTTGATGTAATGCTTTTCAAAACACTGTTTGATAGTTCTACTTCTATTCACTGATTCTTTCGATCCTCATGATAATGATGATAAATCTTGTACAGGGTGGTTTGATTTTGGAAGAATACCAATAAGTTAGCTGTTACTAACCTCCATTGTTCTCTGCAATATATCCCCACTATATGGGCCCATGTGTTGTTGCTGCCAGATGGCAGAAACTATGACAGATTATAAAAGGAAATTCTTAGTTAACCCACTGAATCTTCTTCTTTGATATGGATATCTGTATAATAGCAATATTAAGGGAGACTTACATACAGAAATTAGTATAAAATCTTGCAAATGTAAAATGAAAAAGATATATGACTGGCCTGACAATTCAACAGGCATGGTCTCACCATTTGCTTCCCTCTACTTACTTCTCTCTTCCTCTCCTTTATATCTCTGTGTTTACAAATGATTCTCTCTCCTTTCCACTCCCTTGCCACATTCTCATGGTGCCTACTTGAGGTGTTGGTCCTCTAATTTCCTTACCATCCTTCTTAATCACCCCTCAGTAAGTAGTCGCTTGCTAACACAATAATAATTTGTTCAACCTGGTTTTTGTAGGTTCAGATCCAATTAAATCTAGTTTTTATGTAAAAGATACTAATCTGATGTATCTATCAAGTATTAACCACTTCCATCCAGTTCTGTGCCTTGGCCTTCCATCCAATAACTTGACACTGCAAGCTTATTTTCCTTCTTTGACGTATATTCCTGGCTTCAATTCTTTGTATGCATTGAATTAGTAATAATTGTAACTTTTCTTTTTGTAAAGGTAAACCAACGATGCCACCGAATTTTGAGGAGGATACATGGGAAACGGTGAGATCAGCTATTTCAGCCATATTCTTAAAGCAACATCTTTCTTGTGACCTGGAAAAGCTTTATCAGGTAATCATGAAAAATACTTTTTTTTTTACTCTTTTCGTGACACCTTCGGTATGGCCCTGTGAATATTCATCATTCAATATAAATTCTGGCTAACTAATAATATTTGTTTGTAGGCTGTAAGTGATATGTGTCTTCACAAAATGGGGGCGAATCTTTACCAACGGATTGAAAGGGAGTGTGAAACACACATATCTGCAGCACTGCAGTCTTTAGTTGGCCAAAGCCCAGACTTGGTTGTTTTTCTATCTCTAGTTGAGAGATGTTGGCAGGATCTTTCTGATCAAATGTTGATGATTCGTGGTATAGCCTTGTATTTGGATAGGACATATGTGAAGCAAACTACAAATGTACGGTCACTATGGGACATGGGATTGCAACTTTTCCGCAAACACCTTTCACTATGTCAAGAAGTGGAACACAAAACTGTTACAGGTCTTCTACGTATGATTGAAAGTGAAAGGTCAATCCAATCCTCTATCTGTTTTCAAACGAAGGTTTTATGTTTCTACTCCCATTCCCTTTTTGGAATTGTGTTGTTGATTGTGTGTTGTATGAAATGCATACATTGGGTCTATGTTTTCAAATAGGAACAAATTGATACTGATCAATATCATTCTCCAAGCTAAAATTACTGATTAGAATAACCAAAGGTAGGGGTAAAAGTTCCCACCCTCCTCCTTCCTTCACATTTTTTTTTAAAAGTTTGGAAGTAATAAGGGGAACTTTCACTTAAGGAACATTCACCTAACCAAAATATAAGTCCCCATCTCAGATGTTATATCAAACACTATTTGAAGTGAAAAATGTAGAACCAACTCTAGCAAATGTCACAAAAGAAAAAGTAATATATTCCATTGAATCCTTCATTTTACTCCATGTCTTACATTTTGCAGTATTATGCATGATTTTTCAGATTAGGTGAAGCAGTTGATAGAACTCTCCTAAACCATCTCTTGAAGATGTTCACTGCTCTGGGAATTTATGCAGAAAGCTTTGAGAAGCCATTCCTTGAATGCACATCTGAATTTTATGCTGCTGAAGGTATGAAATACATGCAGCAATCAGATGCTCCAGATTACTTGAAGCATGTGGAGGTGCTTCTTTTCCCCTAATTTCTTGTATTATTCAGCTTTCATTATTGTCATTTTTCTTTTTTTTGGCAGCGGGAAAAAAAAGAGGGGGTGGGGGATTGTTTGGTGGACTACAACTCATTCAACGGTGACAAAAAGCACAGGGCTGCAATTACTGATATTTTTGTGTCCTCATTTTTGTAACTATTTGCAAATGGATTTGCCCTGCCCTTTTAGCCTTTGTCTGACCATAAAAGTTATCCTTCTTTCCATTTGTCAAACACTCAGATCTTTCACATGTCGACACTATCTTTATTGTGTTGATATCTTTTGTTCTCATTTCTGCAGACAAGATTGCAAGAGGAACATGAGAGATGTTTGTTGTATTTAGATGCAAGTACTAGGAAGGCCTTGATAGCTACTGCAGAAAAGCAACTTCTTGAACGTCATATACCTGCCATTCTTGACAAGGTTCTGATTATCTGTGCCTGATGAAGTCTCTTTTGTTGGTTTCTGCCTCTATAATTCTATTTCTTTGATTACAGGGTTTTACAATGCTTATGGATGCGAATCGTATTGAAGACCTTCAGAGAATGTACACGCTTTTTTCGAGGGTCAATGCACTTGAGTCATTGCGGCAAGCTCTTAGTTCCTATATCAGGAGAACTGGGCAGGGCATTGTTATGGATGAGGAGAAAGATAAAGATATGGTTTCATCCCTTCTCATATTTAAGGCTTCCCTTGACACAATATGGGAACAAAGCTTTTTCAAGAATGAAGCATTCAGTAACACTATCAAAGATGCATTTGAGCATCTTATCAATATCCGCCAGGTACATGATGAAATATCTCAGTATAGCTTAAGCTGATTAGTTTTAGCCCACTTAGTGTTAGAGTCGCTTCAATCATGTGATATAACTTCAAACTTCCATGTTTGCTATGCAAAATTATCTTTGGAATTTCTACCCCATTTGTTTATCAGATTATGCAAGACCCATTCTTGAGCTCATTGAGTTAGAGGGCTTGTCAAAATAGCTAATGATCCTTTTGTTGTTACCTGTTTAAGATTTTAGGTCCAGTGATTCTATAACATTTAAAGTCAGATTCTTTTGTACAGTGTGATTAGCAACCATCTAATGATCCCGTGCTATATTTTGATGACAGAACCGACCTGCAGAATTGATTGCCAAATTTTTGGATGAGAAGCTTCGAGCAGGTAATAAGGGCACTTCTGAAGAGGAACTGGAGGGTACACTTGACAAAGTCCTGGTTTTATTCAGGTTCATTCAGGTATACTCTGTTTCATTGTTGGGGTTACTCCTACTTATACCTGTTGTAACTTCAATTATGGTCCTGGTATCACACTTTTACTTATCCTTCATGAAACTGTCTGATGGACTCTCTTTTGTTAAAGGGCAAGGATGTATTTGAAGCATTCTATAAGAAAGATCTTGCAAAGAGACTGCTTTTAGGAAAGAGTGCTTCTATTGATGCTGAGAAATCTATGATCTCCAAGGTTGAGAATCTGCCCCTCCTCTCTCTTACATTTTTTTTTTATTTTTATGTTTTTGTGATAAATGGGTGGTTCCTTGGAATCAGTTTTATTGGTATTGAGAATTTCCTTTCATTACTATAGTTGAAGACAGAGTGTGGCAGTCAATTCACAAATAAGCTGGAAGGAATGTTTAAGGTACATGTACCTCTGAATTATTTTATTTTATTATTCAAATATGATTCAAATTTTGGACTCTTAATCTGTACTTCTGTAGCTGTTCTTTCATTTTTTTTGTCACATCCAAGCTTGGGTGGCAAAAAATGGATGGCAATCATCAATACTTGCCTGTCTTTGTCTTCTCTTTAGCTTGCCTGTTTACATGGAATTAAACCCGGTGATTAAATATCTAATCAACCAAAGAAGTCACATGGAGAAATAATCAACCAATTGTTCTCTTCGTTAAAAGAAACACTTTTCTTTGTCTTTTGCTTTTTTTTTTATTCTTTTTTTCTGTTACTGGAAGATGTTATGAATGTGTGTAAGTGTACTCATTGACACCTACTCACAGCTATGTTCAAAATTGTTCAATGCAGGACATTGAATTATCAAAAGAAATAAATGAATCCTTCAAACAGTCATCCCAGGCAAGGTCAAAACTACCATCAGGGATTGAAATGAGTGTTCATGTCTTAACCACTGGGTAAGCATTGTTTCTTACCTATCATATCTGTGATCTTGTTTTATCAAAAAAAAAAAAATCCGTGATCTTGAATAATTTTCGATGAATTTTATTTTTTTTGGAGAACCTTTATTAAATTGTTGGATGATTGCAGGTACTGGCCAACATATCCACCCATGGATGTTAGACTTCCTCATGAATTGAATGTTTACCAGGTTTATCTATGAGTGCTCTTTTGACTGTTGGGCAGTCTTGGTGCTTTTTGAGTGGCTCTCCTGATGTGGATTTTTGCTTTTCTATATTATTGTCTCAGGATATTTTCAAAGAGTTCTATCTAAGCAAATATAGTGGAAGACGTCTGATGTGGCAAAATTCATTAGGTCATTGTGTCTTAAAGGCAGAGTTTCCTAAAGGAAAAAAGGAGCTCGCTGTGTCCTTATTTCAGGTTGGCCTTTTGACAACCATTATTTTAGATGCTATTATTTCCATTGCTTGTGCAGTCTATCTTGTCTTTTGTACATTTCCATTATTTATTAATTCTCCATGATTGGCTGTGTTAGACTGTTGTTCTAATGTTATTCAATGACGCCGAGAAACTAAGTTTTCAAGATATTAAAGATGCTACTAGCATTGAGGATAAGGAACTGAGAAGGACTCTGCAATCACTTGCATGTGGAAAAGTTCGAGTCCTACAAAAGGTGAGTTTGCTATTTGCAGAGTTTCCAACTTTCCATTATGTTTAATTTGATCTATCAGATCTCTTTTGGATTTCCTAATTCCCTTAATGAACCCATGACAGATTCCCAAGGGTAGAGACGTCGAGGATGATGATTCATTTGTTTTCAATGACACGTTTATGGCTCCTCTTTACCGTATAAAGGTGCCACCCTATTGCTTATAAAAAATAGGGATTAGATCGGATGATTCTATTCCGTGGTCATGTGTTTTCATTCTGCCAGAGTTTCAGCCTATTGATGAATGCTTGATAGGAAGTTTTTAGTGATCTAGCTAACTATTACATGGTTCTTTTTTCACACTACAAATTACAAACTAATTTTAATGTTATGGGTTGCAGGTGAATGCAATTCAGCTGAAGGAGACAGTCGAGGAGAACACAAGCACCACCGAGAGAGTTTTCCAAGACCGTCAATATCAGGTTTATTTTCTTTCTATCCATGCCTTTTCCCACTTGAGCTGATGCACTGCTTTGGCTTCTCATGGAAGTTAAATGTTTGGTGCACTGGTATCTTCAATCGGATATGTTTGGGGCACTACTAAATGCCTTTTGAAACCCGTGAGAATCCAAGTTTCATGTTAAGTCATTAGGATCATTCATGCATTGGCATCTACACTTTATACAACACCTGTTAAGTCTGTTATGCTCAATCATCTGTAGTAAACATATTTACATTCGTGACAACGACATGGTTCATTGCAGGTTGATGCTGCTATTGTGAGGATAATGAAGACTAGAAAAGTGCTTAGTCACACCCTTCTTATCACTGAACTCTTCCAACAGGTAAAACTAATGGTTCATTTATCAACAACAACGGTATAGATGTGTATCAAAATGTCCGTTTGCTTTTGTTGTGCGATTAAATACAAATGACCACTTCTGATTGAGACTGCTAACTAATTTTTTTCTGAAACAGCTCAAATTCCCAATAAAACCAGCTGATTTGAAGAAAAGGATAGAAAGCCTTATAGATAGGGAGTATCTAGAGAGAGATAAGAACAACCCACAAATATACAATTACCTCGCTTAAATTAGTATGCTTCTGACTTCACATTATAGAATTTTCTTTTGTAAATGACAATCATGGGAAAGACTTCACTGAGTCCCTCAGTCATATATGTATAGTAATACTATGCTGGATTCTCCCTCCAACCTCAACCCCCTCTCTTTTTCACTTTATCTACAATCGTACTGTAATTATAAACCCTTTTTTATTTTGCCTCTTGGAAGTTTTCTCTATATCAATAGTTACTCATCTTAACTACTTTCTGTGTAACGCGGTAAGAATCATCTCCACCACATACTCGCATTGTAATTTATAATATTTTTTTACAGCCTTCTATAGCATGGTATTCTGTGAACCTTTTGCTATTAGCAAATATCTGTTTATTGGTGCGAAGTGTAAAAAGTAAAAGTAAATAAAATATTAAACATGTTTGAATAATCGAATGCCTTCAAAATCTAGTTAATAGTTCATAGTTAAACTGATTTTTTTCCCCAAAAGCACTTTCACTATTTAATTCAGGCACAGGTAAGTTTCTGAAAGTTCATATTTGGAGTAATTTGTAATTTATATATATGAAAGAGTTGGTGTATAAATTTTTTTTAAAAATTATTATATATAATTTATAAAAAAATATTTTGTTAATTTTAAGAAGTAAATTTACTATCTCTTTTATTTTAATACATATACATACTATTTTGGTTATTCTCAAATGTGTTATTATTCAATTAATTTATAATATAAGACTAAATCCCCATTTTGGTCCTTGAGATTTACACGATTACTCATTTTGGTCCTCGAGATTTAAAATTATCTATACTAGTCCTCCAGATTCAGATCTGGGCACCAATGTGGTCCCTCAACCCTTTCCGGTGATGACTTAGCAAACGAAGTGCCATAGTGGCACCCTCTCTGCCACGCTAGACCCTCTCTAAACGACGTCGTTTATCCCTTTAGCGCCCAAATAAATAAAAAATGTCGTGGCTTGTATATGAAGGAGAAGAAACGGTTTTGACCCCATACAAAATATTCATCTTCTTCTCTACCTCCATCATCCTTCTTCATCTCTAATCAATGGCGCCAGTGAAGAGTTAATGAAATCATTCATCACCTAAGTTGAACTAACCCATGGCTAGGTTAGAGCGAAAATCACAGTGTTTCAAAGGAAGGAGGTTGCTCCCCTCTCGTTCTTAGCCAAGGTAATCGTTAATTTTGGGGTTTAGTGGTTTTTATTTTTTTTTTTAATTTATTTTTGGAATACAGGTATGATTGTACTTTATGGTGCTGGTGTTCTTGTCCATGGAGAACCTTTATGTTTTGTTGCAAGTTTTTTTTCTAGGGTTTCTTTGATTGCTATACGTTGGGTTGGGTTGGATTGTTGGGGTGCTCTGTTTTATGAATGGAACAGGGGATGATGTTGATGGGGTTAAGGTTATGCAATTTTAAACTGGTTTTTAGATTTTGGTTTTTATCTCTGAATAATTTTGAATCTTACACTGAAAATTCAAGTTGACTGGGACATTTATCAACATGCATTTTGAAAAAAAAATTGCAGTTAAAATCTTAGAAGAAAATCATTGTTCATACTACTGCACTAATGCTTTGATGAAGTAAATTTTGATAAAAACCAAAATCTGGACAACAATTTTGGCCATCATACTGAGAAGGTGCCACCATGGCACTCTGTTTGCTGAGTCATCACTAGAAAAGGTTGAGGGACCACATTGGTGCTCGAATCTGAATCCGGAGGACTAGTATAGGTAATTTTAGATTTCGAGAAACAAAATGAGTAATTGCGTGAATCTCAAAGACCAAAATGGGGATTTAGTCATAATATAATATAAATGGTGAGATTATTAATGCACTGGTGAAAATTAAAATAACATTTTTTGTTGAGAATTGGCTTAACGGGGTTGCTCAAAGTTACTAAGTACAAAAGTAAATGTCCTATTAATCATCTTGTATATGTAATAATTTATTGGTTAGTGACAAATATTTAAATGAAGTTTTCATTTGTGATGGTTATAGTATTTTTTTTTTTTTTTTGTCAATGTGATGGTTATAGACTTATAGTACTTGACTTATTAGGGGGGAACCGAAAAAAAAATAAAGGCCTTATGATAAAAATTAAAAACAGAAGAAAAGGCCTGGAGTCAAGAGAAAAGGATCAATAAGCCGATGGGCGAAATTCTATTGGGTAAAATGTTAAAGTACGTACATGGCCCATGATTAAAAAAAAAACATACGTACATGCCCTTGGAAAAAAAAGGAGGTACATGCATTTTCACGAAAATAATTAACCTGTATTAACCAATACACTTAAACAAATGTTGAAATTTGAATTTTACTTTGTATATACTATATACAGTCATTTAAACTTTTAAATAAAATTTAAATTTATGATGGATTAGTCCTTATTTGTCTGTATATTAATAAAAGTTGAAAATTTTAATTTAAATGTATCACTTTAAATCTCATAGAAAGTAAAAACACTGGAATATATCCTCTTATCCATCCACTCTAAATCAATTTGTTTATTTATTTTTTAGATCGTTGAAAGGAAACTCAACTAGTTCCACTAAAATCAACTTGTAGAAATTATACTTCCCAAAGAAGTAGCCGCATGAATAATAATTTCTGCCGAAGACTATACTCAATTTCCTCAAATAATGAAAGACCATGCTCTTCCAATGCTTCTTCTGAGTTCTGACAGTTAGCTCAGTCGCAGTCATGACTCAATTCACAATGGAAACTAAAGTTGGTAGCCTTTTCATTATGTTGGTGTCGTTTTCATTTTCTTTTTGGATGCCGTTCAAAAGAGAAAACCAAAAGCTGAACATTATTGTGTTTTTAACTGTTACGTTCTACGTCTAAGTTGGAATCTAAGTTCGAATTCCACTAGGGAATGAGAATGACCATACATGTAATGCAACGCAGCATGTGTATGTATGTATGTATGTATCATGTGTGTAAACTTTCTCAATGCTATACTAGAAGTTGACTTTATTTTTGCCACCACATGCTTGACTAGTGTAGCAGTGCTATGTTAACAAATTTGAATACATTATTATATACAATTTCATAACTTCATTCTCCGTGGGTACTATATATACGTAATAATATATAATGTTAATTAGTTACCAAGAAAAAAAAATATAATGTTAATTAAAAAATATTATATGCATACCAAAATTAACTACATCTATATCTAAATACATATGTCATTTAAATTATTTTTAATGTATATTTTGTATTTTTATATATATTTTACAATAATAATAATTAATTTTGACATACATCTGACATGGTTAAAATTTTAATTTAAAGTAAAGTATCGTTTTTGTCTTTAACATTTGGGGTAAGTTTTAAAGTTGTCCATAACGTTTAAATCGTCATATTTACGTCCCTCAACGTTTAAAAATTGATTCAATGTTATCCTATCGTCATCTACACTAACGGAATTGCCTACGTGGACAATGAACGTTGCTAACCCCAAACGTGCGTATGACATGTATGCCCTTTCACGTCTATTATTTCTTTTAGCATACAGAACACTCATTTAGATGAGAGAAAGAAAAACGTAACACTTCATCTTTTACATTCTCTGAACCCTATCACTTTTTTCTCCTCTCTTCTTCGAACTTGATCACAGTAGAAGACAACTGATTGAAGGTAGTTTGGGTTTCGATTTTCTCTGTGAAGAAGAGGACTGCTCCATCTTGGTCTTCACAAGTGTTAAAACGGCACAAAGTGAAAATGTATGTATAATCTATGTTTGATCTTCGTTTCAAGTGAATAATTCATGCAAGAAAATCTGTTAATGCATAAGATTTTCGTGATTGCAATGTTGTCGTTGTTAGGGTTTGGGATTCTTGATGGTAGCAGCATTTTTTTATTTACACTTTTTTCCTTAAATATTTATTCCCTTTTTTTTTATGATGTTTGAAAGGGTTAAGTTCAATTTTGGTCCCCAACGTAGAGGCCAAAAATCGGAATCGTCCCCAACTTTTTTTTTCTACAAAATGGTCCCCAAAGTTTCAGTTTGTTTTAAAATTGTCCTTTTTACCAATTTTATTTTTTTATTACTAAATTACCCTCAATAAAAAAATTATAAAATAAAATAAATATAAAATAAATAAAAAAAGAAAGGGATAACAGAAACGGGGGGTGAGGAGAGAGAGAAGGGGAGGGGGCCGTGAGAAAAGGGAGGGGGGAGAGAGGGGATAGCCGTCTTGCCGCGCTGCTGCCCTGCCGCCTGCCGCGCTGCTGCCCTGCCGCACCGCACCACCACCGCGCTGCCGCCTGCCGCATCGCACAGCACCACCACCAGCTTCTTCTTCTTCTTCTTCTTCTTCTTCTCCGCCACTGCTCTTCCTCCTCGTCCTCACCGCCCGCCGCTTCTTCTTCTTCTTCTGTGAACTGGATTTTTTTTGTAGAATTTTGAATTTTTGTAAAATATTATTGTTACTGAATTTGACTTGAATTTGGAATATTGTTGGATCGGGGGAGAGAAAGAGGGGCGGGGGGGTTATGCGAAAAGAAACGCGGGGGGGGGGGGGAGGGAAGAAGGGGAAAGGGGGAAGGGGTTATGCGAAGGGAGAAGGGGGAGGGGGGAGGGGAGAGGGGGTTTGGGAAGAAGAGGGGGAAAGGTCTTCGCCGTTGCCGCCGCCGTTCTTCGTGGCCGCCACCGCTGCTCTTCTCTGCTTCTGCTTCCATCATTCTTCTTCTTCTTCTTTCATTCTGCTTCTATTATATTTGTTAATTTTTTATTATTGTTGTTTCTGGTTGATTCTGATTGATTATATTGTTTCATTGTTATTGTTGTTCTTCTTCTATTTATACTTGATTTCATTGTTGATTCATTGGTGATTTATTGTTGTTGTTGTTGTCCTGCTGTTGCTTCTGTTTGATTAATTATTGTTGTTGCTTTTGGTTCTATTTCTGCTTGTGTTTATGCTGGTGCTTCTGCATAATTTTGGGGAAGAAAGGGAAGAAGAGGGGAGGGAGGTGCTTCTGCTGGTGCTTCTGCATAATTTTGGGGAAGAAGGGGAAGAGGGGAGGGAGGGAGGGGCATTTTCGTCCGAGGGACGATTTTAAAACAAACTGAAACTTTGGGGACTATTTTGTAGCAAAAAAAAAGTTGGGGACGATTCCAATTTTCGGCCTCTACGTTAGGGACCAAAATCGAACTTAACCTTGTTTGAAACTTGTAATAGAAAAAGTAGCGGAAGAGATGAGTCATTTTAGTGTAAAAATTTATCATCAAGGTAGGTTTCGCCTTGAAAGAGGGCCTCTTAGGTATTTGGGTGGGGAGACTTCCATTGTAGACTACTGTGATGAGGATGAATGAAGTTTGATTGAAGTATATGAAATAGTGAGTAGACAGGGCTATGTGAAGAAGGATATCACTGCCATGTGGTATAAATCTGTGAATGTTGGGACAGAGGAAGGATTAATGATGCTGAAAAATGACAAGGATGCAATGGATATGGCAAGAATTGGGGTGAAGGATGATATGGTTGAATTTTATGTTGTTCACAAGACAAGTGAAGTGGAAGAAGATGAAAAACTGGGTCAAATTATTGGTCCTGCAAAAATAGGTGATGAAGCTAGGCCTAGCCCAATTATTATGTATAAAGGCCATGGTGTTGGGCTTGGGCCTAAGCATAGAACTATTGGGCCAACTGAAGTAGAAGAAGTTGGGTCCATGAGGGAAGGATCATGTGAGAAAGTGTTATTAATTAAAATTCAGTTTCAATTATATTTACAATTCAAGTTTTAAGGTCAATTATGTATGCACATCAAGATTTCTGTTTCAAAAACATTGATGTTCATTTTTTTTTATTTATCAAAAACAGGGTCTAGTACCAACTTTTGAAGAGCTTCTACCTGGAGGGGACCATAGATTTTGTGTCAGACATCCATATGAAAATTTTAAGAAGAGATTTCTATAACTCCAACTAAAGCTAATGATGTGGAATGCTGCGAAAGCTACTTATATTCAAGAATGAGAGGAGGATAACCGAGATACAGAAGGTTGATCAAGGACATACAACTATCTACTGGAGACTACAAAGTATTTGTGTCATCACAGGTTTGCAGCTAGACCTAGGTGTGACACTTTAGTTAACAATATGTGTGAAGTTTTTAATTCTGTTCTGGTTGAGGCTAGGAAGAAGCTAATAGTGTCTATGCTAGAAGATATTAGGGTATACATAATGAAACATTGGGCTGACAATAGGGATAGGATAGTGCCTTACAACAGAGATATGTTACCCCGAATCAGAATTAAGGTAGAAAAACAGGTAGAACAAAGTGGTAATTGGATGAGTGTATATGCTGGACGTGATAGATATGAGGTAGTTATTAGCATCCAGAGAGGGAAGGAAAAATTTGTGGTTGATCTTAGATATCACGAGTGCTCATGCAGGAAGTTTCAACTATCAGAAATTCCTTGTGCTCATGCAATAACTTGTATTAGAAAAATGTGTTTCAATGTTGATAGCTATGTTGCTACTATAAAAAAAATTGCATACGTCTTATGCTATCAATATGTTGTCTTCTCTGTAAATGGACTCAACCTTTGAAAAAGAACTCAATATGATGATGTGTTGCCACTCATTTATAGAAAACTTATAGGAAGATCTAAAAAGAAGAGGGCACGAGCTGCTGATGACCAACCTACTAGATTTGGACTATCTCGTGAAGGACATTATCAAAAGTGTTCCTATTGTTTCTGGTTATAATCGACGAACTTGCCCAAAGAAGCACAAAGTCACTCCAAACTCTGCTGTAAGCGTCTGTGATTAATTATTGGTTATATTCCTTAGTTTTCTGTTTGTGCCTCATTGGGTTCTACACTATTTGATTCATGCACAGGTTAAAAATGGTGCTGCTTCAACTTCAAAGGGAGATCACGGAGAGGTATTACAACAAGTCAAAGATTCTCTATCAAAACTGCTTCTAGTAAGGGATCTGAGTAAGACAGTAGGAAACAAAAGGGAAATAACAAAAGACCAACCTCACACCCAAAGAAGAAGCTAGCTGTCAGTACCCAGCAATCACAAACTGCTTCAAAAAATGGTGAACCATTCCAAGACTACTTCTGCATCAGCTCCAACTATGCCAAGGGTGCTGCCAAGCGCAGTCAAGAGTGTCACCTGTCCTAACTCAAGTTCATGGCCAAAACTCTTCCAAGAGCATGGAAAAATATAGAGTGATCCAATATTGTGATGCATTTTGTTTTTTGTGATAATAACAAACTATGTTTGTTGATTTAAATTTTTTTTTTTTTTTTTGTGATGCTCTACTTCAGAAACAATGTTTAGCATCTTAGTTGATTTACTTTTGGAGTTATTAAACTCAAATGATCATATCTATGTTTGTTAAGTTGTGAATTATTGCAACATTAAGCCTAATGTTCAAGTTAATATTTTATGCAATTTCATAATCACTATTTTGGTTAATTACATTTGTACTAACAGTCATCGGGGCATAGTTGCCACAGTGGACAATAATGTCCACATAGACAGTTTCGTTAGTGTAGATGACGGTATGATAATATTAAATTAATTTTTAAATATTAAAAATATAAATAAAACAATTTAAATGTTAATAATAATTTTAGGATTTATCCTAAATATTAGAGAGAAAAACGATATTTTATTCTTTAATTTATTAGCGCATTATAAGAAATTATCTTTGTGTGAAAGCAATCAAAAGTAGAAAGTGAGTTTGCACCAAACCTTTTTAAATTATCATCTCATCTGAAAATACTATTCCTGAAATATAGGAGACTTAATGCATAACATCATTTCGAGTTGCATTGCTTTATATAGTTCTATATTAGCATCATACCGTTTTTTTCTTGTGTTTGGTTTGGCTTTCACGCAAACTACATTTAACTAAAGAAGACATATGTTACCACTAAGATTCAATTATAATGAATTGTTTTCTCGTCCGTATAGGCAAAATCAATAATTCATATTTAAATTGGTATCTGAATTTGTATATAAATTTTAATTTAATTTTTAAAATTTTAATAATTTTTATTTAATTTTTAAATTTTATAAATGTGATTTATATTAGTTATTGGAGTAATTTTCGATACAAAATATTAATGGAGTGTTGATATAAATTGTTAGATGCCATATTAAAACTTGTAAAATAATGTCGTTTTAGTTTTAGTTCTCAAATAGTCTAAAAATAATGTTGAATCACTTATTTTAAGAAATTTTTTTTTAAAAAACACTACTTATAATATTATTTTTAGACTATTTAAATACGAAAATAAAAATAAAATCATTTTACAGAATTAAATGTAATATATATTTAATTATCCACGTCAATATTCTATAAATATCCATATATCGAAAATTATTCAAAAAGTAACAAATTATATTTGTATTGAAGACTAAATAAAAATAATTAAAACTTTAAATTCAGGTTTGCGTGTAAATTTGAAGGCCATATTAATATGACTACTTGACAAATGCTTATCTCTAATGTCAATAATCATGATTCATGACAAGACTACTTGACTCTTCGGCCAGAATTCACGAATCCTATTGGTAGGATGTGGTTCCAACTTCCATTAAGCCCAAAAGTTAATTATTAAGCTAAGGTTTCTCATATTCTCAATCCAAATGAGATTTGTTTTTAATGCACTTTCTTATGATTGCAGTTAAACATTTGGAAAAATGTGAAAATGTGTAGGGTTGAATAATATATCTGAATAGCTTAATTACATACCATATAATAAATAAATAAAATTAATTTGTCTAACTTAGCCCTAAAACTTAAATTAGCTTATGAAGTGAGAGAAATATTCAAATTTTTATAGGAACTGAGAACAACATAGCCGAAACGACCAATTTTGTGAAGGAGTACCATGTGTTCATAACACGTAGCGAAAGAAAAGAAGGTAATTTTAAAAATTTATTTTGTATTTAAATTTTATTCTAAAAATAATACATAGATCAGATCTAAATACCTTTAGTCATTTTAGTAAAAAATACTTTTTCCTTCGATGGTACGAAAACGTTATGCGTATTCACACCGAAACCAATCTTTGTTGTCAACTCCTTGATCAATGGACATCTGATCTAAATTGAGAAACTTCTTGCAACTCTTTGCACGCCATAAAATTCTTCTCCAAGAATCAGACTCACATACGTTTATGTGTGTAGAGGTAAAAGAATAAAACTCTTGTTATTCTCTCTTGCCTATCCTTTACTCTTGACATACATATATATAGTATGAGATTTGTTACTGATTTTAAGTTTGATTCTCAATTCAAATTTAAATCATATCTTGAAATTTCAAATTTGAATCCTTCAAATTTTATGAATCATATCATAACAATTTAAAACAGAATCAGTTAGGATCTCATTCAAATTTAGAAATAGAATAACTAATTATTCTCGAATCTCATTTAATATTCTCAATTATCATACTATTATTATATTCTTGGTGCTAGCAAAGAATATAATAATATTCCATTTGAATTAATATAATTATTTATTTGATCAAATCAAAATAATAATTAAATAATTCTATAGCAAAGATTAGAAAATTCGTTAGTGTGACCCCATAGGTTCAATACTAAGTACGTAGTAAATTAGTCTTACTAAATTTACTAATCAAGATTGGCGTCTAACAACACTCCTCAACGACCCGATAGTATGAAGTAATATATTTTTACTAAGAACCTCAAAAGAACAAAGTATAATTCCTTCCATCTTTCCAACTCTTGGTTAACCTTTAGAGTATGGTTTAATTGTCAAACTCTAACTTGTTACCATTATTATAATGAATTGTGAATGACTTAAGAAACTCATTTTCTTCATTCATTCAATCCCCTTAGCCAAGGTTTTATTCATCTCAATAATTATAATTATAGAGCTCAAACTCTTTACCGAGAGTTGACGGATTTCTTATTGACTAATAATTAATTCTACAAGTATTTAAATCATACCCAATATCTATTCAACTAGCACCCTAAGGTATTAGGTGTCCGGAATCAAAGTATAATAATACATTGTTAATTACTATGACAGTCGCAGGTCAAAAGAAACTCTATTACCATGTTCATTTTGAGAATATCCTATTGACAAATATACGGTAATTATAACCATTAGAAATTCTTAAAGTGAGTCAGTTCAATGGTCATAATGACTGATTTTAAAAATAAATTTTAGTGTGTAAATAATATTCTTGTATGATTACCTCAAATAATAATAATAATACGATTTGATTCAAGTTAGAGGAGCACATTTCATTAGTTTGCGTGCATGATCCGTTAGAGATCAGTGAACATTTTATTTATAAGGTCTTCAAGTGTTACTATTAGACTCATAATATAATCGGAATAATATTTTGGGGATCATTAAGTTTAGATAGATACATACATATATATTTTGGTCGTTCTTATCTTTTAATTTTCGCCGGAATGTTATAGAGATCCTATATGCTATTTGGACTACTTAGTAATTAATTACGTGGAGGATTTTGGTGTTATATAATTTCCAGTGTAATTGGGAGTAGTCTTCGTATACGCATTCATAACTTCTTCTGTATGTGGATAGTATCCGTATCTATTCTGTCAATGTATTCAAAGTTTTGTCATTGTACGTTATTTTTTGTTTGTTACAATGCAATTCGCATTACAATGAGTCAATGACCCTTTTTTTTCCATTGATTAATATTGATTTAATTAGAGGTGAGTACAGGTCGAATTGGTTCGGATTTAAGATAAAATTAAAATCGAACTAATTGAATTGTAATTGGTTCAGTTTGGTTTAGATTTGCGTTTTTTTGTGTGTACCCAAACTAAACCAAATCGATTAAAAATAGATTAGTTCGATTCGGGTAATTGAGTTCCCAATAAAACAAAAATTTATAAAAAAAATAAAAAAAAAACGAAATTTTTATCTTAAAAATTCTGTAAGTACAATAAACATATAATATTAATAGAAATAATCTAAACATGTTAAACGTCAAATACATTAAAAACTAAATACATTAAAATCCAAACATATTAAACACTAAAGACATTAAAATTCAAACATATTAAAAGAGATATATATATTTTAAATTTTTATTTTTTTATTTAATTAATATATGGTCGGGTCTACGAATTGATTCGAGTTCTGCATCCCCAAAATCGTTACTCGAACTAATTATTAGTGAGAGTCATTGGTTTAGTTTGAATTGGACTCGATTACCCGTTGATTCCAGAAATAATGTAATTGGTTCAGTTCGAATTCGGACGAGTAATCGAGTATCCGCGACCCGTCTCACCCCTAGATTTGATCACATTTGGATGGTATGATATTTCTCTAAGATGAATA
Organism: Arachis hypogaea; assembly: GCF_003086295.3. Classification (NCBI taxonomy): domain Eukaryota; kingdom Viridiplantae; phylum Streptophyta; class Magnoliopsida; order Fabales; family Fabaceae; genus Arachis; species Arachis hypogaea. The sequence continues at coordinate 141,310,958 of NC_092038.1, forward strand.
GATTGATAAAGTAAAAAAAATAAAGAATTTAATCACTATTAAATTAAAATAATAAAATTTATATATAATATAAAATTATAAAATTAATAATAATTAAATATTTATTTTTTATTTTATCAATTTTTTTATTTTAAAGGATTTTCTTTTATATAAAATGGACAATCAGGATATATATATATATGAACTGTTATTATTTTTTAGATCATCAGAATTTATAATAAAATATTATTAATTTATTAATATTAACTAATTTTTTAAAGATTATTTTTTAATATTAATATTAAGATTTAAAATTTAAAATTTATGATTTAAGGTTTAGGATTAAAAAAGATATGTTGATATTGACTAAAAAATAATACAACAAAAAAAAATTATAATTGTTAAAATCGAACCGGTAATCAAATCGATTAAGTTATTAGTTTACTAGTTTATTAGTTAAACCGAAAAATTATTAGTTGAATCGATAAAATCAGGCGTACGTAAATAAAAAATATAAAATAATAAAAAAACATAAAATTAAAATTTAAAATACATATATTTACTAATATTTTAATATATAAATATACATTTAAAATTATAATAAAACAAAAATATTAATAATAAAATTAAAAATACAATATTATTATTAAAATATAAAATTAATATTTGATATGAATTAAATTTGACTTAATTAAATTATAATATAATATAAATTTATATATATATTATATTATATGAACAAATATATAAACATATTAAAAGGAAGAAGATATAGAATTATATAGAATTATATTGTAATATAAGTTCCACTAGATATTGATTATTGTGACTATAAAATCACATTATGTAATAGAAAGATAGTTGACCTAGTGGTGGAATTTTGTGCAAACAATGCTGAGGTTTTAAGTTCAAACTTTGCTTTCAGCATTTTTGCATATTAGCTGCAGACCTGCAGTTGACCTCGTTTTGGACCGGTTTAGTTGCGATTTGCATCGAATTTTATCGGTTTATTACCTTAAACGGTCAGAACATTAAATTGAACCGAATAAGAATTTAGTTTTTTGGTTAAACTGGCCGGTTCGGTTCGATTTTTATAAATATGGAAAAAAATAATCTCTTGATGGCTTGATGCGTTGAAAATATCTAATAATTTCTCGCTGCCATGCTCTTGTTGAGAATAACTGAATAAGAAGGATACAACATACAAGTGACATTACTTAGCTGGCAAGAAAACCAAGATTACATTACTCTATTCTGCTATATAGTTATAGATATAAAATTCTGTTATTTCACTTATTTGTTATATTAGTGAGTTAGTATGAGTGCTATATATAGAGATCAGTAGCATCTTATCAAGTGTTAAGTGTATACACTCATTTACATCACAATTAATACAATAAAACTTCAGTTCTCTCTTCTCTGCTGCTACTGCAGAACTCTTTCTGCATTTTATTAATTTTACAATCTTCTATTCAATATCCTTGATCTCTGCTACCTAACGGCTCTAATAAGAATTTCACGTATAGCTGCGTGCTGGGGAAAAAAAAAAAGTGAGAATAATCAAGTTTTACTAGCTACTGGCATTGATTTGGCTACGGACTCTAATATATGTCCTAAATTAAAGCCTAAAAAAGAAGTTGAATGCGATCAAGTTCCTTAAAAGAAATATATAAATGAGAGAAAGTCGAAAGCTCAACATTTTTATTAAAATTTGATTAGTATTTAACTAGTAAAAAAAATGAATAATTTTACACATTAAATAGAATCTCACACCATTAAAAATATTATTGATGATTAATTGATGACTACAAATAACAAAATTTGTTAGCCCTAACACTTCTCTATAAATGAAATACTTTCAATCTCAATTGACAAAAGACAAACTTTGTTTTCATTTAAGCTCATTTGAATCCTTTAAAAAAAACCATTTAAATCATAGGTGTTCTTAGATGGATACCTGAAGGGAGAGCTCGGTCCCTGAGAATCGACGCTGAGTTGTTATTTTCGGTGCCGACCTTTGAGCCTTGTGGAAAGCCGAGCTTTACTCCGAAGGGATGTCCAATTGCGCAGAGCGTGAGCAAGAAACAAGGGGAGAGTGTACCTGCAAAGGCACTCCGAAGTTTAAGTCAGTATTGAAAATTCAATGTGTGTCTAAGGAGAAGATGTTATACATTTATATGCGGAGTGAAATAAGTCGGGTTATGTTTATGTTTCATCGTCCGAATTGAAGAATAATAATAAGGCTTAATGGGTGATAATATCTGGTCTGTCGTTTTGATTCTAGTGCGTAGGCCGTTGAGCTCGGTTTGTAACGCGTAACGCCGAGCTGTGCTTTATTTGGCCGAGTTATGAGTCTTGATGCCGAATTATGACTTAGTATTTGTAACGGTCAAATCATAGCCCCCAAGCTTAGCCTGGGAATGTGTTTAATGAAGCAGGTTGAACTTATTAATGAAACATAGATCGGTTATTTAGTGATCGAGTAACTCGGCCAATTGGGTGAGGCCCTCTAGCCCCTAGTTCAAACTGCTTTATGAAACAGTTAATGATGGTAAATGATGGTGTTTAGTGGCAGAGAGACAGAATTAAATGCACGTGCATGGTTCCAATGTAGTTCACTCTTTTTGAGATAACTGATTTGATTTAAGGGCAATGGAATCGAAATAGGTGGTAAAGTGTGTTTAATTAAATCATAGTTGGAATCCTGAAGATTTTCACTTTGTCTCCATTTCTTTTTGTTTATCAGAGACGTTTGAAAGGAAAATGAGTAAGAGAGGTATGCTCTAAACTCTGTGTTCTTCCTCCTGCATTTTTCTGTTTTTCTTCTTCTTCTTCTCCTTCATTGTTTGTTGGTTACTGATGGGTTTCGAAAAGGAGAAGATTGATTGGTTCTATGATTGGGTTAATGAGGACGTGAGGAATCGTCCGTCTTTGTTTTTGGATGAGGATGCTGTGAAGGAGATTGATAGTAGTAGGATTGTTAGGGTAGGTACTGGGGTTCAGATGGAGCTACTGCCCTGTTCTCTAGGTGACAGAGTTTTTCACAGAGGGGAGGGTTTTGAGTTTTTCTATATGTATAGCAGTGTTTTGGAGGAGTTGAGGGTGAAGTTGTCGTTTACGGATTTTGAGTGTCAGGTGTTGAAACAACTTAATTGTGCACCTTCCCAACTTCATCATAATGGCTGGGCATTCCTTCGTAGTTTTGAAATTCTAATGGAGTTTCTGGAGGAGAAATCGACGGTGGAGTTATTCTTTTCATTATTTCAAGCAAAAAGGGGTTTGGAAGGGGAGTTGGGTGAACTTGAATAGTTCACCCCGTTTTGCTATTTTCAAACTTTACAAATCCTTTTTTAAAAATTTTAAGGAGATGTATGTAAAGGTTAGAAATGTTGAGGGAGAGTTTCCTTTTTATATTGATGAGCATTTTGGGGAGAAATTTCCTGTCTGGTGGTGTTTGGAGCCTCAAAGTATTTTGGGGTCGGAGGTTATAAATGCAAGGAATAAATGTGTAATTGAATACTTGACTGAGGTTGTTGACCGTAAGGAGTTAATTTTTGTATATGAACTACTGCAGTGGGAGGATAATAAGGCTGCTGTTATAGATTATTTGGGTAAGGGTTTCAATTCGGTTGTTGTATCATATCTGAGTTTTGTGAACAATTTTTGGTTTTGTTTTCTTTTCAGGAGATAAATATCCGGGTGTATCTGATGCGAGTTTGAGGGCTCGGGTGAGGAGCAAAGGTCTTGATAAGGAAGGATCTATGTCGAAAGCGGATAAGGTCGGTACTGGTGAGTTTGATCAGCCAAAACCGATGAGAAAGAAGGTGATTTTAAAAAGGAAGAAAGCTGATATTGTGGATCTGTCGGAAGAGTCCGATGATAGTTTAGAAGTTCTGATAGAGGAGGTTCAGAAATTTTATGATAACCAGAAGAAGTTGCATGGTTTTGTTGAGCAGAGTGAGGGTTCCTCACTCTGGAGGAAGGATTATCCATTCATGGTTACTGTTGATGAAGTCTGTCAGACCCCGTCTGATGTTATCTTAGCGGACGAGGTAGGGGATGTGGCGATTGATCAATATATGCAGGTAATGACTATTTTGTTGGTTCGTTTGACTTGTTGATAGTTGATGATGCTAATGATCATTGTTCTTCATTAGGTTGTTAGTCTGCGGCTTGCCAGTTTGGGGCGTAGCCGAGAAAAGAGACATTTGAAAGTTGCGAATGAGAAATCTGATCCGAGTTTAAAGGAGGAGTTAGATTTGAAAAAAGCTAGGGTTGTCGAGGTTGAGGGGGAGCTGGCTAAGGTAAAGAAGGAATTGTTATTGACAAAGGAAAATTTTTATTCGAAGAAAGTGGAGAACCTTAAGAAGAAAGAGGCCGATCTCTCCAGTATGAGCGCTCATGTTATTGAGTTAACGAGTCAGCTGAAAGAGATTGAAAAGAGCAAACAATGGGAATTTTGGATTCATTTATTGAAGGATTTGAAAGGGCTTCTATTCAGGCGAAGTTTCTTGCTCCTGAAATGGACTTCTCTCAGATGGATCCAGGGAAGATAGTGCAGGACGGGATTATGGTTGAGGATGACAGTGCTGCCGAGCAAGGAGATGAAAATGTTCAATAGGCTTTTAGTTTGGTTTGTATTTTTGGATAATTGATTTTGTTGGTAAACTATTTTTGCTCTTGTGTTGAGCTTTTGCATTTGTAATTTTTTATTTTATTACTATTTTTGGAGTAAAAATAACTTATGATGCTTCTAAATACATGCTATTGTGCATGTTTATGATTAGTACAAAATAGTATGATAACCTAGTGTTATCTTATTGTGCATGTTTATGATTAGTACAAAATAGTATGATAACCTAGTGTTATCTTGTTTGTTACCGTGGTCTGGAGCCAAATTGATTGATATGGATAAAATTTATTATAGTGTTAGGTAAATTTGTAGTAATGGTGAAGTGCCAATATTTTGATGGATATTGGTTGATGTGAAGGGAAGGCCGAGTAGGCCGAATTTAGTGAGATGCTGAGTAATCGTAATAGAAAGGTGTATTTGATAGGTAATGTGTGGTGTAATCGGATTGGGTTTGATAAATTTTGAATAGTCGGTTTCCGAGTATTGATCGGCAATCTGTTTGACTGATTAATTTCGAATAGTCGAATTAGAAGTTAGATCGGCTATTTGTTTGACTGGTAGATTCCGAATGGTCGGTTTTGAAATATTGATCGGTAATCTGTTTGACTGATTAGTACCGAATAGTTGGATTCGGTGTAAGATCGGCTATTTGTTTGATTGTAGTTTTCCAAATGATTGGATTAAGAGTAAGATCGGCTCTTTGTTTCATTGATAGTTTTCCGAATGGTCGGATTCAGAGTATAGATCGGCGTTATAAATATGTTACAAATAAATGAGAAATGAGAAATGTGAAATGCAAAAATATTGAATTGATGACGTAAGAAATTTATTTATTGGAGAACCTTTGATTTCAAAGGCCCAGGTAGGCTAGCCTCGTTAAAACCTCTCTAAGAAAAATCCGTTGTGGGAAAAATCTTGATAGTAGGAAAAAGAGTACTTGCCTGTCCCTGTTTTCTAACTGTAATATACCTTTAAAGATGATACATTCCAAGTGTTAGGCAGATCTTTACCATCTAAAGTTTGTAATTGGTATGCTCCGTTGCTGATGACTTCGATTATTCGGTAAGGGCCCTCCCAGTTAGCTGCTAGTTTGCCATGGCTTGATGGTTTTCTGGCCTATTCGGATGGTGTGGGTGGAAGTTGTTCAGCCATAACTTCAAGCGAGAACCTCGAGGCCAATGATATATGGAAGGGATTATATTCTCGGACCCACGGTGGGCGCCAATTGTTCTTGTATGGATACCTGAAGGGAGAGCTCGGTCCCTGGGAATCGACACCGAGTTGTTATCTTCGGTGCCGACCTTTGAGCCTTGTGGAAAGCCGAGCTTTACTTCGAATGAATGTCCAATTGCGCAGAGCGTGAGCAAGAAACAAGGGGGGAGTGTACCTGCAAAGGCACTCCAAAACTTAAGTGAGTATTAAGAATTCAACGTGTGTCTAAGGAGAAGATGTTATACCTTTATATGCGGAGTGAAACAAGTCAGTTATGTTTCTGATTCATCGTCCAAATTGAAGAATAATAATAAGGCTTAATGGGTGATAATGTCTGGTCTGTCGTTTTGATTCTAGTGCGTAAGCCATTGAGCTCGGTTTGTAACGCGTGACGCCGAGCTATGCTTTATTTGGCTGAGTTATGAGTCATGATGCTGAATTATGACTTGGTGTTTGTAACGGTCGGATCAATAGGCTTTGGTAGATATTTTAGTTCTATTGTAAATATAATTTTGGAATAAGTACGATTTTGGTCTCTAAAATTTAGGGTCAAAATCAAAATCCACTCTAACTTTATTTTGGATTTAAAATAGTCCCTAATATTTTTTATATTAAAATCGTCTTTCGGATAATTATACCCATAATATCATCATTTCCATCACAACTCCTTCTTTTCACTCACATCTTCAAAAAAGAGAGAAGCAGAGACTTAGATTGAGAGAGAGAGAAGCAAGGCTTCTTATTCTCCCTCATCCCTTCAGAAAAAGAGAGAGAAGAACAGATTTAGAAAGAATGAGAGAAGGAAGCCTCACCCTTGCCCTCGTCATTGCCGTCACCGTTGCCGTCGCCGTCGCCCTCACAGTGTCGCAACTCTCCCTTGCCCTCGCAGCGTTGCGCCTGGCTTTCGCCCTAGTCTCATATTCTTTGTCATCGTCGGGGAGGTGGTGGTGGTCGTATTTCTCGTGTTTTCCAGCAACACCACGGCGTCTTCCTTCCCCTTTCCTTCCTATCCTTCGCTGTCTAGACTCACTATCACTACTACCATGCAACTCCACCATTACTACCATCACAAGCAAGTTAAGATTCAAGTTCCTAATTATTGTTCTTGTTCATCACAATTTCTAATTCTCTAATTCTTGTTCTCGTTTTTGTTCTTATTTATGGATTTGCTGTTGGCTTTTTTTGGTTCTTTAGCTTTGATGAGAAATTAGATGAAGAATAAGATATTTTTCTTGTATTTGACTGTTCTTGATAATTAAATTTATGAATTTTTAGTTCTTATAATTAGAGATTGTTGAGTTTGAAGAACTAACAACATATTATAAATGATGACTAAACATTATTATTGGATTAAAAGTCAACTATATGTGTGATTAGTTTGCTTAAATGTGCAAAAAATTAATATAAAATAAACTGACTCAACAACTAGCTTCTGGTGCAATGACAAGCAATCAAAGCTCAACATTGGTTCAGATCTAATAAGCACTCATATCATTATATTTGATCCACATAAAAAGTTGCTAATCTACAAGAAAGAAGAAAAGAAAGAATTTGGCTCGAGGACAAGCACAAGCCCAACTAGGTGATTCAAGTCCATTCATTCAAATTGGTTGCAAACTGAAAAATGGAACTATATTTTCATTTGAACCAAACCACAAAACTACCGAACCAAACTCTCTTTTCTCTCCTTCTCTCTTTTCCATCATCCACGTAAAATCACAGAAGAAAATAAAGAAAAAGAAAAAGCTCTAATTAAAGCTAAATTAAAGTACAAAAAGTAGGTTATCAATTCAATCAAAGAAGAAGGAAGTCAAAGAAGTTAGGGTTAAAGGCAAAGATTACATCCAAAGAACAAATCACAAATTTTTTTTTTTTAAATTTATGCTTCATTGAAGATTGGTGAATAAACCTTCCCCTTGCATGCACCGAATTGGAAAGCTCAAGATTTGAAGATCATAGAGCTCTGCTGTAAATCAAGGGTGAAAAAAGAAACTTGGGACCAAAGTTCAAATGCATGACAAAGATTCAAGAAGCAATATGAAAAATGATGAAAGAGAAGATATAGAAGGTATGATACATATATGGTTTAATCATTGCTGTTACTCTATTTTTTTCTGTGACGTCGTTATTGCTATTGATTTTTTGGGAGAAGAAGTCAAATGTGTTGAAATAAAATTTTAAATTTTGGAAGCTTTACTCCTCTATTAAAAATGTATATAGTCAATAATTAAAGTAAGGAGTAAAAACATAAAATTTAGATTCCTATAACTTATAAAACTATTATATTTTTCTTCATCATGATTTTTATTGAATATTCTGTTTAAGATTCTACATAAACCAAAAATATCAAAAAAAGTAGTTATGGATTTTCTTGTTCTGGTAGTTCAGTTATACTCCTATCAAAAATTGTTTTTTAATAATAATATATTAAAATTAAATTCTAAATAAAAACAAAAAACACATATAATTAATTAATTTTTATATTTTAAATAAGTTAAAGCGGCTAAGAATTGGTAAACAACAAATTATATCCTCTATGGCCAGCAAGAATATATGTACATATATTGGTGAACATGCCCCATTGCCGAACCACCTCTAAGGTTGTCCCCATCTATATATATCTGCGTGCGCTGCATGCCATGTGCAATATCTCAATACAAATCCCAAGCTCTCATCTCTACACTCCTTTCATTCCCGGTATTTTGACCAGCCACCACTCCATTATTATTTAATTTGCATTTTGTTTAACCAAAATTTCCACAATCTCTTGGAATCTTTCATTTTATTGGTGATCTTGACCCTCCTTTTCTGAGAGTGCATGTACTAAAAAAAGAGAATATAATTGAGAAAGAAAACGTTAAATAAAGAAAATGCGGACAAAAAAAGATGAGGTTAACAGTATATGAAAACTATGTATGAGCATAGATAATAATTTAACAAGGTTCATAAAATAATATTAATAAATAATAAATTATGTTTGTTAGGTTTGACATCTTACACAGTTGGATATATATCATTATTCATCCTATAAAATTATTGATCAACTCTCATTTTTCTAAAGATAATAAGCTATATAAGAGAATGTCCAATGCTTGAATTCACTTTAATTTTGTTTTGGATTTTACAAATACCACATTAATATTTATGAAATCATATGTTATAAATAATGATTGAGATCAATGTGAGATTTGTTACTGTGATAATTTTTTATTTCAATTAAATTAAAATATTTATATAATATGATAAATTATTTAAAAAAATCTATTTTTTTTTCGAGAGATATTAAAATAACATTTTTTTCTTTATTTATAAAATGTACACTCCTTTCTCTTATATCTTTTAAAAGACTTCTTCTTTACTCATTTCTTAAGAAAAAATAAATTATTTTTTACAAAAATATTCTTTAACAAAAATTTTATTTTTTTCCTAATTAAATTTTGTTTACCAAAACACTCTTTAATAAATTATTTTTCTACTAATTAAATTAAATTGTATTTTTACTAAAATATTGTTTAAAATTTTTTAATAATTAAATTATTTTTTTTAAGATACTCTTCAATAATTTTTTAATTATCAAATTATAATTTTACCAAAATTGTTGTTAACAATTATTTTTGTACTTTACTATTAATTTTTTTATATCAATATTTATTATTTTAACAGTAAATTAAAAATTTTACCACTTTTAATATACATAATAATTAATATTGATAAATAATTTATTTCATAAAACTATTAAAAATTATTAATAACTTTATTAAAACTTAAAAATAAGTTAAAATGGATAAATTCCAAATTTAAAAAATTAACATCTCATTCCTTTATATTTTTACAAAGCAAGTTCATTCCTTAATAATTAAAAAATTATTAAAAAGAATTTTAGAAAAAAATTTATCATTAAAAAATTTAATCAATAGAAAAATAATTTGTTAAATAAAATTTTGGCAACCAAAATTTAATCACAAAAGATAAAATTTTTGTTAAAGAATATTTTTATAAAAAAATTATATTTTCTTAAAAAATAGATAAAGTTAATGTTTGTTAACACAAAAAAAATTAAAATATATTAAAGATGAGATTTTTTTAAAATTACAAAAGAAAAATATATATTTTACAAATAAAAAAGAAGAAAATATCATTTTAGTATTTTTTTAAAAAAAGAATAATTTTTTATCTAAATTTAATTAATTTTTTTATCAAAATAAAATTGTCTTTTTATATTAAAGATCGATTTTATTTTATTGTTAATTTTTAATACGTAAGAAAATTTAAAAATAACTCACTTTCTATATATGTAAGATTAAAACTCTAAAAATCCTCTCTTAGAGTTTCCTAATATAAAAAAAACCATTATTCTTGCGGTGGTAGCCGACAGTTGTTAGGTTTTGTTCCTTTTCTTGTCCAAAGAATCAGTTAAAGGAATAATATAATATATTATTTTATTTTGTGCATTTCTTAAATATTCTTCTGTATGATTTATTGATTGGATTATAGAAAAATAGTATATGTTATTCCAACAAAATTATGTAAACCTCCTGTTAGAATATTAATGTTGAGAAGTATTTTTGTTCTTTCCAATTAAAATTATTTGAATAAAATTTATAAAAAGAGGGGATTAGAAACATAATGATGTCATTACTCTTTTACACTAAGTTTAAAATATTTTGAGTTTTTCATTCCGATCCCATAGTAATGGGAAAGAGATATATCTACAAGTATTTTAATGCTCAAGTTAAATTGGATAGTAAAAGATATTAAATTAAATATTATATTTGAGTACATGTATTTAAAATAGTATATATATTGTAAGATTATAATAATATAAATTTTTCTCTTTATGTCATTATGAGATTATGAGATACTTTTTAAGTTTAGTAGTTAATCTAGAAAAATAAGTTGCTCTTCTTATAAATTATTTATATTGATATTTTAATTTGTTATTTTGTGATATTATATTTTCCTATGATATTTTTAGGCTTATACACAATCAAATATTATAACATTTTTTTAAGAGAGAAAATAATAGTTATAATATTGTCATTAAACTTATAAAATTAAATGATGAGAAATTAAGTAAATTGATAAAAAAATATTATTGTAATTTATTCTTTTAAAATATAACCTCTTGAAATCTAAAATAACACATCGTCAAATCGATTCTTTTAGACTTGAGATCCTCTTATACCTAATCTTTAAAAATAATGGACTTAGCAAAATAATCCATAACAATTAGGTTAACTCATCATATTTTATTATAAATTGATATAAATATTGAGTACTACGTATGTATATATGTACAGTTCCAACTAAAATATAGTTAACTAAAATAGTAGATGATGATCACATGATTTGCATCCCAATACCCATACAAAAGATATGCTTTTGGAGATCCTTTAGTTAGTTTAATAAAGGATTTGATGAGAAAACAGAGATTTGAACTCTTTATACGGCAATACTCATGCAAGCCAAACCCTATATCTAGACTCTAGATTCTTTTACTTTACTACTTACCAAACATGAATAATTGAGAGGAGTGGAAGTTGTAGCAAAAGGGTGTATCTACACATAAGATAGTATAAATTTAAAAGAAAAATAAAATTCAGTTAGTAATTAATTATATAAATATTGGAGGTGGATTTTTTTATATATATTTTTTAAATAGATCAATTTTTAATTTTTAGATATATACATTTATTGTAGTTTTATGTAATTTCTAATTACATTTTTATATGACAATTAGAATTTAATTAATAAATTAGAGTTTTATTTATATTCCCTTATATATATATATATATATATATATATATATATATATATATATATATATATATATATATAAAGGAGCAAACAATTGAGCCTAGTTTGACTAATTTATTTTGAAGTTTGAATTGAATATAAAGACATATGCATATATTAATATATAATTATAGAAAAGTATAGGTAGACAATGTAAATATTAAATAATATGAACAATGGATATATCGGATATTCAATTTATTAGGTGCAGATGATTATTTTAATATTAAGATTTAGGTGAGTAATTTAGAGTGTAGTGTGTTTTACTTGAATTGGATCAATTTTAAGGTCCATTGTTTATGCTGTTAAAAAAAATTATTGGTTATACTTAGCACAACCCTATAAGTATATATAAACATAACCTTTGATGCAAAGTTTGTATTCTCTTTTTCACCCTTAAATTTGATTTCAGGCAACGAGGAATCAAAATTAAAGTTTCTCTAACAAAGAATGAAGGGTGTTGTTTCCTCTCTTTCAATTGGTTCTACATACCTTAATGGTTATGATGATGAACAGGTGAAGTAATTAATAATATATACTACCTAGTACATACAGTGGAATGGTAGTTGAGCTATTAAATAATGATTTATGGTTAATCCACTTGTTCCAAGTTGGTGGTTCGAAAGTCTTGGCAATGAGATAGAATATATGTGCCCTTATCAATCAAATAATGGCGGAGGCGGGGTTAAAAATAAAGAAAAAATCTAAAGACCAACAATTTTATTAAATTCTGGTTAACATGTAATCAGCAAAAGAGAAGTGAGTAATCTTATATTATTGGATGAAATCTCACACCATTAAAAATATCATTAATAACTACTTGATGCTACAAATCACAAAAATTATTGGTCCCTAACATTGCTTAAAAATAAAACCCTAATTTATTTGTGATGGATTATTAATTTATTATTAGATAAACATGAGAGAGATTCGGATCAATCACCTCAGGAGTTTCCAAATAATGTGGGCAAGTTGGCCATGGTTATCACTATCACCGATGATGGTGCCTATTAGGGTTTGAGAAAGGTCATCATTCTCATTATTAATTAATATTAATATATACAATATCAAATAGAATGTAATGCAAGTGGTCTACTCGGAGGGTCACGAAAACATATAGTACATTATTGTTGTTTCTTTTCCGTGAGTCTTTCTTCTGATCGGAACATCAATTAAATGTACGAGAATGGAAGGAAGGCATAGCATGCATCATCTCAATAAGCAGTAGAGAAGACTGAAGAGCAAAGAGTAAAGAAAATAGGACATATTTCACTGTCAGAGCTAAGCAACTTGCATTTCTTTGCTACTGCATAATGCGGGAGTGGGGGCATATTACAACAACACATCTTGATGCACAACGCATCCCATCAATATCATTTTTCTTTTTACATTACTCATTCTTAATAATTACTAATGTACTTACATTTGATAATTATAAATTACACTTCGAACATTTACAATAGAAATTCTAATACACTATTATCATATTTAAACTTGTATAAATAAATCATACTTCTTATAAAATACCCAATATAATATTATTAGAACACGGTTACATACTTATCTTTAACCAAAGAAAAATGTGCTTATTGTTTTCAACCAAAAGTGAAAAGCTGCAACAAGTACATACATTTGCCAACTTGTTTGCTACAATAATTGATGACATGAGTGGCAAGTGGCAATGCAACTATTTGTATGCCATGAAGTTTAACCATGGAATTTAGATGTACAAGTAGAGATAATCCCCTTAGTCTTTTATCTTGCTTATTGCTTTCTTTTCTTCTCTTTCTTTCTTTTTCTTTTTCAAAGTACTCTATAATTAATTTATGTATAAAACGAGTGATAATAGCATGTACAATTTTTAAAATAAATTTTTATCTATATAAAAGTACAAAAAGATTAGACACACTTTATTCAAGCATGTGTTAAGTCAGCTCAATCCAATTCAATCGATTACATTTTTTATTGAATTATTGGGCTTCTTATAATTAAAAGGTTTTTATCATTCTATTTGACCAGATGTTATAGATCAAACAACACTAAATTAGATTTTATGTCCAGGTACTCAATTTAATTTGAAGAGTAATTTAAAAATTTTATCTACTATTTTAGTTATTACCGCTAAGTGATAATTTAGGAGTTTATAATCACCCACTATTATTAGACAATGTTTTTTATTCACGATCAACTCATCATCTTACTTTATAAATATTCCAATAGAGTATTTTTCATTTAACTTACATATACTTTATTTAAATTTTTGTTAAATTAAACATCAGAATCCTACAGTACTCTTCACTATCATCCAAGAAGCAAACATAAACATTTTTGGACATGTTTGGATTATAACATTCAGACTCATTTTCATTATCTTAATATCAGATAACACCTCAAAACACATTATATTTAGAAAAAATATTTAAGAATATAAAACTAGTCTGCCAATGTGTAAATAATATAGCAATTATATAATATTTGTTGATATAGTTTATCATTTTCTATAATTTGATTGGTTAACAAAACTTTTTTTTAAACATTTTCGGATAGAGAAATTAATCTCATGAGTCATAATCATTTACTCTAAAATTGTTGAAATCATCACGGTTTGAGCAAGTGGTTTATTTCCTAGGTTTTGTTCAAATAATCATGATTTGGATATTTAAATGAGGTAGTCAAGGACGATAATAAATGGTTATCGATCTGATTCCATGTTTTTGGAATACAAATCCATCGGGCCTCTCCATTTAATCTTCTACTGTTACCTTTGAATGGTTGTAACAGTAAATCAACTTGAGTTGTTCGAGTGGTTAGCTCACTCGTCCACTTAAGCAAGTGTTGGGAGTTGTGAGCTCTGTGATAGATTAGTCCTTAACCCGAAATGTAATCTACCATATATTAAATATATACCTTTAAATAATTAATAATTTTATTTTCTAAAAAACAAAAATTAAATGATCATTAATTAATAATAGTTAATTAATATAAAATATCATTTAAAAATATTTGTTGATTTATTATTAGTTAAATCCCTATTAATTATCTAGCAGAATTAAAAAAAATTACTAGAAAAAAATACAAGAAAACTAATCAAACTATGTTGATAATTATCCTGATTAGCTAGCTGAGTCGTTATTATTTAATAATTGACATATACAATATTTTAAAAGAAATGTTAAAACACTATTTGAATGTATTATTTTTTATTATCACTTTTAGTCATTAATTTAATTTTTCAGTTTAATAATTCAATAACATACTTCCGACTCATACTTTAAACATTAATAATTAACTAATGAATAAAAATAATAAATTTTGATTTTTTTAATATTTTTTTATATTTTAATAATAGATACATAGTTTTACTTATGTGTATTAAAGTCTTACGTATTTTAAAATAAGATCTTTAAAGACTTTATAAATGTGAGATATTTTTCACCTTATAACTTAGTATTTAGGGTTGAGTTAAACCCAATCAAAATCTTAATTTTAACAATGTGCAGGTATGAAAATTTGTGTCCTTTAATGATAAGCTTGAGAAAAACTCATGAGAAGTTCATGTTAATGCTTGTTTAGTTCAATTATGAATTCTAGCTATTTGCAATGTAATTGGATTTCTTTTAGATTAATTCGGAATGAAAGTCAATCAAAAGTCAGTTTCTGCTGCTGCTGCTCCTCCCAAAAATAAAAATAATTTAATTGTGAAGTGTAAAGTATGGTTGCATTGTATAGTGTGGTTGTCTTGTTTCATCATTGTAAAGTGTGGTTGTCTTATTTCATCATTATAAAAATAATTTTGATCATTGTGAAGTCAATCAAAAGTCAGTTTCTGCATTGCTCCCAAAAATATAGAAAACGGAGGAGACTTCACTATATATGGTAATGGTTGTTGTAATGTGTGGTTGTCTAGTTTCATGATTTCATCATTGCTCTAAACAACTTTATGTGGATAAGATGTTTTTGTCAAGGTCCCTTAACCATGGTTGAATCCTTCACTCGTCAGAATGATGAAGCGCGTTATTATGACCAGATGTTCAGATTTTTAGAGAATTTGTTCTTATATATTATTGGTTAATTATAGCATTTTAGAAAAGTTTAAATTTCTAAAATGTCAAAAATATTAAGAAGAATTATAATAATTTCTAAAGGTGTCATTGATGCCCACTCATCAAATTATCTGAACATGTGAATATGTGATGCACGTTTGTTATGTGTACCATTTAGTCCTATACACATACAGTAGTTAGCTCTTTGTTATTGACCATGGCCGTGTGCTTTTTGTTACATATATTCATAAAATGTATTTATTTATAGAATAAAACTCAAATCAGCCCCTGACAATTACTTCAAAAGACAACGAAGCCCCTGACAAAAAAAAAAACTCCAATCCGACCCCTGACAAAAAAAAAAAAATCCAACCCGGCCCCTGACAATTACTTCGAAAGGACAACGAGGCCCCTGTGTCAAAAAAAAATTAATGTTATTTTTTTTTGGCACAGGGGCTAATCAGTCCCAAAAAAAAATTATCAAGGGCCGGATTGGGTGTTTTTTTTTTCTTGGGAGCCTCGTCCTTTCGAGATAATTGTCAGGGGCCGGATGGGGTATTCACTCTTATTTATATTTATTTTTGCTTTAATATTATCGAGCTAATATATACTTTTAATTATTAAAATGGATATACAATTTATGTGATGAGATAGATGCCATATATCGTACAATAATAAAAGATAGATACATATGTTAATTAAGAAAAAATATTAGAAATTTGATAGAATTGTGTATGAAGAGTAAAATTGTATGTGAAAATAAATATTGCAAAGTTGTATTATTGTTTGTCTAGTTACTGATATAAGAGTAGTATTTATACAAAAGATATTTTCTATTTTTTCAAGAAGACAACACACTCTTCTTGATAACTAACTAAACTAATTTTGCTACTATTCTTATATTATACTGGTACCATTATCAACCCCCTCAAAGTTAAGGTGACTTTAGGAGTAACCTTAAGTTTGGTAGTAAACTTTGTGAATAAATTCAAAAAAATAGGCTTTGTAAATATATCAGCCACCTGGTCAATGGCTCTTATATACACCACATGTAGTTGATGTTGATTTACTCTATCTCTTACAAAGTGTAGATCAAGCTCAAAATACTTGGTTTTGCTGTGCAAAATTGGATTTACAGACAAGAGGACAACACTCTCATTGTTACATTATAAAGTTGGTGTTAATGTAATCTTTACTCTCAATTCTTGTAACAGATTTTGGATCCAAATAATTTCTGAGTCTGCAACAGCAAGAGCGCGATATTTGGCCTCCGTGCTTGATCTACTAATGGATGTTTGCTTTCAACTTGACCATGAGACAAGATTTGATTCCATCTAAATGCAATAACCACATGTAGAACGACGGTCATCCAAATTCGAGCCCCAATCAGAGTCTGAAAAAGCAAATCAATGTAAGTCATTGCTAGCATGAAATACAAGACCATGAGTAATAGTTTCAGAGAGGTAGCGTAATAATCTCTTAACACATTTCCAATAACTAATAAGAGGTCTCTGCATATATTGACACAATTTATTTACCAAAAAAGCTATGTCAAGACGGGTGAAAGTAGCATATTAAAGGGAGTCCATGATCGACCTATAAAGAGAAGGATTTTCAAATTCACTCTCTTCATTTTTGGACAATTTAACAAAGGTAGTCATGGGTGTAAAAATCGCTTTAGATTCTTTCATGCCACTCTTTAAAGAAGATCACTAATATATTTCATTTGAGAAAGGTGGACAGCACCAAATTTTAATTTGTATGCCTCTATTCCTAGGAAGAAGCTAAATTTACCTATATTTTTGAGGGAAAAGACATTGTTTAATTGATCAATAGTGGACTGTATGGCTTGAGAATTATTTCCAATAATTAGTATATCATCAACATAAACAAGGATATATAAGATAAGATCACCATCATGTTTAGTAAATAAAGAATGATCTGACCTGGTTTTGATGAATCCAAATTGTGCTAGAGTAGAAGATAGAAAGTTTAAGAAACCATGATCTTGGAGCTTGCTTATTGAGTCCATATAAGGACTTGTGCAATTTACAAACTTGGACAGCATCACCTTATATAAAACCTGGTGGTTGTTTCATAAAAACAAGTTCATTTAAGTTTCCACTAAAAAATGCATTGTTAAAATTAAATTGGCGAATTTGCCATTGATTTTTCAATACAATTGTAAGAATAATCCAAATAGTTGTAGGTTTGATAATGGGTGCAAAAACTTGATCATAGTCAATGCCCTCTATTTGATGATTTTCTTTGGCAACTAATCTTGCCTTATACTTCATGATTTCACCCTTTGGATGGCATTTAATGACAAATATCCATCTGCAGCCTATCACTTTAGTGTTTGTAAGTGCAGTAACAATAGACCATCTATTGGTCTTGTATAGAGCATTTAGCTCTTTAATCATTGCTTGATGTCAATGTTTAGATTGTAAAGTTTGAGTCACATTAGAGGGAATATTATTAGTCAAATCAAGTTGAGGAGTTACCAATGTGTGATATAACTTGGGTTTACTAATACCCGATTTTAATCTAGTTTACATAGGATGAGTATTGAATTTAATATAAGTTTTAGGTGCACTACCAAATTGTATCTCGATATCTGAGATAGAGATATTACTAGGATGAAGTTGATTATTAGAAAAAGAAGGATTAGATGAGGATGGTGGGGGTGTAGTTGGTGGAAACATAGTGTCAAGAGGATGAGAAGTAGAATCAGGACGTGATTATTGTGAGGATGATTTATAAATTCCTCATTTTCTATGGTTGGTGTAGGTAAATTGTGAGGAAAATTAGGGGATAAATTAAGGGTTGAATTAGATGGTACAGTGAAAGTGGTAGTGTCCAAAGAAAAAAGAAAAAATAAGAGAGGCATAAAGAAAATAGGTTCTGGTCTCAGGGGCAGAATTAATGGAGAATAGTTTTGCATAAAGAAAGCGTTGCTCATCAAAAATCACATGGCGAGTGATAATGATTTGTCCAAACTTTGTAAGGCACTTATACCCTTTATGATGAGGAGCATATCCAAGAAAAACTGATAATTGAGATTTGAAATTTAATTTTATTTGAGAATAAGGTTTTAAGCATGGAAAGCATGCACAACCAAACACTCGCAAAAAGTCATAATCTGGTTTTCTAGAGTGCATAAGTTCAAAAGGAGTTACCAAGTTTGTATTGGGAGATGGAAGACGATTAATGATGTATGTGACTGAGAGAAAAGCATCATCCCAGTGAATTAAGGGAAGAGATGTTGTAGCAAGCATTGCCAAACCAGTCTCTGTGATGTGGCGATGCTTGCGCTTAGCCCTTCCATTTTGTTGATGCGTATATGGGCAAGAATACCTGTGCTCAATACCTTAATCAGTGAAATGTTGTGTAAAAGTTTGTGATAAATACTCACGCCCATGATCCGTTTGAAATCGCTTAACCTTAAAACATGTATGCTTCTCTAACATAGTTTTATATTGCAAGAAAGCCTAAAAAATCTGAGACTTTGAATGCAGCAAATATATACAAGTATACCTACTAAAAGCATCAACAAAAGAGATATAATAATTGAAACCATGATATGAAGTTACCGGAGCAGGCCCCCATAAATCTAAGTAAACCATATTTAGAGGAGCAGTGTAATTATATTTATCAAGATTAAAAAGAAGAAGATGCATCTTTGCATTGCAACAAAATTCACACATATTAGATGGAACAATATTAGAAGAGACATGCATATTGCATTTATTCATTACACTCAGAACTATTTTTGAGGCACAATGGCCTAGTCGATGGTGCCACAACTTATAAGAATCAGATTTTGCAAGAAACACCCTAGGTACATGATCACTAGAATTCAGATTAGAGGAAATATTATTTAGACTAGAACAAGGCACAACACGTTCAAACACATAAATTTCTTGTCTAGGTGTTCTTCGGAGTAGAACCTCATGAGTTTCCTGAGATTTAACAAGGCAAAAATCAGCATAGAATTCAAAATAACAATTGTATGTTATCAACAGCAAATTTTCTTACACTAATAAAACTGTGTGCAATGTCAAGTAAATGCAAGAGTTTATCCAACAAGAAAGCTCTATGAGTATCAAAATTAATCAAATAATTTTTACCATAGTGTGTAATACTCGCACCTTTATCATTACCTAACATAATTTGTTCTGAGCCATTATATTTAGATGACGATAGCAGATTCTGAGCATCACCAGTGACATGATGGCTAGCGCCAGTATCGGGTAGCCACATTGAATCAGAAAATGTTGAAAGAGTAGCCAAGTATGCCCTGGGATTATGAAAAGTGGATGGTGGAGGTGGTGGAGCCTGAGATACAGATTGAGATGGATTCATAATAGATTATTGATAAGAAGAATCGAATCAGTAGAAACAAGTCATTGCGGTATAGCCAAATCGATAACACACTTGGCACTAAGGTCGTTGATCGAAATTGTAAAATCTGCCAGCACGGAAGAACCTTCCACCGCGTCCTCTGCGTCCTCCAAAGGGTGGTCTTAAAGATCCTCTACCAAATTGATCTTGTGTATGGGTATAATTTGCATGAACTACACTTAATTCAGTTATCTTTTAAATATTGTTTCATGTGCTAGTAATAAACCTTTGACAAAGGATTAAATGTTGGTCTAGAAATTTTTACAAAAATAATTCCGTTGCAAGTATAGTTCCAAACCGACAAATTATCCTCAATCAAAGTTTTAATTTATTTGTCACTTAAGCAAACCAATAAAAATCGAGAGTATTTAAACCTCCGGTCGTCTCTCAAGAAATTGCAGGGAAGTGTGCATATTATTGGTTATGGAAATATTGGGGGGTTGAGGTGGTGATTGACAAGAAATGTAAATGACAAGAAGGTAAATAAAAATTAATTAAAAAAGAAAAGAAAACTCAAATGGTAAAAAAGTCTTGGTAAGAGTTGATGGCTTAGGTTCACTATCCTTGCTACCAACCACAATATGATAATTGCAATAAGGATCAATCTCATTTTGTCATCCTCTAACAATTGAAGGAAGGTCAAATGAGTTTCATTAATCCTAGCCCATAAGTCCTAGCCACTCACCAATTAATTTAGTGAAGACTAGAATCAATGGGAGCAAATTATCAATCATTTTGACATTGGTAACTCAAGATCACCCAAGTAACCAACCCAAGCCAAGAAGAGAAGAATCTACTCTATAGCTAAAAAAAACATTTCATCAAACACATAGAATGCAATAAAGAGAATCATCATAAAATGAAAAAATTAATAAAAGTTATAACTAACATAAGCAAGAAATCAACAATAGTAATTAAGGTAAATATCAAAAGACATGAAAACCTAAAATTACATTAAAAGGAAATTGAGAATAACAAAAAGAGTTCATAAACTAAATTGGTAAAATAAAGAAATTAACAAGAGAAGTAAATGAACTAAAGTGCTAGAACAAATAAAAGTAAAGGAAAACTAAATTGAAGGAAGATTGAGATCTAAATCTAAGAAAAATCAAAATAAGAACCCTAAAACCTAGAGAGATGAGAGAACCTCTCTCTCTAGAATTCTACATCTAAAACATGCTAAAAACTAAATTATGACTACTTGGTTCATTCCCCCTCCTTCAATCCTTGGGTTCAATAGCATCAGAAATGAGTTGGATTTGAGTCTGGATGGTTCAGAAATCGCCTTTAATTTGGTCACGTGCCGCTTGTCACGCGTACGCGTGGGCCACGTATATGTGTCGCTCGACAGATTTCCTCCCACGCATACGCGTGGGCTACGTATACGCGTCGCCATAAATTCTGCAAATTCTCATTTCTTCATTAATTCTCCATTTTGTATGCTTTTTTTCCATTACTTTCAAGCCATTCTTGCCTTCAAAGCCTTAACTCACTCAAACAAACATATTAAGGCATCGAATGGGAGAAAATTGAATTAAATTTAGTAATTTAAAAGCCTAAGAAACATGTTTTCACTCTTAAGCACAATTTAGAAGAAATTCACAAAATCATGCTATTTCAATGAATGAGTGTAGAAAAAGTTGATAAAATCCACCAAATTCAATATAAAATAAATATAAAATTATGGTTTATCAACCTTCAATCAAAGAAAGTGAATCAGATTTAGTCATGATGGAGGATATGTATAATGCATACTCCTCAGTTAGACCTTCGGTTATGGCTGTGACATGAGAAGAGATAATACATGTCCAAG
This sequence comes from Arachis hypogaea, assembly GCF_003086295.3. NCBI lineage: Eukaryota > Viridiplantae > Streptophyta > Magnoliopsida > Fabales > Fabaceae > Arachis > Arachis hypogaea. The sequence goes on from NC_092038.1 coordinate 141,332,838, forward strand.
AGAGGCCAAAGCATCAACAACTTCTCTAATCTGTTTGAGATATTCTTTTGCAGAAAGACCTTACTTGCGGATTGTCTTAAGCTGAGCTCTTAATTGTTGAACACGAATCTTGGACACTTTAACGAAATAATCTTAAATCTTTGTCCACACTTGATGAGCATAAGCACAATCTAACATTTGGTTTTTGAAGCAATTATCAATTGAGCTTAGAAGCCATGTCATGAGGCTGTCATCTTTCACTTTCCATTTGGTATAAGTAGCAGATTCAGTTCCAGCAAAACGTGCAACCTCACTATTAAATTGAGTTGGAATTTTCGTTACATCAAGATGATTACCTAATCTATTTGCATTGATTACATGGAAAGCCAGTTGCTGCCATGTGCGATGTGTATCTTCATTGCGTTTGTCAATGGTGAAAATTGATAGATTGGAAGAGGAAAAAGAGGTGGTAGATGAGAAAGGAATTAAAGTAGCTATGAATATTGAACCTAAGCTCTAGATACCATGATAAAATTATGTATGAAGAGTAAAATTGTATGTGAAAATAAATTCTACAGAATTGTATTATTATCTATCTAATTACTGATATAAGAGTAGTATTTATACAAAAGATATTTTCTATTTTTTCAAGAAGACAACACACTCTTCTTGATAACTAACCAAACTAATCTTGCCACTATTCTTATATTATATTGGTATCATTATCAAAGTTAATTTTTATCAATTTTTATTTTTATATTAAAATAATTTTTCTATTCACCTTCTTTAACTACAAGATCTAATTTTAATTCTAAATATATATTATTTATTTTGTCAAAATTTTCAATAAAATTATCATTAATTTTGGATATTTTATTTTATTTTTTAATATTTTTTAGTAAAATTTTAAATGTTAGTTTTTCTGATATATATGGTTCAGTTTTTATTTTTTGGCTGTGTGTATGATTCACATGTTTATTTGAATATTAGTGCGAATTAAAAATACAATTTTAAAAAGTTAACTTGATATTGAATCATAACAATTACGTTATTAGGTATATATTATAATTAGTTATTAAAATCAATTATTAGTATATAATTCATATTAAAACACAAAATATATATTAAAAATAAATTAAGCTATATTCTTTATACATAAATATATGATAACTGATTTTGATAATTAATTTTAGTATATATATAATATTTTTAAAATTTTAAATAGTTAATTTTCTAATTATATTCATTAATTAACATTTGATATATATGGACTAAATAAAATAAAAAAAGTACTAAAGGCCAACACATTTTATACTTTGTAACTATTAATTAACTACTATTAATATTTATAATAGTGTAAAATTACAGTAATACTGTCTCTTAAACTTTCTCTAAAATAAACGCACGAAATGTTTTTGACAGGAACCATGTCTTATGACGCTGACTAAGGCAATATAGAAACATGAAAAACATTTCAGCAATTAATTAGATTCGCTAGGTCAAATTTTCTCAATTACTCACAGCTGAACCAATATCCAACAGAATTACTTGGTTTAAGATATTCTTATGAAAACAGAAAATCAAAACAGCAGATATGCTATTGGAATGAAATATCTTTATATGATAATTTGCTACTGAAAATGACATTGCGATATATATGGATATATATGGACGAATTAATAGGTTTCGCAACAGGGACTTGTATAATTGCACACAAAAAAAAAGGAACTAGGAATAACTGTAGATATCTAAGTAATGACTAATAAATAAAATGTTCAATTTCTTGTTTGGTCGGTGCAATTGTCGATGTATACGTAAAGGTTTCCCTTATCAACAGTTCCAGGCATCCGGATCCTTGGTACCACTCTGCATAGCAGTTAGATATTTATAATAGATACGCATATTAAACTTTTCTCTCAAATAATACAATTTGAAAAGCAAATAACGTATATGTATTGACAACAAACATATAGTGGTGTCCTTATTACACACTTATGTTTTTGGCAATGTGATTTTTTAGACTTTTGTAGCTAACATTTTGTGTCGATACACCTAAAATAAGCAGACAAAACTAATTGCCCACACATATATACATGGATATAATAGGATATATTCCATGCCTTTTATGACCGCCAAGTAAATTCACTACAAACTAATCCAATCAAAATGTATTAGTTAAGTTAATAGCATCTTAATTGAATTATTAGACTAAAAAAATTAAATTAATGACTAAAAATGATAATAAAAAATAATAAATTTTGATAATTTTTTTAACATTTCTCTTATATGAAATCAAATTACTAATTCATTATATTAAGATAAACGCCAAGAATTACTCATAACAAACCGTAAGAATCTTATTTATTGATGCTACTAAAGCGGAAAAAGGAAATTCTTACTTTTTATTACGTCTATATATTTAATTTCCATTAAAAAGTATACGTAAAGTATAGGATATCCATTTCAACTATTTATAGGTTACCTTACCACCCTCCTAAGCTAATAATTCAAATTAACATGACAGGTTATGTATACGTAAAAAATTAATTATTAAATTAGTTATTAATAAAATATAAATTAAAATATAAAATATATATTAAAAAGATTAAATAACATATTTTTTATATACAAATATATAATAATTAATTTAGTGTTGATTATTTGTGTTGACATAATTTTTTTTATCCCAACTCAGATTGTTGTAAACACAAGAAAGAACAAAATGCTAGAGACAAATGAAGGCACTAATGCTGGTAGAGGCGGGTGTCAAAATATATACATGTGTACATAAATGCATATAATTGAATGGGTTTGTGTTTATTACCAAAAGAAAACTTGAAGAAATTATTGTGTTTTATATATTATATTTATTAAAAATTTTATTTCTGCTCTTAATTAAAGATAATATAATGCAGGAGCATATATTTTTATATTTATGTCGTTAATTAAAGTAGTCTAATTTAGTATATATTATTATATATTGTGTTATGAGTTAGTCTCACATTGCTTGAGTTATGAAGATTCTTCTCTCCTACTAGTATAAATATGCATATGTATCCCTTTTGCTTATGAAGTGGAGTTGATTGAGTTATATATTAAATAAGCTGTGTGTTTATTTTCCTCTAGGGGTGCATCCTTGGCTTAGCAAATCAAGGTGGGTTCTCGACTATTTTCACCATAGTGGGGTTGTTAACCTCGTCAAGATTGATGAGACAAATGACGTCCCTGCGTTAGTTGGTACGAGTCGTCGTCAGTGTAGATTGTCTACTGCGGAGTTCTGGGTTATTTTCTCTTCTTTTGGGGTCTTTACCGTTGGTGATTATCTTAATGCATTCTCATTATTATCATCATTAGTGCATTTTCATCATCATTGTGCATCATCATCATAACATCGGCGCCTAAGCATCAACCTCATTGCATAGTAGTAAAAGATGGCTCCAAAACGTAAAATTACTCAAGAGATTGAAATAGAGGAGTTACGCCGACAAGTTAAGGAGTTGTAAGAGCAACTTACAAAATATGAAGCTACTCAAAATAATCATGGCAAGCAGAGTGATGTCAGTTCTTCTAGTGAAGAGGATAATGCAAATCTTTTTCATTATTCTTCTTCGTCTGAAGATTTGTCCATATGAAGAGCACGACACAACACGACTCACAAAACTAAAGACTTAGGAATCAAAATTGATATTTTTGAAGGAGACTCCAACTTGATGATTTCATCGACTGACTTTACACAGTGGAAAGAGTGTTCGAGTTAAAAGACATTCTAAATGACACGCACGTGAAGCTTGTAGCAATCAAGTTGAAGAAACATGCGTCAGTATGGTGGGAAAACCTCAAGCGCCAACGAAAAAGAAAAGGAAGAAGAAAGATCAATACATGGGATAAAATGCGTCTTGAGCTCAAGCGCAAGTTCCTTCATGAACATTACAGATAAGACACCTTCAACAAATTTCATAATTTGAGGTAAAAGTCATTATCTGTAGAAAAATATACAATAGACTTTGAAGAGTTGCTTATGAAGTATGACATTCAAGAACCTGAAAAACAAAAAATTGCTCATTATCTTGGAGGAATGAACACAAAAATTTCTTATGTCATTCAACTGCAATCATATTGGACCTTGGATGATATCATTAGCCTATCATTAAAGATTGAAAAGTAAAGAATACAAAGAAATAACACTTAGTCGCTGAAGGACAAAGAAATCATCCTTGATGTTCAATAAAAAATGAGGACAAGATCTTTTAAAAGCAATAAGGAGCATGAATCATCAGATAAGAAATGTTTCAAATGTTAAGATTTTGGATATATTGCTGCTGATTGTCCAAATAGAATAATTATTACTCTTGTCAAGGAAAATGTTAACAAAGAAGTAATGAAGGAGTAAGAGGATAAAGGTGAGGTTGACTATGTTATTGAGAAAGTTCCAGCCGATTGTGGAGAAGCTTTAATAGTTCGTCGAAACTTGAATACTGCAAGGGTGATAGAAGATGAGAGTTGGCGACGCCACAACATCTTTCACACAAGATGCACAGTTGAAGAGAAGGTTTGCAAGGTCATCATAGATAGTGAAAGTTGTGAGAATGTTGTTTCAAATTATATAGTAGACAAACTGAAACTTCGAACTAAGTTACATCCTCATCCTTACAAGTTGCATTGGTTAAAAGAAGAGAATGAAGTTAAAGTAACAAAGCGATGTTGTGTCCAATTTTCTATGGGAAGTAAATACAAAGATAAAGTGTGGTGTAGCTATTCATGGTGGTTTCAAAAATATATACTCCTTTATCATAGATGGCAAGAAGATCGTATTAACTCCATTACAACATGTAGATGATCAAAAGAATCAAGCTGAGCTATGCCTTTTTACATCTTTCAAGATCAAATGCACTCACCAATGAAATCTTTCGCCAATACAAGATGAGTCTTTTTCAACTCAGGGAGGATAATGCAGGAGCTCTTTTCAACCCAGAAAAAATGATGCAGGAGTATATATCTTTACGTTTGTGCCGTTAATTAAAGTAATCTAGTTTAGTATATTTTATTATATTGTGTTATGAGTTAATCCCACCTTGCCTGAGTCATGAAGGTTCCCTTTCTTCTACTAGTATAAATATGCATATATATATACCCCTTTTGCTTATGAAGTAAAGTTGATTGAGTTATATATTAAATAAGCCATGTGCTTATTTTTCTATAGATTTTTTGAGAGTAAAAGATGCATCGTTAGTTTAGCTAACTAAGGTGAGTTATTGGCTACTTTTACCATAACGGAATTGCTAATCTTGCCAAAATTGATGAGACAAACGATGTCTCTGCATCATAATATTTCTAAAATATTTATAACTTTAAATTTTTTACATATGAGTAAATACTAGATGATTAATAAAATTTATTATTTGTATTTGATATTTAATTTAATCAATTCTAAATACTAAAGATTAAATTATAAATTTTGAATTTTAAATTTTATATTTAATAGTATCAAATTAAAGTATTGACTAATATTTTTATCTAACATTTATCATACAATAATACCCACCAATGGTCGCTATCATAGGTTGCTAGTTGATTGGCTATTGAAAATGCCTTCATGGCATTGTCCTTGGATGGCATCCAGAATGCTCAACAGGATGTGCCCACAAAATTCCAAAATGGGAAACCAATTACCACCCAATCCTTTATGACACCCATCAATGGTGTCCATTTTCATTTCAAGTGCTTGAATTCCATGCTTTCACTCATACACACACATATATGTCCCAACGGGCCTGGTGGGGGACCTATCTTAACTGCATTAGTTGATGTTGTGACTTTTTTTTATATCTTTTGTTCGTTACAGAGGTCAAAATGCATACTATATATATTTAATAATAATATTTGTTGTTTTCGACATTGTCATTGTCAAAATTTGTTCGAATAATTTATTTAGTGGCAGTCACAAGTATGTAACTATGTATACAGTATACTAATAACACAAAATTATGCATGCTAAGGATAAATCTGACGTCCTGAATGAATTAACCAAGGCTTAATCGCCTGATATGTTTAATTAATTAATTAATACGTATCAACAATAATCAACAAAATCATCAAGACTGACTTTAGCTCCACAGCCTTGTACTTCTAAGAGGAAAAATGGTTGTTGGTTGCTGGTTGAGGGGAAGTGTTAATAATTGGTGACTATATTATCCAACTATCCATGAGGTTCATCTAGATTTATTTATCGTGAAACTAATTACTCGCTTTCTTAATTAAAACTAAACAAAATCAGTTTGTTACTATATTAATTAGAGCATATGATCTTTGATATATTTCGTTCTCAAGTTTGATAGGTATTTTAAATATATGATGTATATTATTTAAGTGGGCAATTACTATTATCTATTTTAGCTAGAAAGAATAATTACATGGATTTGAATCCTCTCTTTTTGAATTTTACTTTAGAGGGTAAAGTATGATTTTTTACCATTTATTTCATAAGTAGGACTAAAAGAAAATATGAGAGAGAAACTATTTAAAAGTGAGAGATCACACTTTATCTTTTAAAATAAAAATTCAAAATTTAGAGGATCTAAATTCTAATTACATACATCTATCTTTATGGAACTGCACGTACGAAATTTTTGTTCCTTAACCCGAGTCCAATTCGTTGAAAATCTCTTTTGTTGCTTTGACGAGTCCTTATAGCTTGAATATACGGGTGAATAAGATCATCGACAAGTGATGACTCTTCTAACAAGCTAAAATGTGATATTTAGGTCACTCACTTGAGGCAACAGATAACAGATGAAAATATCTGCGGTTTCTGGATATAGATATATCCGGTCCCAACTGATTTAACTACTACTATTGGTGTGACATTTCATGCTATTATATATTATAGAATATTGAAGATCCCTAACAAGCTGAAGAAGAAGGGGGAAAAAAAAACTGAGGAGGGACCACATAATAGCTGGGTTGAAGTCGCACGAAAGGGAAGAAAACAGTGCGATATGGATCAAGAATTAAAAGTGTCTGTATATTTGGTGACTAAGCATATGTTATATATTATTACATTACTGCTGATGTTGAGACAAAGAAACAACAACGTGGCTCAAACCAAATGGATTCTATAACTGTAACTGCATATAACCTCCTTCCCTTCACTATTGGCTTCTTATATATTGCATAATATGAATTGAAATGAGGACCGGCCCCCACATGACTCTCCATGTATGCTCATTTTCATACTCATACTTTTTGTGGGTGCCAGTGCCCCCTACTACTGCCATATTATATTCAAGAACAAAGTTAATGCATGCCCAAAATCTTCACTAAGCAAATTCATTAAACTATGACTCATTCTCCCTTGAGATTTCCTTTTTTGGAAAATGTTATCCTCTAAGAGTTGGCAGCATCCACATTAGCCAAAGTAAAACTAGATTATTATAAAAGAAATCCTTGATACTTTTATGACACTTTCTTGTTTTATTTATAAGATATTTACCTCATTCCTAATCAATTATTGAATTTATTTCTTATATTACAATATTATCAATACAGTTTTCGCAAAATTATGCTTATTTTATGGTGAATAACTCCATATATCAGCTAACAAAAATGTTATTCGCACGTTAGAATTAGTTACTAAATTAATTTACTAGAATTAGCTACTCAATTAATTTATTAATATATTTGTATATAAATATATCTGTGATTTAATTTATTTTTAATATATATTATATCTCAACATGTATTTTATATTTGTGGTTGATTTTGGTAACTAATTTTATTTAATGTAAATGTAACATAATTAATTTACTAATTATAATTTTTTAGCACTAGCCGATCCATATAGTGAAGATATACACACAACCTAAATGATGGTAAGATTCTTGTAACTACAATTGTAATACCACACAACTGAGTTGGTTTTTAAATTTTTGGGTGCTTCTGAAATAGAGAGGCTTGCAGAATTAACGTCGTATAGAATATATGTGGCCGAAATAGAAAAAGGTTTCTAGAGTAGTTGCATTAGCGATGCGTGTAAATATTGATAAATTGAAGTGTTTCCTTGAATTGTAATTTTTTTGTATAACGATGAGAAATAGATGGAGAAATTGAGCCCAGTAGAAAATGAGTGCAATGAATCAGTTGGTAGTGGACTGGTGTTTAACCTGGGTGTGTCACATTCAAGTTGAAGGCTCTTTATGTGAGTTCGGTGACACAATAGGGTGATATATAAACTCTAAGCTGATTACCGCTGCCCCCACACCCATCAACATTTTGGAAGCCACAAACAAATCCACCACGTGGTCTTCTACTACATGTCTGAGGTGGACCTCCATACAATACACAACCCTCCCAAATATATTATTTGAAAAAAGAGATGAAAATAAAATGAGTAACACTCCTCTGCCCTCACTCTATTTATACCCATTTCCCCCTCTCCCTATCTTTCCCCCAAAACACAAAGTGCCTTCTTCACCTCTCTCTCTCTCTCTCTCTCTCTCTCTCTCTCTCTCTCTCTCTCTCTCTCTCTCTCTCTCTCTCTCTCTCTCTCTCTCTCTCTCTCTCTCTCTCTCTCTCTCTCTCTCTTGTTGACCCAAGCACACACCACTTGCAGTTGCAAACTTGCAATCTCAACTCTGAATAATCTCAATGATCATGGCACCATCTTCAATAGCACTCAACAGTGCTAGTAGTAGTACATGGGCTAAGAAGCCACATCAACTGTCACGCCCTTTCTCTTCTCCCACTCCACAATCGATAGTTGAGTTGGGCTTCCCCACAAAGTCCACCACCATAAACCAGAGGAAGAAGCCCATTAGAAAGGCTAATAATAGTGTAGGAGGAGTTCAGTGCGCAATACACTCCCCCTCCGTGTTTCATTTCCCAAAACAACCCTACACCCAACCATTAATTACCGAAGATCACCCTCCCCAAAAGCCCCAATGGAACCCGTTCCAAAGGCTAGCAGCAACGGCACTCGACATGTTCGAGGCCGCGTTACTCTCACGCGAGCAACACCAACCACTTCCTAAAACAGCCGACCCTCGCGTCCAAATCGCCGGCAATTTCGCTCCAGTACCAGAACAGCCAGTTGTTCACTCCCTTCCCGTAACGGGAACCATACCGGATTCCGTTAACGGCGTCTACCTTCGTAACGGTGCCAATCCTCTGTTCGAGCCTACTGCCGGCCACCACCTATTTGACGGTGACGGCATGATCCACGCCGTCACTATCAATGGTGGCACTGCAAGCTACGCATGCCGCTTCACCGAGACCGAGAGGCTCGTCCAGGAGAGGAAGCTTGGCCGCGCCGTGTTCCCCAAGGCCATCGGCGAGCTTCACGGCCACTCCGGCATCGCCAGGCTCCTCCTCTTCTATGCGCGGGGTTTGTGCGGGATCCTCGACAACCGTCATGGCTCCGGCGTCGCGAACGCAGGCCTCGTCTTCTTCAACGGCAGGCTTCTCGCCATGTCGGAGGACGACCTCCCCTATGAGGTGCAAATCACTACCTCCGGCGACCTGAAAACTATTGGCCGTTACAGCTTCGGGAACCAGCTCAATTCCACCATGATCGCGCACCCGAAGGTCGATCCCGTTTCTCGCGAGCTCTTCGCTCTCAGCTATGATGTGTCCAGGCCGTACCTGAAGTATTTCCGGTTCTCGCCGGAGGGGGAGAAATCGCCGGACGTGGAAATCCGACTCTCTGTTCCGACGATGACGCACGACTTCGCGATCACGGAGAATTTCGTGGTGATCCCTGACCAGCAGGTAGTGTTCAAGCTAGGGGAGATGATCAAGGGAGGGTCGCCGGTGATGTACGACGGCAAAAAGAAATCGAGGTTCGGGATTCTCCCCAAGTACGCGTCGGACGCTTCCAGCATCGTGTGGGTGGAGTCGGCGGACACATTCTGCTTCCACCTGTGGAACGCGTGGGAGGAGGCGGAAACAGAAGAGGTGGTGGTGATGGGGTCGTGCATGACGCCGCCGGACTCGATCTTCAACGAGAGCGAGGAAAGCCTGAAAAGCGTGCTGTCAGAGATAAGGCTGAACCTGAAAACAGGCGAGTCAAAGCGGCGCAACGTTGTCCCTGATGAAGCAGAGCAAGTAAACCTGGAGGCCGGAATGGTGAACCGAAACCGACTGGGGAGAAAAACAAGGTTCGCATACCTAGCGGTGGCGGAACCATGGCCTAAGGTTTCGGGTTTCGCTAAGGTGGACCTTGTGAGCGGGGAAGTGAAGAAACACTGCTATGGGGAGAGAAGGTTCGGCGGGGAACCATTCTTCTTGCCTAAAGAGAATAATAATAATAATAATAATAATAATAATAATAAGAGTTTGTGCGACGAAGACGAAGGGTACATTATGACGTTTGTGCATGACGAGAGTACGTGGAAATCAGAGCTTGAGATCGTGAACGCTAAGGATCTGAAGTTGGAAGCGACGGTGAAATTGCCGTCTCGAGTACCTTACGGTTTTCATGGGACTTTTGTGGAAGCTAAGGAATTGGCGAAGCAGGCGCTACATGCCAACGGGACTACTGTACTCCACCACGTCTAATCTAATGTTATTAGTGAAAAAGAAAGTTACCTTTATAAAGAGCATAGAATAGTTTGTTATATATTGCCAATTATGTCTTATGTGAGGAGAATGCTACCAGAGGGATCAGTAGAGAGTAGGGAGTAGGGAGACTAACAGGTTTCCGGTTTCTCTTAGAGCAAAGTTTTTTTTTAATTATGTTTATGAGTACAATTATAATATAGTATATACCTTTTAGTTTTAGGAATCAACAGCAGCTTGTAGTTTAGACTTGTAATTAGATGCAGCTCAGCTACTTTCTGTTTCTTTTCTTTTATGTTTGTATATTCATAGACTTGGGCAACTTGGTTTCCATGCTTCCACGCACCTGACTCTGCATTGCATGCTCTGTTTTCTTTCAGACATTTCATTACCGGATTCTCATACTTGGGAAAACTCACCTGCATGCCCTGCCACTTGTATTCAGATGTACTTAACTAGGAAAATAATATATAAGTTTAGTGAAAGACTAATTATTTATTAAAAAAATATTATTTGTATATCAAAATTAATTATTAATATATTTATATATAAATATGCGTGTAATTTAATTTATTTTTAATATATATTTATATTTCAATATATATTTTATACTGATAACTAATTTTAATTACTGATTTAGTGTATATATAACATTATTCTTAATTCTATTAATATCCTTAGAAGTAAATTTTATTCCACTTGAAATTTTGGCCAAAACTAATTACTCTAGTCAAAAAGAAAGAAAATACTTTTCAAGTAATTTCAATATAATCATTTGTAATATGCCACATGTATCCAAAATGTTATTAGTAACTCGATTTCCACTTAGAAGTAATCTTTTTAACTTACATAACAACAAATTTTTTTTTCTTTTTCTTTTAGTATTGGCAGTCACGCTAGCTGCCATTTTACAGCTAAAAATAAATATATAAGACTAATTTTTAATTAATTTTTTTTTATAAAATAATTTTAACATTTTTATTTTTTAGAAAATTAAAGTTTAAAATAAAAATTTAAAATTTAAATAAAATTTAATTTTAAAAAATTGACTAGCTAAATAACTTCTTTCTAAAACATGAAATTTCATTGATTTATTTTAAACATCGTCACAGCTTTTAAACTAAATTAGTCCAATTATTGTTATATGAGGTTATTCTAGTATGTCTATGTATAATATATTTATGTTATGTAATTATAATAGTTATGATGTTTTAAAAAAATATTAAAATTAAAATAATTTTTTTTTTAAAAAATATCACTTAACAAAATATGATAAAAATATAAAAAAATTATAACTTTAATTTTAATAATACTTATATAATTACTATAACTATTATTATAAATAAAAATATACTAAAACTCATCCTTTATTTTCTCCAAAACATAGATAAAATATTTTTTATTTTTTTTTTGAAATAAATTATTATCTTAAATAATTAATTACATTCATATAGAATCTTACCGTTGAAAACCAGTAATTAATTTATTATTTATTATAATATCTTTAATTTAATAAGTACTCAGTACTAAAAAAAGTTTAATCAGTATACTTGTTCAATTTTATATTTTAGAATTAAATTGATTATACTTTTGTTGGCTTTTTTTTTTTCACTGCTTCTAGTACTATTTACTGTATTTGTCTTTTTTAGTTGAACTGAGACTATGTTATTTTTTTATTAAAATTAATTAATAAATAAAAAGGAGAGTTAGAAAAATTTAAATATTAAATACAAAAGTCCAAAACAAAAAAATTATATTTTAAATTAAAAATATTTTCTAAAGTGATAACTAAATATTTTAAATATAAGAAAAATACATTTTTATTTTCTTTGATTTTTTCTTAAAAATATTTTTATATAATTCAACTATGTTATGTATTCGTTTAAATTAACGAGTAAAGTCAGTTATCAATATAAAATATATATTAGAATATAAATATACATTAAAATAAATTAAATCACCTATATATATATTTAAATATATTAAAGACAGATTTTAATATATAAATAATATTTTTATTTTATATATTATTTTTTGATTAAAAGAAACTTTTAAATTACCTATTAGAATGTAAATTTTTTTCTTATACCAGGAATAAATATTTGTGCAGTTAAAGTCCATTGAGCAGTTGGCCACCTGTAGAATACTACTCGATTGCATCGCCAATTCACCAAACCAAATACCGGAGTATTAGATAAATAAATGACCATTTTAAATAGCATAAATATTTACCAATCAAGTCAAAATATACTACATTTTAATTTAATGTTATTAATTAAATTTAAGATTAATTTACTTTTTTAACTCTATTAATTCATATTATTCACACATTATTCAAAAATATTGTTAATTACCTATACTTTTTTAAACTAAATATATCTATGTCACTGCTTCAAAACATTAACCATTTTAACAGATACTTAAATAAAATTAAAGACAAATTAAGGAGTAAGTGGTGGCCTTCACAAAATTTTAAAGGAGTGTATATATAAGATGAGTTCTGCTAGGAAGTTAATAGAATATTTGTACAATGTATACTAGGAATAATAAATATCTAGCTTAAACAGAGTTCTCATACCATGTTATGATACCACTCATCTCAAAAATTTTAATTGATAGAAAAAAATAACACTAATAGTTATATCTCTAAAACTTCCTTAAACTTTCATTGTACACATTATACAAATATTCCATTGACTCTCTGTACTTTTTCATATAAGATATGTGTTTGAAAAAATAAAAATTATTTAATAATTTTGTACGTAGTTATTTTTATTAATGTGGTAAGTGATGTTTTAATTTTTTATTAATATTTTTATTTAACTAATTTTATATCATACGCTTAAGTTTTTATATTTTTTAAATTAATTTTATATCATACACTAAAATTTCTATAAACATAATGATTTATATCATTTTATTTTAATAATTATATTATCCATTTTAGATATTCTTTTTGGATAAAAAATATTAATTTTTTCATAATAATTTATTTTAACTATAATTTTAATTTAGAAGTTGTATTTTATATTTTAGAAGAGTACTGATAATTGTAAGATAATTAATAATTTATAATTTATAATTTATTTTTAAATTTTTTAATTTTTAAAAGAACTAATCTTAATTTAAAAAATATGTAACAATTTTTTAACTAAACATACAGACTATAAAAATATTCGTATCTTATAATTTTATAAATTACTATTGATATTGATACGTTTTTTATGTAATTTTTATATTAAAAATAAAATTACTAAAAAGATTCTATTTTTTTATATATAGTAATAAACATTTAAAAAGAATTATATTTAGAAGTTACATATCATGCATAAATTGCATAAATTACTCTTATATAATGAACAATTAACCTAAAAAAATAATTAAACAATTTGTATAAAATTTAATTCCGTATATCGTTTCAAAATAAATGGACTATTTACATCAAACTATATTTATAAAAATTATAATTTAAAATTTAAAAATGATTATAAATTTAATTATTAACATCTATCTCAGTTATTAACAATTTATGAAAATAATTAATAATATATATTATATTATATGTATTGATCTTATGGTTGAGAATTATTTATTTAAATATCGTGTTATTACTTTAAAATACTTATTGATATATTATATATAAAATGAAATTGAAATAAGTGATGGTGGACTTTAGGCAGGGTACTAGTGGGTAGTGAAGGAGTATAAGACACATAAGTGTTTGATGCCTGTGAGAAAAAAAAAATAATTGTATTTGCATACATATTTAAATTCTGTAGAATGTAAATTCAATCCATTCTGTCATTTAAGTTAAATGCAATGAAGCATTTACCTATAAAATATCCTCGTTTTGAAATCGAATATAATAATGAAATGCACCAAAATAATATAATATCTGACGAAACAGAATAAATAATACATATGAATTAAAGCAATAAGCTAATACATATTATCATTGTAATTGCTTTAATTAGTACTCACTTATAGATAGTTATTGTTTTGAGTTTTGACTATTGTATTGGAATAATTCATCGAAGAATCATTGTTGAACAAATGATGAAGAAGAATCATTGTTGAACAATTCAAAATCCAATGCAACAAAACAAATGATGATGAAGAATCATTGTTGAACCTTACAATGTAAGGATTAAATTTGAAGAAAATAAAAATAGTTAACATATTCTACATTTTAGTATTGTAATTATTTGCCTGATATTTGTCCTTTTTGAGGTTATAAAATAAATAACAGGTACAGGAATATATCTTTTGTTTTCATTCTTAAATTAGGTATAACATGAAATACTTGTCAAGATTCCGCTCTCAAATTTAAGAGTGATTGTCACCACAGAAAAAAGTGACATTGAAATTGAAATTTTGAAATGTTAGTACAAATTTAATATATATATATATAAAACAAGCTTCAAATAATAATGTGTCATGTGACAAATAATGAGTATGGTGAAGCAAAGAAAAATAGTAGGAATGTGTTATAAAACACTATAACTGTTGTTACGTGTATTTTGGTTATAATTGAAATAAAACGAATTGTTATATTTTGCCGGAGAAGCAATACTAGCCATAACTTTGGAAAAGCTAAGGCATATTAAGACGGAGTAATGAAAGTTACATATCTAGTGAGAAAAGACAAAGAGACCCACTCCCACTTGCCTTTATCGTAGGTTTTTGTCAATGAAAGTTGTTCTTAGCTTTCTTGAGTGATGGACCCGGCCCAGAAGAGCCATTTTCCTTAACTACCTGTTGTTCTTGTGCTTTTTCTTGACCTTTTTACTTTGGGAGCAACTTCATTGGATACTGTTGCATCTTTTCTCATTTACCACTTCTTTTTACGTCTAATTTTAATTCTCACAATAATTATTTCAAATTGAATCTCAGTTAATTAGTTAATAAAAAAATCACCGTATATGCTAGAAATTAAACCATAGTTGATTGATGTTTGCATGAGTTTTTTCTTTTCTCTTGAACTTTTGATCATAAAATGACTTTTATAAAACATTTAAGCTGACAAAAACATATAAATAATTATATTTTAAAATTAATTATTAATTTATCAAAACTAATGAAGAATAATGGTATATCATTTGTTCACAACATTAAGTGTATGATCGGATGTCTTTAAAGTTTTAAGAAAAAATGTCTTAATTTTAATGTGTTTAGCAATTTTTTTTAAATAAAAGTAAAAATACATTTTTAGCAAAAATTTTTTTAATGAAAGTTAAAATTTTCAGTTTTAAAAACATATCTCTTTTATTTTAGAAAAAGATATTTTAATAATATAATAAATAAATAAATATTTTTATATTATTGTTATTGATAGATAAAAATATTTTTACAAAAAAAATTTTAAATATCAAATTATTTTTATTTTTTAATTTTTTAAATTATTTAAAAGACACTCACACCCTAACCTGTTTAAGAGTACCTATAGTAATTTTTGATGTCATGTCAAGAGTACTTATAGTAATCATACATATTGATATCAGTTCAAACTTTTAAAATAAGTATTACTGTGATATAATATTAAAGTTTTTTTAGACAAAAAAAAATTAGAGTTCAATGTTTATTGCTTTAAAATTAAATGTAATCAAATTATATATATATATGACTGGTTTGTTACCATTTTTATTTTTTGAAAAAACTTATTAAAATTACTTTTGAATAACAATTTTTTATAGGTTGTAGAACATATATTTGATAAATTAAATTAAAAATTATTTTAATAAGTACATGTAACAATAGCCAATGAGTAATAGCTCAAATGGCATAGTCTCTCTATACTCAATTAAGAGGTTGCGGGTTCGAATCTCCTATCTTTGGTAAAAAAAAAAAGTACATGTAACAGGAATACGTACTTTAAAAAACCCGAGTTCATAGTAAAAATGCAAACTAGGAATAAAATTGAATTAGTAAATTAGAAGATTTAAGAAAAAAAAAATTATCCAAATTAATAGACTAAAAATTAATGATTGTAACTAATATTAATTTGAATGACACTGAATTTTTTAAATCAATACAAAATAATTTTTTTTTAAATCTCAACTTTACAATAAGTTTAATTCAAGAAATTAAAAAATGAATAAAAATTGTTAGAATAAAAATAGAATAATTAATAATAAGAATTAATAGATTAAAATATAGATCTTAAAAAACCAGACCAAAAATATTAAAAGAATAATAAAAATTATAAATAAAATTCAACTCATAAAAAATTATTAAATTCGTAAAAAAATATCAAAATGATAATAAAATAGAAGTAAAAAAGTAATATTATAAAATTTTAAAAAAAAAAAAGATAAAATCATTTTCTAATAATTTTTTTGTTAAAATACAAATTTTAAATAAATTAAAAAGTTAGTGTGAAAGCTAAAGTAATGATTTTAAGAATATAACAACACTTTTTAATAATGATAATATTTTTAATTTATACTACGTATAAAAAATTTAATACATAACAATCTAATCAATGGATAAAATTAAATATCTTTATTTAAAAATATTTTAAATATTTTTACTTGAGTCTCTATTTTTTATCTATAAATTTAAAATAATAAAAAAAGTCTAAGAGGCTAACTACATAATAAGCCAATTATGTAAATTCTTTTTTATTTTTTATTTTAATATTTAAAAAATTAAGATAGTAAATTTTTTTTATTTTGTATTTTTTTATAATAAATCTATTTTTTAATTAATTAATTAAAAATTTGTTTCACTCCTAATTGATTTTCTATCCGAACCGCAACTGATTTCATTTCCTATATAAATGGTCACCCGTGTTGGAGAGCAATTATTTTTTTTTTCAAAGAAAATATTTCATTAATAAAATGAAATGAAAGGTCCACTAGGGACTACATATAGGGGGCAATTTTGGAAAAGATCCAACAAAGATTATGAATGTAATTGAATTACATTGATTAAGTAACTTTCCTAATTCTTTAGAAGAAGTTTCGTTCTCTTCTCTCACAAAAAATACCATACCCAGTTCATCTTCTTCATCTTCTTCATCTCCTCTGTATGGATCGGTGAGCCGCTTCAACACACATCTAAGGTGTTCTCCGTTCTTTATTGAAGACCAATTCATTTCTTGCTTTCCAGATCTGCCAACACAGGTTCCCTGCTAGCTCTATATCACTTGAATAGTTATGACTTCTAAGTCTGGTTGCTTGTATGATCTCTGACCATCGCTTTCATGGTTCCGTTTGTTGTGCAGAAACTTTAGGCTCCGCGAGCCTCCATGCTTCCACTGAGTCCAGGCAGTCAAAAATGCAATGACCCACTGATTCTTCTTCCATTTGGCAGCGACTACACATCGGGTTAGAAGAAGCAATTCTGGAATGCAGCTTTTGGTTAACTGGTAAGCCTTCATGAGCCATCTTCCAGATAAAATTTTTTACTCTAGGTTGACTTTTCATCTTCCATATGTTCATCCAAAGCTCTTGTTGCTTGCATCGATCAGGGAGAAACTCCGCTGGAGGGTGGTAGAAGAGGAATGCTACTTGGTAACCTGACGCTACAGAATATCCGCCGTTGTTGGTTCGCATCCAAGTTAGTTTATCATCTCATTCACAGATAGGAGTATTGATGATTGCTTCAGTGATTTCTGGTTGAAAAAATTTTGCTATTTTATCCTGGTCCCAAGTTTTGTTAGGCAAAATTAGCTCTGAGACCCACTAAGGGATTCGATCAGTGTTTTGATTAAAAATAGGCATAATTGCAGTGTAGTCATTGACCCATGAATCTGTATGAATGTTCACCATATTTCCCCTACCAATTTTCTAGATCAGTCCTTTTTTCAGGACTTTTCTGCCTTCCAAGACACTCCTCCAGCCCCATGATGGGTTATTCCCTGTCTCTACTCTCAGAAAATTTGTGAACTTGTAGTATTTGCTTCTGTAGACTTTATTAAGCAGAGAATTCGATTTAGTAAGTAGCCTCCAGCCTTGTTTTGCAAGCATTGCAAGGTTGAAAGCCTTTAGGTCTTTGAAATTTAGTCCTCTTTGGTTTCTGGGTCTACATGTAATCTGCCAACTTATCCATTGCATCTTTCTCTCTCTATTTTTTTGTCCCCACCAAAATTGTAAGATAATGTGCTGTAACTCCTCTAATAAAGTATCAGGCAATCGAAAATAACTCAGAGTATAGATGGGAATTGCTGTAGCTACTGCCTTTATCAAAATCTCTTGACCGCTAGGAGAAAGTAGAGCTCGTTTCTATTGTTGGAGTTTTTGGCGGACCTTGTCTTTAATATAATTGAAAGTAGCTCTCTTGGACTTCTGAATAACTAACGGTAACCCCAAATACTTATTTTGATTTCCAACATGTGGAACCATAAGAAGATTAGACAATTGGTCTCGGGTTTGAAGCGGTGTATTTTTGCTGAAGAAAATAGATGACTTGTCTAGATTAACCACTTGGCCACTTATACCCTCGTAGGTCTGTAAGATACTTAGTAAGCCTCAACAGTCTCCTTCTGTAGCTTTGCTAAATAAAATTGAATCATCTGCAAAAAATATATGGGTAATTCTAGGGCATCTGTGATTAAGTCTCAAACCAGAAAGATCCTGTCTCTGTTCTCCTCTGTGGAGCAGATAGGAGAGACCATCTGCACAAAATAGAAATAGATAGGGAGAAAGAGGGTCGCCTTGACGCAACCCTCTACATGGTTTAAAATAACCATGTGGTTGACCATCCACAGTAACAGAGTAAGAAACCGTCGGCACACATTCCTTTATCCACTCCAGCCATTTATCGCAAAAACCTAACTTTTTCATCATCGCCCAAACAAAAGACCATTCGACTCTATCATAAACCTTACTCATATCAAGCTTTAGAGCTAAGTCACAGTCACCATATCTCTTATTTTTCAGAAAATGCATAAACTCGTGAGCAATAAGAACATTATCACTAATCAGCCTCCCTTTAACAAAAGCACTTTGATGGTCACTAATCACTCTATTCATGACTGTTTGCATTCGGTGTACTAAAATCTTAGAGATAATTTTGTAAAAAACACTACTAAGACTTATAGGCCGAATATGCTTCATAGTGCTCGCATTATCAACTTTGGGAATAAGGTAGATATGAGTGTGATTAAAAGCTTTCAAAATTTTACATCCAAAGAAAAAACTTCGGACCACTCTGATAATATCATCCTTAATTGTCCCCCAAAAGTATTGAAAGAATTTAGCTGTAAATCCGTCATCCCCAGGAGCTGAAAAGGGATTGATAGAGAAAACTGCTGACTTGATTTCCACATCCAAAACTGGCTGAATCAACCTTTTGTTTGTGGCTGCATCAATTTTCAGAGGCACATGTTGAATCTCCTCCTCCGGATAAGCCGGGTTGTTAGAGGCAAAAAGATTCACAAAGTAATCCTCTGCGATTTGAGCAATTCCATCCGAGTCTGTTGCTGAATTTCCTTCTTCATCCTCCATAACACACACCTTATTCCTCCTTGATCTTGATTTGAATTTCGAGTTGAAGAATTTAGTATTTCTATCTCCCCAATTCAGCCATTGAACCCTGGATTTTTCTCTCCAATAACTTTCCTCATCCTCCACAGCCTCTTCAAGTTCTGCTTCCAATATTCGAATCTCTGTGGGATTAACATGGCTTCCTTTTTCGTATTCAGTAACCAGCCGTTTGCTTAATGTATGAAATTTGGACTTGGGAGTTAGTGGGGGAGTTCCTTTGCCAGTCCACCAGCCGATGCCTGCAGTTTTTTAGCTTTCCAGCCAACTTAAATATTGTAGATCCAGATAATTCTATTTTCCATGCTTCCTTGATTAATGCTACCACCTCCTCCTTTTCACACCATCTTTCTTGGAAGCGGAATCTTCTTTTAAATCTCCTCTGTTGTTGATCTTCACTTAACAAAGTAGGTTTGTGGTCTGACCCAATGCCATCTAAATGCATCATGAATACATTCGGCCAAGCCACTCTCCACTCATTAGTGACTAGCACCCTATCCAGCCTCTCCCGTATCAGGTTACCTCCAAATTGACGGTTGCTCCAAGTGAATTTTCCTCCTTCGACGCCCATATCCACCAACTCATCCTCATTGATAAAGTCATTAAATTCTTGAATTGAGGATTCTGCCTTGTTTCGACCACCTTCATTTTCATGATGGAATCTGATTGCATTAAAGTCCCCTATCACAATCATCTTTTCGTCCCCAATCTGAACTCTTTGCAGTATCCTTTTGAATTGTTCTCTTCTTCTTGTTTCTTCTGTGGCTAAATAAACCCCAATTGCCTCCCATTGTTGATTAGATTCCACATGGTGATACTTGAAGTGAATAAAGAAACTTTCTTGCTCAATAACTTGCAAATTAATGCCTTCCTTCCTTGCGACTGCCATGCCTCCTGCCTGACCCACCGGATCCACCATAAAACAATTTGTAAAACCTATCCTCCTAACAACCCTCTCCACTGTCAAAGCATTCTTTTTAGTTTCAGATAGAAACAATGCTTCGGGGGAATGGGATATTGTGATCCCTTGGATGTTGTGAACTGTCAGGGGGTTCCCCAAACCTCGACAGTTCCACATCAGCATCTTCATCCCTCTTTGGGTGCCATATGTTGGGTGGCACCTTCTCCCATGCTTGCTGATGTATCCACTACTTGACACTGTCTCTTCCTATTCGTCATGTCTTGCAACCCCATATTGCTCATCTTGGATCCTGAGATCGATTTGAGGGTTGGTTTCCTTCGGGCTAACTGTTTCAACTTCAGCTTGCTGCCTCCATTACCCTCCTCACTTCAGCTTGTTACTTTGAAGGTGAATAAACTGTTAGAATTTGCAGCTTCTATCAAATTCTCCTCCCTTCCCTTGTTCTGTTTTCTTCTTTCCAGCCCTGGGTCACTCTCTCCCACTTCCTCCTGTTCTCCTCCCCCTTCTGGGATTTGGTTTTCTGGTTTGAAACTACCTCAACTCCACTATTTTGTGAATTGCCTTCTTGAACTGATAAGCTAGCAAATGCACGTATTAGATTTACTGGTGTAGGCTTCCTTGACATTTGTCTCCTCTCCTCCTCCTTTTTAGGTTTGTTGGGGTTTTGGTTCTCCTTTGAATTTTCTATTTTCCTCCCACTTGTTCAGCTCTCAGCCACGAACCCCATTGTTCCTCTTTTGACTGTCCAACCGCCGTATCCTCCAAATTCTGCTGGCAATTTCTCACTTCATGACCAATAAAACCACAATAATAACAAAAGTTACCAATACGTTCGTATTTCAGGTTCACCTCCATTACTTTCTGATTATTGCCTGAAATTTTAATGGATCTTCTTAGTGGTTTTGTGATGTCCAGCATCACTTTCATCTTCAGCGATCGGTCCTCCTTACCCCTTATTGAAAACAGATCTGTCTCTAACACGCTCCCAAGTGTTTCTCCTACTTTGCTGCCCAGGTTTCTTGTTTTGCATTGTTCTGGTAATCCCCATAGCTGAACCCAAGTTGGAACCAAGGTTGCAAAAACCGGACCGGTCATTGAACCGGTTAAGTAATCGGTTTAATGGTTCAATAGTTCAACCGGAGTTGAACCGGTTTAATTAAATATATAATAAATTTTTTAAAAAATTAACTCCCCCATATGTGAACTTCTGTAAATCAATCAAGTCACTCTTCAGAACATCCAAAACATATACCCAACCTAAGAATCATACTCAACCAAATCATATGAAGCCATATAGTAATTTCAATGCAGAATTGTGGCAATGTTTTGATTTTGAATCAATAACAGCAAAACAACAATTCCTCAAAATAAATATAAAATATTGGATTTAAAAATCAATCTCAGCAGAATTAATTCAAGATCAATGGACTGAATTCAAATAAAAATTCAAAACATTAATATCTCAAAATTCAGCAGAATCATCAATAATACATCATATGCATGTTTAGAATAAATTTCAAATTTCAAAGTTATAGAGTCAGGGAGATAGAATCAGGGAGAGTTAGAGATTGAAACTTGGGACCTGAAAGGGTTGAAAGTTTGAAGCAGAGAAGAGAAGAAGAGACTTGAGACCTGAGAGGGTTGTAGCAGAGACTAGAAACTCCACGCGAACAGAAGCAACGACGGCGAGATACGGTGCGGAGCAGAGAAGCAGAAACGACGCTGGCGAAAGGGGAGAAGCAGAAACGAAGAGGAGGGGAGAAGCAGAAACGACGCACGGGGAGGAGGGGAGAAGCAGCAACGACCCACGACGAGGAGCAGAGAAGCGGCGACGACCCACAGTGAGGAGTAGAGAAGCGGCGACGACCCACGGCGAGGAGCAACGACAGAGAAAGCTCGGACAGAGATGGTGACAAAGAGAGAGAGAGACGAGGGAGAGAAGGGTTCGGCGGTGAGTTTTAGCTCTGAAGTGGAATGGTGGGAAGTGGCTATTCTTCAAGGAGAAGAGAGGATTATGGGTGGTGGCTGTTCTTCGAATTCGAAGAGAAGATTAGGGTTTTCTCATTTTCTGATGGGTGAGGGTATTGTGGGGGGAGGTGTTATGCGCTGGGTGAGAGAGAGAAAGAGGTGGGGTGGGAGGTGTTATGCGCTGAGTTTTCTTTTTTTTTTTTTTTTTTTTTGTAAACGGTGCCGTTTTGGCTTGGAGGAGTGAACCGGCCTTATAAAAAACCGGTCTGGTTCATCCGGTTTATCGGTTAACCATCGGTTTGACCAATTTTTTAACCAGTTTTTTGCAAGACGGTTTTATAGCCTAACCGGACCGGCCAAATGATCGGTTTCTGGTTAACCCGATTAAACCGGTCGATCTGGTCCGGTTCTCAGAACATTGGTTGGAACCGTTGCAAACTCCTCATCTTTAATCTCCAAGTCCTCATTCCACCTTTGTAGATTCAAAATGTAGTCTTTGAAAAGCCAAGGTGCACCTCTTTCAATCCTGATCAAGTCCGTTTCATTGTCGAAGAAGAATTGGAACAAGTTTCTCCCATGATCCATGACTTTGAAACCTATCGGTTGGCTCCAGATCGCATATAAAGCTGCCTCAATAGTTTCTGGACTAATTTTTCGATCTGAAAATAGCCTGCTTACAAGACTCTTCGAGCATTTTTTTATCCCATTCTTTATGTCCTCATCATTGAACAGAATGACTGTTTCTTCATCTGTCACAGTAGCATTGGTAGCATGAATTCGATCAACAGCATGTGCTACCATTATTCCCTAGTAGTCTTCTATGAGACGGCCTCACAATTAAGGATTCTCCTGAAAAAACCCTAGCAGAGCAAAGTACACAAACAAACCCTAAAAAATAGGGCACCGTTCAATTAATGGTTTCTTCATTATGTTGGAGAGCAATTATTAATATAGGATATCATTTTCATTTCATTTCATATCTCATTAAGCATCATGTCATCATGAGACCATGCTTTTCCAAAGTTTAACCTCCTTGAAGGACGGATGATATATTTAGCATAAGTTTTATTTGTTTATTTATTTTATGTTTAAATTATTTATTTTGAGGTCAATAAAAAATAAATTCTTGATTTTTTTATTCTAAAAATTTTAATATTATATTATAAAATTATTTATTTCAAAAATTATTATTAAAAAATTCTACAACTAAAAAAATTATTTAACTAAATTCAACCAAGTTGTTATAACCTATTTTACATCCACGCAATATATAACTGATTTTATAACTAAATGTAATATATATAACTGATTTTAACGTAAATATTTTCTGTCATTTTGTTTTTGTTTTCTTCTTGACGATTTTTTTATGTACTTTGCGAATTTTTCCTTTTTTTTCTCTCTGTAGATTTCTCCTTTTATAATCAATGTTGTTAGATCTGAGTTCCTTTTCATTCAAACTTTTATTTGTTTCATGGTGATTCTAGTTTTTTTTTTTAAATCAAGCAGTAAAATTAGAATTCAAATAGCTTTTTCATTTTTGAAAATAATGTATGATGCAAGTTTAGATCCGTTGAATAAAAATGAATTAGATCATTGTTCTGAATCAATTTAAATCAACGAGGTTTGATTTATTTTTTTAATAAATGCAGTTCAGATGTAATTGATCATCGTGTAATTACTTTGTATATAAGTTGAATAATTTCAATGTTATTACATTTTTCTTTGTGAAAATCAGTGTTCAGGATTAAGAATTTGAATTTCAATGGAATTGAGGAGTTTTGAATTATTTTTTTAATTAATCTATTTATGTTATACTTCATGATAATTTTGTGGTTGTTTAAAATATACTTTGATGCTTAATAGAATTAAGTTCTATGCTGTTTATTTTGTTGTCATTAATTTGATATATGACTTTGTAGTTGATATTATTAGTTCTTATGTTATACATTCGATGCTAAATAGAATTAGTTATTATATTTTTACTTTTATGTGATTTTCGTTTAGCAATGAATTAATGAAATTCGTTGATTATGAATATAAGTATTTTGGTGTTGTTGCCCGTTTAAGATGGTGTTGTGCTTAGAAAGTTTTGGTGTTGTTTCAATTTTTGTGTAATGTTGATGAGTAGTTTGTGCCAAAGGTTGCCATGACTTTCAACATATTTAAAGAAGCTGAAAAATTCTATAATGATTATTCAAAACTTGTAGGTTTTGCTAATAAAATAAGAAACTTAAATAGGAAGAAAAATGAAATTAAGAATCAACTGATTACATGTAATAGAGAGAAAAAATACAAATCCAATATATCTCCTATTCAAAAGACAAACTCCTCAGCTGGAGTGCTGTAAGAATTTATGTACATATATTGAAGGATATTGGTGTTTGATTATTTCAAAGATTGTTTTGACTCATTTACAACCATATTGTCCAAATCAAGTAGAGATGCTTAAATAACATAGCCAGCTAAGCATGTTTGTATGTCGCACAATTGAGAATGATGATGAAGTTGGTATTAGACCAAGTAAGAGATATCAATCCTTTATTGTAACAATTGGGGTCATGGTGAATTAAGCTCTATTGAAAAAGATATTAGAAATTACATTACAAGAAAAATTTGTAATGTTTCTGAATAAGATGATGCCAAAGTATTTAGAAAATACTTATTGAGATTGAAAGAGAATAATCATAACTTCTTTTATGAGATTGAACCTGAGGTTAATCACTCAATTAAAAATACTTTTTGGGCTGATGCAAAAAGTCAGAGTGCTTTTGAGTATTTTGGCAAAATTTCATTTGATACCACTTATAATACAAACAGATATTTGTTGTGCTGATCTCAAACATTTTTAATGTTAATTGAAAATAGTTGTTGTGCTTTTTGAAATATATTTCGGTGCATATCTAATTTTGTTTATTTGTTGTTGACTTTAGGTATAATTTGATTTTTGGTTCTTTTGTTGATGTGAATCACCATGGTTATTCTACACTTCTTGGATGTACTTTGGAAAAAAAATGAAGAGATTCAATCTTTCAAATGGTTATTTGAATGTTGGCTTGGTTACATGGGAGGAAAAGTTCCAAAAGGCATTCTTACCGAATGTGCATTGATGCAAAGGGATATTGAGCTTTGTATGCCAACAATAGTTCATATGTGGTGTATTTGGCATATTATGAAAAAGATTCCACATAAATTAAATGGTTACAAGAGACATGAAGAAATTGAACAAGAGATGAGTCATGCTATTTGAAACTCTTTCAAAAAATACATTTGATAGAAATTGGAATGATTTTCTTATGAAGTATGGTATTGGAGATAATAAGTGGCTTTTAAGTAACATTTTTGTGGTTGCTTCATTAGAATTAATGCATGTTGTTAGTTTTAGTGTTTAGATGTTATGTGTTTTTGCTTTGTAATAATGATGCGAAACTATATACCTTTTAGTGCTATTGTTTTTTATTTTCTCCTTTGATACTTTTTTTTAGAGCTTTTTAAAGATCGTCATTTATGGATTCTAGTATATTTTGATCACCACTTTTGGGCTGCAATGAAAATCACATAAAGGAGTAAGAACATGCATGCTTTTTTAACAAGTTTATTACGCGTAATAGCTCATTGATTCAATTTGTGAAATAATATGATAACTGCCTAGGAAGTAAAAAGCGAAAAGAGAGAGAATCAGATGCTACAAATTTTTATACTATTTTACTTTGTTCAACAAAATCATCAATAGAAGCTCAATTTCAGTATGTGTATACTCATGAGATGTTTAGGGTATCACAAGATCAACAGAGTCCGCTCTAGGTTTCATAGTATATGAAGTTTTAGAATAAGTTTCAAACCCACATTCAATAAGTTTTTGGTTACATATGATCCAATATCATGGGAAGTAAAATTCCAGTGCTTATTATTTAAGTCAAGAGGTATATTGTGCTATCATTGTTTGAGAGGAGTGTTAAGCTTTGAGCGAGTAGATAAAGTGGCACCGAGATATGTATTGGAATGTTGGAGTAAGAATGTAAAGAGGAGACACAAACATATCAAAATTAGACATGATGAGTCTTTATTGGAGTTAAGAAGTAGAAGATTTGATGATTTAGTGTTTCGCTCACAAAATATTTGTGAATTTGCATCAGAATTTGAGGAGTTGATTGTGATTTAGCACCGCGCATATGATAATTTGATGGCTGAGATGCAAGAATATAAAGCCAAAAGTAAAGAAAATATTTCTTATCACATGAAGATGGTTCCCTGGATGAGATTAATGCCCTTCAAAGCCCGCCACGTGTGAGAACAAGAGGACATCCAAAAAATAGATTGAAATCAAATACTAAAAAATAAATTGCAAATGCATCAAAGAAAAAGAAAAAGAAAGCTCTAAGTGAGATAAAATTGATGTGCTTTGATTAGCTAAAATTGTGTTTGTACATATTTGTGCTAATATATGCTATACTTTTGGCAGTCGAACATTTTAGATGTTGGATCAATGATGCAACCAATTTAAGCCTTTATCATGAAAAAATTATGAATTATCAATTCAGAGATTCAATGCAATAAGATAGTATTTTTGGTGTTTAGTTGAATGACACTCGGTGTTGTCGTGAAGAATTTCGGTGTTATTCCTTTAATTTTTTTCT
Source organism: Arachis hypogaea (assembly GCF_003086295.3). Lineage (NCBI taxonomy): Eukaryota > Viridiplantae > Streptophyta > Magnoliopsida > Fabales > Fabaceae > Arachis > Arachis hypogaea. Next base: position 141,360,377 of record NC_092038.1, read on the forward strand.
TTTGTAATGAGAATAAGCTTTGCTTTCTGAATTGTGTGTTGTGTTGTTCAATTTATAGTGACAGAGTTTTATTATTTTCGGTATTATGGTGTTTCTTCGATAGTCACTTTTTCTTTTTCAATTACTTTTTGCAATTGTGTTGTAGTAAATTGTTTTAGGTGACAATATTTACAAATTTCAGTGCTGTTGTTATTTTTTCAATATATTCAATCTAATAAGTGTGAACCTAGATTTATTAAAATAAATAGTGGATTGTAATGCAGTGCAGATACTTTTATTGAAGTCTAATATGACAAAAGAGATTATCAAAAGCAATGAATATTTACAAAGAGGCAAAAGATGTGTTTGTTTTAACTAAACGGTATCCAAAAAATTTAATATTCAATTGAAAATACTAAAAATTCTTAACAGTATTAAAATTTTACAATATTCAATCTTTGTACCTTCTATATCTCCTAATGAAAATCTATAGAAAGGGCTTAATAGTGTAGCAAACGGCTTAGAGAGTCTTATGGGTTCAGATTATGAAATGACTTGATCTCTCAATTTATTCATTTCGTCAAAGAGAACTAGTGAAGCATATTCTTATCTGTAATGATCAACTTCATCCTACAATTGAAAGAAAGTTACTAATCTGTGTTAATTTAGAAGTAGAGAATCAACTATGTTTAGTGATACTTACTTTTTTCCAATTCTTCTATGTGTGTTTTTCTTTGTTAATCTTTTCAAGTTAATCATCTCCACCCATTTCATGACATATATTTTGAAATCGTAGCTAATAAACAAAAAGTTAATAACATAGTAAAAAATGTTTAATAGCACAGTAAGAGAAAAGCATAGTAAAATATATTAAATAACACCGTAATAGCAAAGAATAATAGAAAGATGCATACTTTGTTTGCTATCCACTGATTAAAATGTATGGTGCTTTAGTACCCTATTCATTGTCTATTAAAGGTGATGTTCTAGCATACACTTTCACTTGTGATATAATCAAGTTTTGAAAAACAGAAAAAGGCAAATATAAGAAACATTAACACTAGAGAATTCACAATGAAAATAGAAATACGTATTGTGTAAATAACTTACAACAATTTATTAAGTTTTTTTTTCTTTCGTCAGAGGGACATGTTTTATGAATAGGGTCAAGAACATGAAACCTTTTCTTTTGAATATTCGCAATCCACAGCCATCGGTGGTCTTCATGGCAAACTGGGGTAAATAGCTGCAGTTGGGGCAAATAGTACAATATTTTATTCAAAATGACACCGAATAAAATAATTATGTAAAATATTTCAGAAATTAAAACTTAAAAATGGATGAGATGCTAGCTTTTTTTGTCCAAAAAAGGTAGGTACTCTTTACATTCATTGATGTTGAAGGCCTTAGTTTCTTCATCAATGTAGTTATGCTCGTGCTTCATCAACATGTTATTCTGAAACATGTGAATAGCACCGAAATTAGCAAAGTTAGCACACAACATATATCCAAAAAGCACCAAAATCAAAGATAAACTTTAACAATTGTAAAGCTTACCACAATATCCAATAGGATATAGTATACAACTCCTCAAATCTTTTACATTTATTGTTGTTGAGAACTTGACACGTTGCAGAGACCATCTATGAAAACAAAGGACCCAAATCTTTTATATATATAGCACAAGAACTCATAAAAAAATTGTTAATGTTATAGCACAAGAACTTACTACATTATCTACATATTCTTTGTTTCAAAGACATGAAGTAAAATCTAGCTCTCGCTAATTGAGCTTCATGGTTCAAAACAAATATGGTTTCTCACTCATTGCTCTCCCTATCTTTGTTATTCTTGGAATGTATGGCCTAATGGTAGCACTTTTTCTTTTGCTCCTCTGTTATTTTCTTTTCTTTTACCAGAGTGTTGAACTTATGAATGAAGCTTAAGCTTGGTTTTACATCTTCTAATTTTGTTGTGGATTTGTTTTCTTAGCATAGTCCAATGCTGCTGCAACCTAGCATCCAACACTTTAACCAAAATTTTCATCTCTTTAAATAACGATGGTCTCTCTTGGGTTTTAGGTTTTTGTGATTTTTCCATGTTGGCTGGTGGCACATCCTCTTGGGTAATGGTAGGTTCAGGGCTTGAATCACTCGTGCCAAAGTCAAATGCCAATGCAGAAAAGTCAATATCCAGTGCAGTGTTAGCAACCATCAATAATGCAGCTTTTACATGTTGATCTTGTGGAGAAATGCAGGATGACACAGAAAATTATTTAAAATAACTCAATAATAATATGAAGCAATATAGTAAAGAACAATTCATGGAATAGCACCGAAATTAGTAAAAAAAATTAAGTAGAACTTTCACATTAAGAGGTTCTTCTTGCTGATATTCTTTTAGCAGAGATTCCTTATGAGCTTGTTGTTGAGGTTGTGGAGGACTGAAGGTAGAGTTTTCTACTTGTATTCGTTCTTGTTGATGATGTTTTGGAAGATCAATTGCTTGAAGTGACACTCCAACGAAGGCAAACAATAAAGAACTTAATATTGAGTAAATATAGGTGCGATACTAAACACATTTCAGTGTCCATGAGTAATACTTCAATTCAAAATATCATTAACTCAACAACACTAAATGAAATATGCACATTCATTAGAATAGGAACGTAAATTAGAAAACTCACATAATCAGCGCTTTACTCAAACTTCGTTTTTGAACCATAAGCATATGTTGTAAAATCTGCGAAATTAATAAATAAGTATGAAATAAATAAATTATTATTTAAAGAAATTAGAAAGTTAAATTTTATAGTCAAATGAGGTAGAGATAATTAAAACATAAATTTTAACAATAATGTCAAAGATTTTGGCCCAAAATTCGATCGAACGAGTCAAACCGATTGAACTGGATCCAAACCAGGCCCAAGGTCTAACCCAATAACAACTTACGGAAATGAATTCAGCTCTCTTCCCCTCATTCTTTCACTTTCACACTGCACACACACAAAGGGGAAAAATAAAAAACCTAGACTTGATTTTAATCTCAAATAACTTTTAATTGAGAGCTCCGATCGCCGCACCGTTTGCAGTCCCACATCCACCGCGTCGAGCTCTACAAAGCCCAGTACTCAATTTGGTAAGAAAATTACGTTTTCATCCTCAGCCTCTCTTCTCCCAATTTTTGAAATTTCAAGATTGTGGGTGTTGAGATTTTTTATTCTTTGATGTTCTAGGGTCCAATTAGCTTGAAGAATTAGCGGGTTTTTTGTTAAACTAAGGCAAGTATAAGGTAAGAGCTCTTGAACCCTAGTGAATTCCTTGGTTATATGTGGTTGGGTATTGAATTTGTGTGTGTATGTGTAATGGTATGAATTAGGCAGTGTGTATATGTGATTTGGAGCATATTGGAAGGTTGGGTTGTGCTTTGGTTGCTAAATTTTGGTGGTGAATCTTGAGATCTTGCTTATTTGAGGTGTCTTTGGTGTAGGGAGAAATCGGCCAAGGTATGATTTTTGTTTCTCGTATGTAATATATAATATCTTGTGAAAACTTAGGCTAGATGACCACAAGATAGGTTGAAGCATGTATGTATGTTATGAGTTAGTAACCTTAACAAAAATATTGAGTTGTCTTGAAATGGGTTGATGATTGGTGATTTAATGATGATACTTTAATGACTGAGTATGAGATTATGTTGATTATGAATTCTTAAGGTTGAAATTCATGAATTTGTGTATTGATGGTTCATGGAGTAAATGAGAATTGGTTAGGTATGAGTATGAATTGGTTGAATGAGTATGAGTTGGTATATGTAGAAATGTTATTGTGTTAATTATTGATGAGTATTGACTTGAAGTATATTAAATTGAGAATCTTGAATGAGTTAAGTAATTGAAAATTTAATAGTTTAAATGGGTTAGATTGATTAAATATTGACAAGCATTTGGTATTGATTATGAGTGTTTTGGTTGATAGTAGTTTGGTTTGAAAATGAAAATTTGGTAAAAATAGAGGTTGGTGTTTTTGAGGAAAAAATTTGATTTTTTATCGAACTTTGGCGGGTCATAACTTGGCTTCCGGACCCTCAAACTTTTCTAAATTTATTTCAATTGAAAATTGAATCCGTGAAGTTTACACCATTGGAAGAACGGATAAAAACGATTTTTAACGAAAAAGTTATGCGCGTAGAAAGTTGGATGTAAAAAATGTGAATTCTGCATTATTAGCAGCTTTTTAAGAAAAATGAAGGGGGTGCATACACGCACATATGGCTGCCTACACGACCATTCGCCTTTGTCCAATGCACTTGCGTACACTGACAAGGACCGCGTACACGGCATCCGTAAATGAGGCAGTCGCTTATGCAGAAACACGGTTGCTTACGCGACCATTTGCCTCTGTCTAGAGTACTCGTGTACGCGAGCAGAGGTTGCGTACGCGAGTTGGGGAAAATCATCCTTCCGCGTACGCGGGATATGGTTCGCGTACGCAGGATCTTGTTTTTCAACAACTTGAGTTTTGTGATTTAAACATGATTTTGAACCTCTAAACCTCTATTTTTACTCTCTAAAATCCTAGAATTGAGTTGTAATGATAGTAAAGGGGGTTGAACTAGAAAGAGGAGGTAACTTGGAAGTGAAGAAAGTTTGTGAAATAGTGAGTTATGATTGGAAAGTGTGAAAATACTGATGATAATATGAAGGATGACAGAACTGAGAATGATGAGGTTTAACCCATGATTGGGAATGGAATGAGATTTATGATTAGTGTTATGAGGACGGTGCTTCTGTCCTGCTCACGGTTTTGGCAAGTTGAGGATGAAGGATTCCCTCACTTGTCGAGTTGGATGTGTGTGGGGAAGGTGAAAAAACACACTCTATCGTTTTGTTTTTCCCCACGTTTTTATCTGGTTGCAAAGTGGAAAGGCACATTCTTTTGATGTGAAAAGACATACTCCTTCGTGATACCTCCTGGAGAAGGTGGAAAGGCACTCTCTTTCATTAAAGTTCTCCTTGGGGATGCGCAACCTAGAGACAATATCTGGGTTAGCTACCGGATATGTTAGGTTCTGGCGATTTAATCGACACGTGAGCTCATGGCTAGTAGGATAGACATACATCATATGCATATGTGTGCTTTGTTTGATTGTACATTAATTGGACGTGCCTATGTGATTATTATGCTTACCTGCTATATTGCTACTTGCTGTATCTGTATCCTACTTGTGTTTGCTTTGTCTGTATTGCTTGTCTGTGCACCGGAGTTTCAGAGGATTGGAGGAAAGTGGAAAATCAGGGCCTAAGTTAGAAAGTAGAATTGAGTTAGACTTAAGAACCTTAGATAGCCTACCCTATTTATGGTTTTCAATTTATAAACATTAATATTTAAATCTGAGTGTCGGAGTTCTTAGATTGCCTTTGGATTTTTCGGGACCTTATATCTTATATATGTATGCACCATCACCATGTTGAGAACCTCCGGTTCTCACCCCATACATATGTTGTTATTTTCAGATGCAGGTCGAGAGGTATTTCGCTAAGCATCTGGAGTTCCGATCACAACGGAGTTTAGCTATTTTTTTAGACTTCTTATTTTGTTTAGCTCTTGCACCTCGTTGAGGCTTTTGATGGAGAACTAGGGTATTTTGGGACTCAAATTGTATATGTATGTATATGATATTCTCCGGCCAGCCTTAACTTTGCAGGTTGAGTCTGGGGCTTGAATATTTTGTATCCTTGACTCTCTACTCTTATTTTATATATATTTATATCTACTTTCTTCGTACGCAAGCAATCGTTACCTTGAGCGTTGCGCTTTTATTTTTCATGTTTTTGCTTAACCAACCTTCAAGACTCCTCGAATATTATATTCTTTTGATTATATTATATATATGTAGATATATTTTATTTTAGAGGTCGTAATACCACACCACCTCTGTTTCACTCCTAAAATTAATAGTTGGACTTTTCATACAAAAGACAATAATTTTTTCTAAAAAATATATCAATATGATCTAAATGACAATAAAGTTGTGTAGTACTAATTCAAAAATTCATTGTAATAAAGGTATAAATTTTGGATTTGTGTGTCTTAACAAAAATATTTAGGTGGGATACTAAATGAAATTCGGTGCCAATTATTAGAAACATTTTTTTTATATCAGTAAGCAAGACTTAAATTGAAAGTATCATTAAGTCAATAAAATTAAATAAAATATAAATATTAATTATTAACTAAAAGAATAGTTTACTTGTGAGATTTCATTACATCTTCCATTCTTGCTTCCAGGTGGACTTCTTTATTAGCAACAACCAGCAATGGTGGATCTTGAAGAGATTTTTGGGGGGTAAAAATTTTTTAACATAAAAATTATATAATAATATTTATATCAAAATAAAATTTATAAATATAATATTTTTAAGTTTATTATTAATATGACAATAAATAAATAATTATATAGATAGATATTATAAAATACTTTAAAATTTTTAAAATTAAAATTGTAAAATAAATAACTATATAGATAAAAGAAATTAATTTTACTACAAATAATTTTATTATTAAAATTATAAAATTTAGTTGATAATGATAATAATAAATAATAATGAGAATGAGATTTTAATTTGTATAAATAAGTCCATAAGACCTTTAATTTATAAAAATTTATTGAAACTCAAGTTCAAGATGTTATTGTAAAATAAATAACTATATAGATAAAAGAAATTAATTTTATCACAACTAATTCGAACATTAAAATTGTAAAATTTTGTTGATAATGATAATAATAAATGATAATGAGAATGAGATTTTAATTTATATGAATAAGCCAATATGAACTTTAATTTGTGAAAACTTATTGAAATCCAAATTCAAGATGTTAATGTTTAAAATTAAAAATGATTGAATAAATGCGAAAAGCGGGAGTTGATCCTACAAATCTAATATAAAAATTTAAGACTTAAGCCAATTGAGCTACATTTGTTCTCTTTTAATAGTACTACTAATTCTTTTATAAAAATTTTGAGGGGACCGTGACCCCATTGCCGAAGCTAAGCTCTACCCCTGGTAGCAGGGCTATTTTCTTTCTCCACTATTTAACTAAGACATCTTTCTTAATAGAATTGGCTTCCTCCCATCTCTCTTCTCGTACCTTTAACTTGAAAAGTACCGAAATTATGTTAACACAGCACCACAACTATTGAATCAGAACATAAATTTTGTTATATGAGAACTTACAAGATTGCAGGCTATAAATTCTTTTTTTTCCTCTTTTTGTGCTATTTTTTCTTGAAAAAAAATTTACAGGAATTTGTTGTGTGTGTGTTTTTTTTTTCTAAAAGACAAAGATATGAAATTATAATCATCAATTAAAATGTTCTTATTAGAAGCACACACGCTACATCTAGGATAGTACAGTAGCTTTATATTTAAGAAATAAAGAAATGGTAAAAGAAATTACATGGGATTACTTGGTGTATTTACATACCCCTGTGTGTTTAAAACACCGTATCATTTTTGTTCAACAAATTGACGGTTTGTATTTTAGGGACAAAATAAACATTATTAAGTGAAATTAGAGAAATTACAACAGCTTTTAGAAGATTTTAGCAAACAAGAAAAAAATAAAACAATATAAGATATCGAATCTTATGTTTCTAAACAATTACGACAAGCTTTTGTTGAGTCTTAACTACTTTTTGGTTGTTCAGGTTGTACAACCGTTCTTTTTCTCTGCGTTGTTGTCTTTTTGGAACATCTTTCTTTTTAGCTTGCATATTAGACCAACAGAAAAATATCAGGCAAATAAATATAATAAACATTTAAAAAATGACACTAAAAAATAATAATTACTCTGTAGGCTTATCATTTGTTTTCTTCATCCTTCTTTCCAGATTTTTTTTTAGTTTTTCATGGATTTCTTCTCTTTTGATGATACACAGAAAAAATTTTGATAAAAAAATAAAATATATTTTTAAATAAATAAATAGTTTCTCAATCTTACTCATAGTAAGAATCAATTTGTGTTTTTGAATATGAATCGACTATAACATGTTTCTTTTTTTCTTGATTTTTTTCCTTTTTTTATCCTTCTTCTTTTCCTTGTCTCAGCTCTAATCTTTTTATGAAGTTCTAAAATAGAAAGTTATTTAATTAGCATATTCAGTTTAAAACATCAATATGACAATATTTTACAAATAGTGACACCAAAATTTTAAAGAAATTATTTCTTTTAGGTTACCGTTTCATCCTTTGTCTCGCGTTCAATCCTCTGAACCAGCCTCTCCCTTGTCCAATTTACAATCCAAATGGTCCAGATGCTGTATCCGTTGGTGTATTAATAAATTTGGATTCATGAAAGTATATAATCATCAGCATAAACAGACACCTATCAAAAAAGGAAGTTGAGCACATGAGTAGCTCAATTCAATTCCCGTTATGAATTGTTGGCATGTGAACCAAAAAATTTTGCTTGTTGTTGTTGGTAACAAGAAGCACTTATGGATGAAGAGAATGAATATTCTCTTGAATTTTAATTGATTTTCATCTCTATCCACACTCATTTTCAGCTAAAATTTTGTCAAGAATGACAAAGAAGAACCTTCGACAATCTGTTGCTCCTCATTGATATTTTTATAGATGATTATTTCGAAAAATAATCCCCTCAAATAGCATCGAAATAGGTTAGTAATATCAAAATAATACCAAAATTTTATTGATAGAATAGATTAGAAATGAAAATTTTATCAATTGCATTTGAACCAAGTGCATCCCTTATCTTGACAGGGGTGATCTTGATTTTCCCATAACGTGTAACGACCCAACTTCTACATGATTACACAAGAAGCTAAGAGTTATTAACTTGCCTTCCTAATTATTAACTATTGTTTATTATATGAGTCTAATTCATTATTAAAACGTCGTTATTTATACGGGATAAATTTTTTGTTTTGGAGATATTTATCGATTTAGCATTGCAAGCTATACATGAATAATTAATATCAGAAGCATAAATAAAATAACATAATATATAAACCTCGTGTCATACATCCAAGAGAGATATAGTCATTAGTAAAGTGTTTATAGACCCAACCAATTTACATCCCATATGATAAATATGTACATATATAAACATAAGACATTCCCAGACCCTGGCCCATATAATAAGCCGCTAAACTGGTACCTGAACTAGCCTGGTACTTTTAAACCCTCATAATCTCTCTATGTGCTAACAAAAGTGAGAGATTAAACTAAAAATTGTAGTAAGCTGGAATGCCACCAAAAAGATGTCAATATATGTCCCCCTAGCCGGAATCATATATCGCCATTTGGCAGACCTCCGTGTGGCCTGCTTACGAAAGCATCGCTCCTCGAGGAAGGTAACTCCTCCTCATCTGAGTCCGTTGGTGTAGACTAGAACCAAAGCCTCTCCCAGTGGTCCAAATTGCACCTGCAACTGCTCTGCTAGGGAGAGTGGTGCCTATGGTACTAGAGGTATGATCATGTCTGGATGTGGATTAGGTATGTACGCCTCATCTGCATCAGACTCAAAAGCTGACTAATTGAAAGGTCTTGGGATAGAATAGCCTAGCGCGTCAGGGTGAAGCCAAGAGAGAGGGAAAACATACAACATGTCCGGATCGAAGTCAGGGCTGTCCAACAAGTGCAAGAAGGGTCTGTAACATAGTACATATAAACGAATACGAGGTTTTCTGCAATAAACATAATAACTATCGAAGGTCGGGTCCTCATATATAAACGGATGTCCCACCTCATAGAAGAGAAAACCCCAAGTTCTTATACCCAATTCTTCCCTTCAGATGGAGATGGGAGTTCTCTTTTATGATGTGGGGCATCTATTTATATATGAGAACCCGACCTTCGGGAGTTATGATGTTTATTGCGGGAAACCTCGTATTCATTTATATGTACTATGCGACAGACCTTTCTTGCACCCGTTGGACAGCCCGGACTTCAATCCGGACATGTCTATGATTTCTCTTTCTCTTGACTTCTCCCTGATGCACTAGGTTATCCTTTTCCCAGACCACCTATCCCAACTCAAGCTTTCAATTAGGCGGCTCCTAAGCCTGACGCAGATGAGGCGTACATATCTAATCCACCTCCAAATGTGATCATACTTCCGGCACCACAGGCACCACACTCCTTAGTAGAGCACTTGCAGGCTTAGTTTGGACCACTGGGCAAGGCTTTGGCTCTAATTTACGCCAACAAACCTATCTTGGGTGGCAAAAATGGGAGCAGTAGTTCTTCTAGTGGAGTAGCTGTTCCAGAGGACTCAGAGGAGGAGGACCAAGAGGAGTATCTGGAGGACGAGGAGTTACCTTCCTCGGGGAGCTATGTGGCCGTAGGCAAGCCACACTAAGGTCTGTCGAACGGCGTTATATGATTCCGGCTATGGGGACATCTTTTGGCATCTTTTTTGGTGGCATTTCAGCTTAGTACAATTTTCAATTTAGTCTCTCAATTTAGCCCGGGTACCAATTTAGTGACGCTTAGCTTCTGGTGTGATATTGACATACTAGGAGTTGGGTCGATACATAACGCGTGCTAGGCAGCTTCTATATAAATCGAAGTCATGAGCTAGTTTCTTCAAAAGCTGTGTCAGAGCACTAAATCCCATTTCATCCACAAGACCTTTCTTCTCTTCACTCATTTTACTGTCTCAGATATTATTCTTGTAGAGCACCGTAAATCATGAGTTTTCTATAAAGAATTGAAAATTATGTTATATATATTTATCCAATAAAAATATAGTTGTTTTAACGTATATATGCTTACATCATATTATGGTGCCTCCTTTTTTGAGATGTTTGTCTCAACAACTTTTTTTCATTATCATTTTGGCTGTATGTAATAAAAAAAGTTGGTTAATAGATAACAACACAATGTTTAACTCACAATGACACCAAAAGTACTTAATGATGATGACATACAAACCCAATTCAAAACAAGCCTATAAACAAGACTCAACCAATCACAAAACATATCCAAATCAATTTTGGATAAGAAAATATCATCAATATGCCTTAAATGACACTGAACTACTACAGCTATCTTATATGACCTCATTGTAGCAAATTTAAATCAATGAAACCAAGTACACTCATTTAACTCTGACACCGAAAACACTTAATAATAATGACACAATTTCAATTCAAAATAAATTATGTCTGGAACACATAATTAAATATAAAAATGATATAAAAATAATTTATAAGCATATTTTTTTTTGATAAATTTTTTAATATTCTATAATTTTTTTATTATTACTATTTATGGTTAATTTTTTTTTAATTTGCTCTACTTATGAGATCAACAATTCATTTTATAAAAAAAGTAACAACAATAAATATAATACACAAAAATCACAATTAAAAAATTATACGTCCAACTCAATATTTCTTCACCTTTGAAATATGGAATCTTAACAAATCTGGAACTTTACTAGTGATTAAGTACGTCAACAATTGAAGTGATCAAATGATCAAATCTTATTATTACTTATAGTTAATTTTTATTTAATTTATCTTTTCTAACCAGATTAATCATTCATTTCACAAGAGAACTACAATAAAAAATACACAAGAATTATAAAGATAAATTTTATAAAATCAAACAAAAAAAAATAGAATCCATGTTTTTTTTAATACTTTCCGTACTCTTGTTTAATATTATGTTGAATTATAATTTTTTATTATTTATAATTTTATTATTATTTTATAGTTAATTTTTTATTTAATTAATTTTTTAGTAGAATTAATAATTTTTAAGATGCATAGTTTTGTGTGCTTCTTTGTAGAAGAAGAAAATAAAGGATAGGATCAAAAAAAAATTTCTCTAGCTAATAATTTGATGGAAGAAGTAAACGTGCATTCAGAGTGTAAAATCTCGTTCAAAGAAAAAAAGATAGCCAACCAAAAATTAAAATGTTTAAAAACATTTAAATATATTTTTCATCGTCCTAGACCAAATATGTTCAAAGTCATTAAAAAAATATTTTTGCTATGTACAAATAGTATAGCACTAGTTTTTAACATTTATCGAATAGTAGATTCGATTATTCAACTTTGATCAAAATTAAACTATATCAAAAGCGTACAAAAATCCATCAATCATACGTTAAAAGATTAGCTTAGCATAACGGTATAAACGAACTTCCACCACTCAAACACATGAAGAGTGAAATAAATTTATCAATGATAAAAATAATTTTAAAATATTTTAAAAAAAGAATGATCTTTTTATAATATCAAAAATTATTTAAACTCAGCTATGAATCAGTCATTATTCACTGATTTAAAATAAATATTAAAATATAAAATATATATTAAAAATAAATTAAATAAAAATATATTTATAACAAATACATAATAGCTAATTTTAGTATATACATACACATAATATACATAACAGACCCAAACAAATCTAGTAATGAGTAATAGCTCAAATGGCATAGTCTCCCCATACTCAATTAAGAGGTTGCGGGTTCGAGTCTCCTATTTATAGTTGATAAATTAAATTTGACATTGAATAGTTAGTTAATTGGATTATTATTATTATTTCTTTGTTTTTTATTTGAATAATTTTATTTTTTTTCAATCTTAATAAATTAAATTTATATAATACAATAATTTTTTATTATTGATATTTAATAACATAAAATTTTTTAAATAAATAAAAATATTTTAAGTGTAAGGACAAACATATTATTACAATTGAAACAATATATACGTGTATATACAATTATTTTTTCTAAAATTCAACCGAGGCAAATGCTCTCACCGTAAATAGTTATCGGATTGAACTGGTAATCAAATTTTTTTTTTGGTGACTGAACTGCTAATCAAATTGGTTATACTATTAGGTTATTAGATTATTGGTTTAATAGATAAATCATTAAACTAGTTGATCACAATTAAATAAATATATAAAATTATAATAAAAATTTATATTTAAAAGATAAAAATAAAAAAATATAAATACAAATAATAACCTATAGTTTAAGATTATCTACAATCATAATAAATAAATTTAAAACGAATAGAACGAACAAAACAATGACTACATATATAATATATTAAGAAACTAGAAACTTTTAATAAGAATATATTTAATTTTGTTAAATAATAAAATATATATTATACTTAAATAAAAAAATAAATGAAAGTTTAAGTATTTTATAATATGATAAAATTAAATTAAATAAGTATACAAATTATAAATTAAATTATTTGAAATGTTTATTAAGGGTTAACTACCAAAAATATTCCTAAATTATTTAAACGCCGACAAAAATGCACCCAAATTTTACTATCGATAAAAATACCTTTAAATAATTTAAAAATATAATAACAATACCCAACAATAAATATATATTTTTAAAAAATACCTTAGAGATTGAATTTTAATGTGATTTTTTATAAGCATAATTAAAAAAATGAGATATTATTATTCTTGAAATTTGGTATTTCTTTTCTATGTATATATTTTTTTATGATTTTTTAAAATTATTATTAGTTGTTAACAAAAAAGTTACAAAAAAAATATATACTCAACAAAAAATCACCAAATTTTAAGGATAATAATATCTCATTTTTTTAATCATACTTGCAAAAAATTGTATCAAAATTCAATCTCTAATATATTTTTTGAAAAATACATATTTAATATTAGATAATCTTGCAAAAAAACTAACATTAAATATGTATTTCTCAAAAAGTACATTAGAGATTGAATTTTGATGTAATTTTTTGTAAGTATGATTAGAAAAATGAGATATTATTATTCTTAAAATTTGGTAATTTTTTGTTAAATATATATTATTTTGTAATTTTTAAAAAATATTATTGGTTGTTAACAAAAAAATTATTAAAAAAAATATATACTTAAGAAAAAATTACCAATTTTTATGTATAATAATATATTATTTTTATAATTTTGCTTGAAAAAATTGTATCAAAATTCAATCTCTAAGGTATTTTTTAAAAATATATATTTACTGTTGGATATTGTTGTTGTGTTTTTAAATTATTTAAAGGTATTTTTGTCGATAATAAAATTCAAATATATTTTTGTCAATGTTTAAATACTTTAGAGATATTTTTGATGGTTAACCCGTTTATTAAATATATATAATTTTTAACCTAGCAGTATACAATAATCCACTTGGCTTAGTGGTGAGTAGATGAGAGTTAAAAACTTAATGCCTCTAAAAGCAGTAGTAACTTTAATAAAATATGAGTTAAAATTGCATCTAACTTTTGTGTTCATGAAGTCATGGCTTCTTCCGTGGAGTATTTAATTTATTTATTTTTTAAATAAATATGAAAAATTTGAATTTTATCTTATATAATAATAATTTATTATTAACCAACATCAAATTTTTAATAAAATTTAAATTTATTGTAAATTAATTATTGAAATGTCAAACTAAAAGATAGTACTAAAAAAATAAAAAATAGTTTATTTTAGAATTGATATTGCTAATATATAAAAGATTTATAATACTAATTTTTCACAAATATTTGTTAAGATTTACTAATATGAAAAGTTTTTCTTAAAAGAATAGTTAAATTAATTTAAATTTTATTAATATATATTTGTTTTATTTAATTTTTTAAATAAAAATTTTCTAACAAATGTTGCATTGTACTTGTCAAAGTACTAAATATACATTTTTTTAAATTAAATATTTAAACAAGGTTAAGCTTTTAATATTTTATAGTATATTTGTTAAAACTTTTTAAATATCTATTTTAAATAATAATGACAAGTGTGTTTAGAAAACATAATGTTTTTTTAACAATTTCATTAAAAAAAAAAGCTCACTAGTAAAAAATTATAGAGATAACCAAAGTGGTTCTTTTCAGAAATTTTAAAAAGTTCCTCAATTTAAAATAAAAAATTAAAATATATAGTTTTTCCGTCCATTATCAAATTAATACCGTTAACACAGAAATCTTACTGACATGTTAACAAATAGAGATAATATTCAAAATAATTCTTTTAACTTTTTAAATTAATTAAAATAGTATTTTTATCATCTCTGAAAATAAAGTTCATAAACTATAAATAAGCAACAATTTATATAACTAAATCCAACATTTCATTAATAATTTTTGAAGATAAAGAGACTATATATTCAACATGAAGAGTTTCTGTTGTAAAAGAAGAACTATGCAAATTGCAAAATAAAATTATCCACAAAATAAAATAAATATCTAAAAGAACAATAAATTAGTTCTTCTTTCTTGATGATTTAAAGTTTGGAATTGAAATAAATTTCATAAAATTAACATTGTAGACCTCTCCGCTGAAATAACATTTAAGAATGCGAGAAGATCTTGATTGAATTGAAATATCAAACGTCTTGATTTGTTAATACTGTTAAATATTTTTACTATTTTTTTGAATGCACATGTAGGAAAAAAGCGTACCTTTCTGAAGCTTGTTCAAACTTTATCTTTCTGTCGAAAGTGGATAAACAATATTTTTAGTAGATGCATTATCATCAGAATTAGCAGGTACTAACCTTAATTCCTTTGATGCATACTCTCTATGGATCATATTAATATCCTTCTCAACTTCTCCTGTTAACAGTGGTAAAAAAAACATTAATAATAACAATAATAATAAAAATTTAACATAAGTACTCAAAGAACTACGGACAACAATAATAGTTTAACATCAAGTACTCCAATAAAAACCATACTAATAATAATAATTTAACTCTAATAATTAAATTTAAGTATAACCATAAAACAATTATTTCACTAAAAAATTATATGTTAGATAACAGTGGTAGAATCATTCTTGTCATATGAATATATACTATTTCTGAATGTCAATGCAGAGGAGAAGAGAGATGGATTTAATTTAAAATTTAACATCACCTAACCATTTTGATTATTGAATTAAAGGGATAATTATTCTTTTGGTTCTTAAGGTTTGGGACTAAATTAAAAAAACAGAAGAGATGAAGATGAGAGAGAGGGAGAAAAACCCATTAACTGTTAACAATCAAGAACGCTTTCATAAACCATAAACAGTAAAACAAAATAGATAAAATAATGATTGAAGATTAAGTAGATGAAGGAAAAAAAATAGCACATCACCAACAACTACATCTTAACTGGAATCCACCGTGTCCTCTTTCTCCCCCGATTCTCCTCCCAGCAACTTCTCCCGCGAGAAAAGGCAAAGACAGAGAGTTCGACTGTTAGGAAAATAACACCATTTTCTCTCTCCTCTCCTCTCTGTCAATCTATCCTTCTCCTTAATCTGCGGTGGCTATGGCGCAGTGACTTCCTGCAACGTGTAGCCTCTGCCTAACCTTTCCTTTCTTTCTCCTTCAACTTTTCATTCTTCTCCCAACGAGTTCTCTTCCCTATCTCTCCCTTTTTTATTTGATCTGCTTCTCTCTCTATCTCTATCGATGCCTCTTCTCGCACTCTTAAAAAGGTATATTTTTTTCTCCACGTATACATTTAATAGACAGTAAAAGTGTTCTGCAAGTTAAATAATTATAATTTTTCAAATAATAATTAAAATATTTTTCTATTTTTAATTTAATTCAAAAATTAAGAACCAATATTCTTTTGGTCAATTGAAATTAAAATTATTTTTAATTTTTTTAAATCATCTTTCAAATAAAAATTTTTAAAAATTATTTTTTATTGAAATATATTTTTTTATTATTTTATTCCTTTTTAATATTTTATTTTTTAATTCTCAACTTCTCAACACCAATGAAATAAAATAATAAAAAAATTAATAATAAGAATTCTCTATCAATTTTTAAAAGGATAACCTCAATATCCTTTTCAACTTCTCTTGGTAAAGGTGATAAAAAAACATTAACATCAAACACAACAACAATTACCATAATAATAATAATAATTTAAGTTAAGTACTCAAAGAATAACGACAACAATAATAATTTAATATCAAATACTCCAATTAAAATAACACCAATAATAATAATTTAATAATTTGATAATAATTTAATTTTAAATATTTTAATATTTAAATTTAAGGACAATAATAATAAGATCATTTCACTAAAAAGAATGAAATTATTCTATTATGATAGAACATATACTATTTTTAAGTGTCAAAGTAAAAAGAAGATGGATAGATTAATTTTTTTAATAACATGTATAAAAATGACGTCATAAGAATTTTTTTTAGTTATTTTTTAAATAATAACTTTTAAAATTTTTCTGCCAAATTTTAAATGAGTTATTTCAAATAAAATTAATGAATCATCCTGATTATTGAATTAAAAAGATAAATATTTTTTTAATTCTTAAAATTTGAAACTAAATTATTCGTAACAAAATAATTTATCTTTATTTAGAACAAACAGAGAAGGTAAAGATTGAAAAGAGACGGAAAGAAAATTTTTTTCATTAACAGTTAACAATCAATAGTACTAATTATTTATGTAGAATAAAACACTTCTATAAATAATAAATAGTAATATAGAATATGCTAAATGTATACCCTAAACAAGATAAATAACAGTTAAAAAAATAATTTAAAATTAAAATTTAGATTCTTAGTTAATTAAATAAATAATAATTTAACTAGATATTTTTTAAAAATTATATAATATTCAACTTTTTATTGTAATAATTAAAAAAAATAAAATAAATACATCTAAAAATTATGAATAAATTTAATATCTTTTAAAATAAAATATATATCCAAAATACAAATTAAATAAAACTGAAATTTAAAATTTAAATTTTAAATTTCTGATTCAGATTTAATATATTTAATTATTAATATATTACAGTTTAAATATACATCTAAAAATTAAATTAATTAAAATTTAAAATTTCGATTTTAAAATTCTAAAATAAACCTTAAATCATTTAATTATTAACTAATACCATACAAAACTCTGAAGGAAGCAGAGCAGTCATAGTCCAGAGGCAGCGCACGCCGTCTGTGGTTTGTCATCCTCCGCCGCCGTTTATCCGCGCCACCTTCCTCCTCGTCGCTCATCCATGACATCGCCTTCCTCTTCCTCGTGCCTATCTTTGTCGCCGTTGGTTCGCATCAGCATCGCCGTTCGTCCACATCGAAAACATACCTAAGGTTTGGATGGATTTAATTAGGGGTGTGCATGGCCCGGCCCGGCCCGAAGACTCGGCCCGGTCCCGAACACTTTAGGGGCTAATTTGATGTGATTTCATCGGGTCTATGGCCGGGTATGGGTCTTAAAAGTAGACCCGGTCATTATTTCGGGTCGGGGCCGAGCCATAGTTCGAGTCACCCGAAATCGGCCCGGTGACCCGGTCATCATACACAATTAATATTTTGTGTTATTAGTGATGGATGATGGCTATTATTATGTGAAATTTAAGTATTATAAACCTTAATATTTTGTGTTATTAGTCATTATATATAAGACTATAAGTTAATGTTTAATGTTTTAAATGCATAAGACTTTAGACTAATGCATAATCTTGTGTTATTTGTATTGATTTAAATATTTAGTGTTATTAGGCAATATTAGTATTGATTATGGTTATACTTTAATTTTAGAGAAGAGATAGTTCTTATTATATTTTTCTAAGTGAATTTTACCATGTCAAATAATGGTTGGAGTCTTAGAAATTTGGATATTTTTACATGCTAACTTACAAGAAGGTATCAAGGTAATATAATGTTAACGGCCCGGTTTTCACCCGGTTTTTACCCGGTATAATCGTGGCCCGAAAATGTATAAGTTTTATCGGGTTTAGGATCGGGTTCGGGTTTAACAAATAGACCCGGTATATATTTCGGGTCGGATTTAGGTCACATCAAACCCGATTTTACCCGTCCCATGCACACCCCTAAATTTAATGTTATTTAGATTTTTCATTATCTATCTAACAAAATTGCTAATTAAATAAAGATCGAAGAGGAAAAAAAAAATGAACACTTCTATAAACAATAAACCATCAGCAGCAACCGAGTCCTCTCTCAATTCTCTTTTTTATCAATCCTTCCTTCTCTTTAATTTGCAGCGGCGGTGACAGTAATTTCCTACACCTTTGTCTCTTCCTTTCCTTTTTTTTTTTAATTCTTTTTTTCTATTCCAACGAGTTCTCTTCCTTTATCTTTTTCTTTTTTTTCTTTTATCTGTTTCTCTTTCATTGCTGCTTCTTTTTTCTTCTCATTTTTTTTTCATTATTGATAAATGATAAGTTAAGTGTTAAAAAATAAAATTTTATAACAAGATAAAATAGTAAAAAAATAATATATTTTAATAAAAATTATTTTAAAAATGATTTTAATTTTATGGAAAATTTAAAAAGAAATAAATTAAAAATAATTTTGATTTCTTTCTCAAATTTCATTAAAAAAATACTTATTCATTATGTTTTGAATTAAATTAAAAATAATTATTTTAATTATTATTTAAAAAATTATATTGATATGTGAGAGCGACAAAATTTTTTTAATTATCCAATTTTTTATTATTGTATTTACCTAAATTTGATTGGGCCACGTTTTTAATGCTACAATTTAGTACTTTCATGTAATTTGGACAACACCACATACAATAAAATTTTGAGTCATATAACAGCTCAAAAAATAAGAAAGATGGGGATGATTTTGATGATTGATAAATTAAATAGAATAATAAACCGCATTACTAGATACCACAAATTCACAATGTACATTTATAATGTCTTACGTAAGATGATTTTCAAATTTTCAAAGCAGTTCATATACATGACAGGCAATCAAGCATGCATGGAGTTCATGTGAATATTACGAGATAAGCCCCATAAAAAGAGAGAGAGAGAACCTGAATACGGTGCAAAGTGATGGTGCTAAGTGATAGAGACGAGTGTTCTAAGGCTTGGTTTGGTAAAATTTTTCGAAAAGGTATTTGTGCTTTTTAAAAGTTCAAGCTCCTCATTTTATGTTTGGTAAATAAAAAAGATCATGTGCTTGTGTTTGCAACTTTTAAAAGATTAAGGTACTTTTAAAAGCACCTAAGATAGAACTTTTTAAAGTTAGCTGGTGATTTCAAAATTTAAAAGTCTAATATAACTTCGTATGTTAACTAATTTTTAAATTTAATGCTTACATTTATATCTATTATAGTATTTTTAAATTTTGAAAACTATTTTATTAAATATAATTATTGTTGCTTGTGATTATTAAAAATAATTTTTAATTTAATTTACCAAACATAAATGTTACAACTTTTTAAAAGTCATCTTTTAAAAATTAACTTTTATAAATTACCTTTAAAAAATAAAAGCTTTACTAAACTAAGCCTAAGAACGACTTTGCACGGCATTGGCAGACTTTGTTTTCTTTCAAACGTTCTCTCTCTATCTGTTGTCATATACTGCATGTTTTTTATTCATTCATCTATTGATCACTGCGTAGTTTGATAATACAGAACAATATTACATAATTAGTAATTTATTAATTAATTTTTATATATTTATTTTTCAATTTTTAAAGAAAATAACTTTTAATTCGAATTAAATTTAATTTTATTAGTTTCTAAAATTTCTCTTACGCACCAAACCTCTTGAAATTAATAATGAATTTAAATTTATATTTTAAAATTTGTTATTTTATTTTTTAATAAAATTTATTATTTTTATTTAGACTGTGTTTTAAATAGAAAAAGATTGAAAATCCTGATTCATTCTCTTAATTATTATTCTCTTAATTTTTAAATAAAAAAAATTATATTTTTTATTTTTTGATATATTTACAACGTAACATATATATTTGATTTTTACTCTTTGGAACATATTAATTTTTATAGAGACTAAGTTTATATTTTAAATATAAAAAAGAGAAAATATGAGATATTAAATATGATCATATGATGTAGGTACCATATATAGCACACTCACGTCCATCTATCATAATTCATAAACATGTTTAATTATTCCCTCTTCCAGCACAAACAAATAAATATTTCTCATATGTAATTTAATTTGTGTCTCTCCCTCTTTTTTATTTGTTCCAATAATAAGAGCGATAATTAATATATAGCATTATTACATCTCCACTTGATCAACATAATGTTTTAGTGGAGCGCACACAGAAAATCTCACTTGGACTACTTGTGTTATTTCAGTTATTATCTTAAAATCATTTAGCAATAATGTACTATTTAACATCGGAATTTTCAAATGTGCATGTTAGGTTTATATAGAGGGGGTGGACCATGACGCATACTTGGATAGATGATATTTAATTTGTACATTTTTATTTTTATTTATGCTCCTTTGATAACGAAATATAACTTATAATTCCATATATTAATCTTGCACAACAAATAAATAGTTAATGAGACGGATATATATATATATAGCAATAAGCCTCCATTATTATGCATAAATTCTTATTCTATGTCAACCATATGAACTTAATTAATTAATAATCAAGTTAATTACATGTCTAGGTCAAGATCATAGCATGGTACCTGTCAAAAAAAAAACAAAGATCATAGCATGGTACATACTACATACTTATCTTTAGTAAGTATTAATTTATTGAGTTAACATAAAGTATATATTATTTATAGAAGAAGAGGAAAGGAACATGGAGGGGAGAGTGGCCACTACTCTTGCTTTGTCCACTTCCAAGGAGGATAGTATGAAACTTCAAGAATGTCTTCTACGGATAAAATTGAAGAAAAGTGTCCTTAGTTAAATACGAAGAACCTAGGCACTTGGATAACGGGCAAATTGACGAAGCACCGAAAGATTAAATTAACAAAAAAGAACGTCCAAAAGTGTATGTTGCCTGTGGTCGGTCAACTGATAATAGTAGTATAATCAACTTACCTAACCTTAATTAAGTTATGCATCATCCCAAACTGGTTTTTCATAAAAGTAATACTAATCAGCTTATTATCCTTTGGATCACAAAACTACAGTCTATTTTCAATTTTGACGAAAATACCTTTTTTTTCCCCTTTTATAGACAATTGTTCGGCTACTCTTTAAAAATAAATTATTTTTTATTATATATAATTACATGTAAATTAAATTTTACTCTTATTTAATGTATAAAATAAATCTCTTATTTTTTTTTATTTTATTTCGAGTTGAAAAATCTCCGTGTATATATATTTGGTAGACGTCTATCATTACCATTGATGATGATATTGGATTTTTTTTTTCTTTAAATACTCATATAAATAGTTAAATGTGTCAAATATTATGAAAGGAATGATATTAAAATGAAAATTAAAATGAATGCCTCTAATTCAATTTTAAAATCTAAATAATACGAAGGATGGTTCGTACCCTTTAAACCATTTAGAAATTATTATATCTCTGTGGAACATGTAGTAAATGGAATGTGCACCTAGAACGATAATTAAGAAAATACAACTAGAATCATGTTTAATCATAAATTCATAATCGTAGGTCTACAGGTCTACTGTGCGTAGATAAACACAAAAAAAATTATACAAATAACATGATTTTTTATTTTTATATATATACAACTATACGTACACATACAAAAAATATTAGGTGGGTCACATACGTTTCTTTTGTGAAAAGAAATCCTTTATTTATGCCTAAAGTGCACCGATTTGAAAGTCAAACTCAAAACAACAGTAATTCCTCCGGAAAACAGGATCCCCTTATCGGCCCACTCTCGTTTTTTCCTAGTTGCTGATAATAGAGGAAATAAGTCTTCTAATTGTTTATGAATAATTAATTAAGTATATAAACCTCAAAAAACTGAGTAAAATTTTGAGTTTTTATTAAGATTTTTTTTTACTCCATGTAAAAAAATATATCACAACATGTGCGTGTGTGCGTATATATAGGTGTATTATTTTCATCTTGTGTAGGTAATAATCTGTTAACCAAAAACGAATTTTAAATAAAAATTAAATTGATAATAAATTAATTTTTAATTCATTAAATTAAAAATATTATAAAAATAAAAAACATAAATAATTATATATTCTAAAAATTTAATACAATTAAAGAAAGACGCATGGACCTGATATGCATGCATGTTACGGGTGACATATGATTTCATTCGTCATGGTTGCAGATAATATATATATATATGCTTGTAAATAACTTAAAGTACGTGGACATTTGCCTTTGCGAGTTGCATGCTACGTTGCAGTTCCACCGCTTGGGATGGTGAAACATGTGGAGTTGTGGACAATGCATGTAATGATGTTCGTGGCATGCAAAATAGGCATCCACGTGAATCGATTCATGCCGGACACCGCATGTAATGGTGATGGATATCAAACAAACTATAAATTATATGTCATTTACAACAATGAATAGGTTCCTCACCATTTTCCTTTTGGACAAAAAGGTGGCATCATGGATGATATATATAACGGTGCTACCCCCTAGGGATCAGAAGAAAAAATATGGGATAGATTGGTTCGAAAACAGTGTTTATGATCCTATATTTTTTTTTTCTAATATTTAGGGCATCGTAGACATTATCTTTAGACCGATTGAATGCATTTAAGTGTAATAAATTTATTATATATATATTATATTTTATTATCACTAAAATTAATTTTTTAATTAAAGCGTTTTTTTTATCTCTTTTTCTTTATTTTTTATTTATTTTATTTTTTTATATATTATTATTAATAATTAATTATAAATTTAAATATTAAAATATATAATATGATATTCTCTAATTAATTACAATTAAAATTAAAATAAAAAATTTTAAAATTAAAATATCGTTATATTATATTATTTTTAACAACTAAAATATATCATGTAATAACACTCACATTAAAATTGAGAAGAAATATTTTTTTTTAAATTAATAACCTCTGTTTCTATATTCTGTTATTTATCTCTTTTCATTTTTCTGTTTTCTCTCTATCATTCCCACTCTATATATAATTTATATTTTATATTGTTAATTTGACAAATCAAAATGTGTCACAAGATATTAATTTATTATAATTAAAATAAAATATTTTTCTCGAAAATTAACAAATTTCCTCTCTTCTTTTTTTTTTATTATCTTTCTCTCTCTTTTTTCTCTCATTTTCTATCTCTTTTTATCTTTTATTCTATAAAAATAAAATTATAAAATAATATAATTCAAATAAATTTATAAAATTATAAAAAATATATTAAATTTATAATTAAATATAATATAGAATAATTCTATAATATTATTGACAAAAAATATTTTATTATTATATATGTATATTTTTTAATTTTTTATTTAATTTTAAATTTTTACTGTTTATATTTTGACTTCTCTTTTTTTAAATATTCATGATATATAATTTAAAAAAAATATTGATGTTGTGATTAATAATTAGAATCAAGATTCATTTGTTTAAAAAAATTAATTTTTATAACTATCAATACAATTTTTTAAATATTAATATCTACCTATATTTTTATATACATAGAGAGAAAATATTATTTTTAAATAATAAATATAAAAATTAATTATTTTTATTTATATAATAGATTTAATACCTAATTAAATATAAAAATATATAGTATTAAATTATTTTTAAATTTTAGATAATAAATATTAAAATTAATTATTAATAAAAAATTAAACTCTTTCACATGAAAATAATAACTAAAAAATTTATTATTTAATTTTTTTTATTTATGGAGATCTTAGTCGTCTTAGCTGACATAGATTTTTTATTTCCTACGACTATTTTGTAAAAATAATTTAATTTTATATATTTTTTGTATAATAATTTATAATGTCTAAACAAAACTGACATAATTTTAAAAAATTTAGATTTTCGTAATATTATTACTGACTAAACTTTAAAATCTTTTTCAATACGATTTTTTTATTAAAACTATTGTTAGATTGGCAATAATTTTTTAGCCAATATATACTCACTACACATGGAATATATTTAAGCATTAATACTAGGAGAAAAATAAGCTTTAATAGCAAATTTTGAGCGATAATATTATTATGATCACTGCTTTTTATTAGTTAATTTTATTTTTTTTAATTATATATTTTTTATTTTATTATTTATTGAGTTAGAATTAATTTTAATATTAAGATATAATGACAAATATTTTTATTGGGTCGTTAAAAGTCCAAATTTATGCTAGTGGATTTGTGAGTATTGCAGACCTAAAACTAATAGATGGTTAGCAAGCTTTAGCCCACATTACTAATACCAAACTTTAGCTTACATGTAATGGTTAGCAATATATCAATTCATGAAGTTAAGAAAAAGAGTTCAACAAATCATAGTTAACTGAAGAAGAAAAAGCAAATGAGACAGTTGACAACATTAAAAAAGAAATAAAAAACAACAAGAACACAAGGATATCACAATATTAAAATGCAGAAGATCATTAGTAAAATTGGATAGAGCAAAACAAAAATATAGAGTAATGAACAACAATTGTAATTTTGCAAAATGGAAAAGAAATGCATGTCAAGAAAGACAACAGCTCCAAAGATAATAGAGGATCAAAAACAAAATACAAGAACAGTAGATATAATAGAGCAGCTTCAAGAACAGCAGAAGTAGTGAAGCAAAATGAAAAAAGAATGCATGCTAAGGAAGACAAAGACAATGGATAGAATCAGCCTGAAAAATGAAGAGGCAGTGATGGAATTTACATATGAAGCTTCATATTATAAAGTTGAACTCTCAACAACATTTAATTTGAAGATAATAAGAAAAATATAATAACACTAGAGCATTATCTCAAACACTTGAGATGAAATATTTTCTTTTAATTTTGTGCTTTATTTGAAATTTCAATATTATGGGTATCTAATGTTTATCTTTCTGTAGTTGAGAAAAAGGCATATCATGGTGATGTGTGATGAGCGGATATTTTATACGCTTTTTGGCATCATTTCCATGTTGTTTTAGTTATGTTTTGTTTAAGTTTGATGATATTTTCATAGGTTTTAGTGAAAAATTCATATTTTTGGATTCTAATTTGAGTTGTTGTGTTTTTTGATGATTCCAGATAATTTCTGGCTGAAATTGAGAAATTTTGGCAAAGTCTGATTCAGAGGCAAGGAAAGCGTAGCAGATGCTGTCAGATTCTGACCTCCATGCACTCAAACGAGAATTTTTGGAGCTACAGAGGTCCAAAGGACGCGCTTTCAATGGCGTTGGAAAGTTAACTTCCATAGCTTTCTAACAATATATAATAGTATATAATTTTATTTGAAGGAGCCTGCCCATATTGGGCGTTGAACGCCCAAGAACTACCACCTTTTAGGCGTTCAACGCCCCAAAGGAACTCAAGCCAGCGTTGAACGCCCAAACACCCCCTTTAGGGCGTTCAACCCCCACCAAGAAGCATAAGGCAGTGTGGATCAACCCCCTTATGGGCGTTCAACACCCATCCCTCAAGATGGACGCCAAGCTCAGCCCAAGTACTCAACCAAAGTGGGCCCAAGAGTGGACTTTCGCACCTTTAGTCTAGTCTATCATACTTTTGTACTTCTTAGTTATTAGGTTATTATATATAGAACAAAGATCACTACTATTAGAGATCTTTGCCCGTTTGCACGTTTTACTATTACTTTCTATAAGCTATGAGCTACTAAACCTCCTAAGTTAGGGTTAGGAGCTCTGCTGATTCTCATGGATTAATAATATTACTGTTTCTATTTCAATATGTCTGATTCTATTCTCTTATGAATTCTCGCTCTTCATCTCATGAATTGAGGATGAACCGTGACATTCATCCTTGTTCTACTTGGGTTCTGTGCGAGTCCTGACCCGGATAGCATTGAGCTAAAGCTAGAGATTGTATTGCGGATTCCAAGAGCGTACCTAGGCAACTTTGGATATGTGACATAAAATTCCGTTGACCGTGGGTTACTGAGGTCTCTGTGGCCTTAAGGCTAGAGTCAGAGAAGCAGCATTTCCTGATCCAGAAGATCCGACCTTGTCTGTGGCGTTTTGAGTAGGATCGCGAAGGGGAGTGGATTGCTTAAGGCTTCACCTTCGGCCATAGTGGGAAGCCATGAGTTAACTTGATGAGAGGACATGAGTTGCTCGGATATGGTGGACTGCTATGGTTTAGAAGAAAAGTTATTGAAGTAGACAGTAAGAAAAGTTAATCCGAAAATAATATGCATCTCCGAAACCGTAACTGAATACCTATTAATGTTTTCACACCAATTTGGTATTTCATTCTTTACTATTTTATTTATGATTTCAAACAAACAACCATCTTTTCTAATCGCCTGACTAAGATCTACAAGATATTCATTACTTGCTCAATCCGACAATCTCCGTGGGATTCGACCCTCACTCACTTGAGGTATTATTTGGACAACCCGGTGCACTTACCGGTTCATCTATGCAAAACTTGCGAAGTTCAATTTCGCGCACCAATGTGAAGGAAAATAAAAAAGCCATAAGAGAAAAGAAGCAGGAGAGATACATTGAAAAAGCTAATAGAAATTTTCTTTGTATTTGGTTTGTGATGAATTAGGATTCATTCTCCTTACCAAGTTGGGATAGCACTTGGTGGTCATTGAATCAGTTTTAGCTCCCCTTGCTAAGTTGGAATAGCACTCAGTGGCTCTTAAACCAGTTAGGGTTCTCCTTTGTTAAGATGGGACAACACTTGGTGGTGGCTAGACTTGGGTAGAAGTTTAGTGGTAGGGGGGTGCCAAAGCAGGCCGGCCCGTGCCACCTAGGCTCGCGCCATAAAACGAGACAGGCTGGCCGACCCCGTCAACTAGGGTGAGTTGAAAATGCTAGCCCGTCCCACTTTATGGCAGATTGGCGGGTCGGGGGCTAGCCCACTTGACTCTTTTTTCTTTTTTGAAAAATAAAATTCATTAAAACTAATAAAAAATAATAATTAAAAAATCAAATTACAATATAATTTTTTATTATCTTTTTTTTTTATTTTTAACTTCAATAAAATCGTTCAAAATAATATTTGTCAATAAAACCATCTTTATTTTAAAAAATAAGTCACATAATTTGAGCATATATACAAAATTGTAAAATAAAATAAATAAAGTTAATAACTAAAAGAAGTATGAAAACAAAAAATGAAAAAAAGTGTTTAAAAATTATATAATTATTAATTTTGTAGCACTAATCACTCTTATATTTGATAAAAAAACATAAAAATCTATGGCGCGGTGCGGGTTTGGCATTTTTTTATTTGACGGGTTTTAAATCCTATCCCGACCCGTTTTTTTTAGCGGGTTTGGCAAGTTGCCTCAACGGCTTCGACCCGTTTTGCCACCCCTACTTAGTGGTTGATTGATGCGTGAGCATCTTATACCCTTTTTTCTAGTATTTTCTAGTTATTTTTAGTTAGATTTTATTAAGTTTTAGCATGTTTTAGTGCAAAAATTTATCTTTGAATATTACTTTGAATTTTTGTGTTATTTTTATGATTTTAGGTGAATTTCGGACGAATTTGGCAGAATCTTGTTCAAAGACGAAGAAAGGATAGCAGATGATGTCAATCCTAATCTCCTTGCATTCAGACGAGCATACTTTGAGCTATAGAGGTCTAATTGATACGGTCTTAACGGCGTTAGAAAGCTAACTTTCAGAACTTTCTAGCAATATATAATAGTTTATACTTTTCTTTCAGAATCACTACTAAATCAGGCGCTAAACGTCCAGGCCTGGCGTTTAGTGCCCAAGAAAGAGTGACTCCCAGCGTTGAACGCCCAAAACTGGCGTTCAACGCCAGCCAGGAAGCAAGGACCAGCAAGCACACCTCCCTTACGGGCGTTCAATGCCCAGATTGGCACTGAACGCCAGGAATCAGCCGAAGCAAGCACCAAAGTGGGTCCCAAAGTGGATTTTAGCACTCCTTAGCTTGTCTTATCTTATCCTTGTAACTTTTAAATTTAAATTAACATCTTTTAGAGTTAGTATTTACTATTTAAAGAGGAGATCACTTAGGTTTATGGAAATTCATAATTAGATCTTCTTTTTTACTTTTAACTCTATTTTCTCTGTAAGTCATGAGCAACTAAACCTCTTGGTTAAGGTTAGAGACTCTGTTTATTTCTATGGATTAACATTATTACTTTTCTATTTTAATATATGTTTGATTCAATTCTAAGGTGTATTTTTGTTCTTAATCTAAATGAAAGAGGGTGGAATGGAAGTATGACCTTTTTTCTACATGAGTTCCTGTGATACTCTGACCAAGGTCGCTTGAGCTACAGCTTGAAAATACTCCTCCTAAATTGCGAATTATCTGGACTAATTTGGATATGTGACATATAATCCGGTTAGTCTTGGGTAATTGGGGTTTTTGTGGCGCTAAACTAGTTTTCTGAACTTCATCATTTGATCTGAAACAATTGACATTGTCTGTGGCGTTTTAGTAAGATTGGAGGAGATTAAATTGCTAAGCAATTAGGGTTTAATCACTTACAGTTTTCCATAGAATGAATTATTCATTGTTAAAGTAGTGAGTAAGAGGTATTAATTTGAAAATATAAACATCTCCGAGACCTTAACTGTTTTCTTTATACTGAATCTACACCAACCTTTTATTGCTTTTCCTATTTAAATTGTTTTATGCATTTTCAAACAACCATCATCTTTTACTATTTGCCTGACTAAGTCCAACGAGATATCTATTACTTGCTCAATCCAACAATCCTCGTGGGATCGACCCTCACTCACCTGAGGTATTATTTGGACGACCCGGTGCACTTGCCGGTAAATTTGTGCGAGTTCTAATTTTGCACACCATTGATACTAGATGAATTAGGTTGTAATTTATTGGTATTGGTGTATGTAATTAGTTTGATTATAGTAGAAATCTCATCATTGTTGCGGTGGAGATTGGATGTAGATTTTATTGCACAAGGAAACCAAACCAAGATATATGTTGCCTGATTCTGTTCTTCCCTTCTCTGTTTAGTTATGGTTTTAGAGACAAAATGAAAAAATCTCTTGCATAATCTACTTCCATGAAAATATGAAAAAAAAACTTTTTTTTCTAAATTGAACTTGATTTAACCCCCTTCTCAAGTTCTAGCATTACCATTAATTAGTATCAAGAGCCAGGTCTCAAGGAGTCAAGTTTCACAGCTTGAAGTAAAAATTCACGGCCAATAACATGGGTACTAACATCATGGCATTCACACTCACTGAAGGATAGTCTAACATTATACCACCCTACTTCAACGGCAACAACTGCTCATACTGGAAAGAGAGAATGAGAATCTTTGTGCAGTCAATCGACCACAACATCTGGAAGATTATTATCAATGGACCTGATGATATTCCAACAAAGCAAAATGCTAATGGAGATGTGGTGCCAAAGAAAGATAATGAGTGGACAGAGGAAGAGAAGAAGGTTGAACTCAATACCAAGACAATCAACCTAATGGATTGTGCGATAAATTTTGAAGAGTACAGAAAAATTTTAAGGTACAAAACTACGAAAGAAATCTGGGACAAGCTGAAACTTACCCATGAAGGAACAAAACAAGTAAGGGAGACAAGAATTGACAGATGAAAAAGTACGAGATGTTCCTCATAAAGGAGGATGAAAGCATTTATAAGATGTTTGAGAGGTTCTCAATAATCATCAACAACCTGGATGCAATGAGAAAAAAAACTATTCCAAAGAAACTTTAGTGAGGAAGATCTTGAGGAGTCTCACAAAAAAATAAAAAGTAAAAAGTACAGTCATCTCTAAAAGAAATGATTTGATAAAAATCACCTATGATGAGTTAAGAAACAAGCTACTGGCCTATGAAACTACCCACATGTCTCAAAATATAGATGACAAAAAAAAGTATAGCATTGAAGTCAAGAATGATAACTAAAGAAGAGGAATTGATGACAGCATCTCAAATGAAGAGATGGTGCTCTTTGCAAGAAAAATGAGGAGATTAATGAAATTCAAAAGCAAAGGCAAAGGAACTACTTCATACAAAAATTTCAAAAAGAATCAATCCAAGTTTACTTGTCATCACCGCAAGGAGCCAGGTCACTTCAAATCTGACTATTCTCAATTGAAGAAAGACAAAAGATTAAAGAAGGACAAAAAGAAGGTGATGTTGACAACATGAAAAGATTTGAAAAATATTCTGAAAACAAAAGATTCTAATCATGAGGCTCAAATATGCTTGATGGCAATTATCTCCTGTCGCAGCAGAAAATTCTGAAGCTGAGACAATTGTTGGTCAAGATGACCTGAATCATCTACCCAAACCAAAAGTTGAAGAGAATAGAAATTTCGAAAAAATTATCTAGAAGAATTAATAACTGGTGATCCTTTCAAAGGTGTGGCTACATCATCATCTTTAAAAAGAGCCAAATCAAACAATATAGCTATCATCTCAAAGATTGAACTTCAAAATGTTCAAGAAGCTCTTGCTGATCCATCTTGGGTATTGACTATGGAAGAAGAATTACAACAGTTTAAAAGAATCAAGTCCAGACCCTAGTACCTAATTCGAATAGAAAGAAGGTCACGGATACAAAATGAATTTTCAAAAATAAATTGGGTGAATATGGCACCATTGTCTAAAATAAAGTAAGATTATTTGCTCAAAGTTATGATTAAGAGGAGAAAATTGATTTTGATGAATCGTTTGCACCTGTAATTTGAATGGAGGCCATCAGATTGCTCTAAACCTATGCGACTCATTATGGCTTCAAGTTATTCCAAATAGATGTAAAGTGTGCCTTCCTAAATGGAATAATAGATAGAGAGATCTATGTGACTCAACCTCCTAGATTTGAAAATAAAACCTTTCAAAGTTATATTTTCAAACTTGTTAAAGCCTTGTATAGTTTGAAACAAGCTCCTAGAGCTTAGTATGAGAGACTTAATTAGATCATTTTTGTTGAAAAATAATTTTTAAAGAAGAGTCACTCACACCACTTTATTTATTAAAAATTCCAATAATCATTTCATTCTAGTGCAAGTTTATGTTGATGATGTCATTTATGGTTCTGCTAATGAAGATTTGTGTGCAGATTTTGCTAAGCTTATGACTAGTGAATTTGACATGAATATGATGGAATAGCTTACTTTTTTTTCTAGACTTGCAAATTAAGCAAACTGCATACGGCATCTTTGTTCATAAGAAAAAGTATGTCAAAAAACTTGTCAAGAAATTTGGGTTAGACAGTGCTAAACCAATGGAAACTCCTATGTATCCAAACATGAAGCTAGACAGAGATGAACATGCTAGAAATGTAGATGAGACAAGATATAGAGAAATAATTAGTTCTTTCATGTATCTTACTTCCTCAAGGCCTGATATCATTCAAAGTGTTAGTGTATGCTCAATCTAACCCTAAAGAATCTCATCTCTCAGCCGTGAAAAGAATCATCCGATATGTGTTTGGTACCACTAATTATGGTTTATAGTATCCAAAAATTGATTTTTTTCAATTAGTGGATTATTGTGATACAGATTTTGCTAGGAATCAAGTTGATAGAAGAAGCACAAGTGACATTTATTGCTTTCTTGGAAAATCTCTCAATGTGTGGTCAAGCAAGAAGCAAACAACTGTCGCCTTGTTCACTATCGAAACTGAGTGCATTGCAGCCTTTTTATGTTGCTCTCAATTATTGTGGTTGAAAACTTAGTTGGTTAATTACAAGTTGAATATATCTAATATTTTATTATTTTGTGACAATATGAGTGCTATAAATATTTTAAAAAATTCTGTTTTATACTCTAGAACTAAGCACATTAAAATTAGATTTTACTATATTAGAGAATATGTGCAAAATAAAAATTTAAACATTCATTTTGTTAAATCAGAAAATTAACTAGTTGATATTTTTACCAAACCATTAATTAAAAAAAGATTTTGCAAATTGCGTGCTACTTTGAGAATTATTAATTCTTCTAATTTTTCTTGATCTTTCTAATACTCTAGTTTAATGTTTTGTCTCGCAGATCGTTATGAGATAATTTTGGAGAGATAATGAGTGAGCTTCATTATTTAAGTTACCACAACTTGGAACCTTTGTGAACATATCAGATATTGTGAACTCCTTGTATTTGTTTCTCTATTTTTATATGGGTCATATGTGTCTGATTTTGTTGGGCTAATTTTTGGACTTGCATTTAAAATGCTTCTTTTCACATTAATTTTTTTGGGCCAGTTTTTGGACTTGCATTTAAAAAATTAATGTTCATTAGTTTTTGAATATTAATTTTTGGATAAAGTACTAAATTAGTCTTTTACATTTGAATATAATTCTATTTTGGTTCTTAAAGTTTAAAGTGACCTAATTAAATCCAAAAAAGTTTCATTTAACTTTCAATGTAGTTCTACCATGAGGTCAAAGTTAAATAATTAACGAAATGTCCTATATGACAGTTGTACAAGAATAAGGTCGATAATTTGGAGAACAAGTACAAGCTTCAAAGACACAAAATCAACCGTGAATGTATCAATATATTTATTTATCATCATTCTCCTTAGTTCTATAAAAAAAATTTCATT
Source organism: Arachis hypogaea (assembly GCF_003086295.3). Lineage (NCBI taxonomy): Eukaryota > Viridiplantae > Streptophyta > Magnoliopsida > Fabales > Fabaceae > Arachis > Arachis hypogaea. The sequence goes on from NC_092038.1 coordinate 141,393,818, forward strand.
TAAATTGTAAAAAAAATGATAAATAAATGTATTGATGCATCCACGGTTGATTTTGTACTTCTGGAGTTTGTACTTATTCTCCAGATTATCGACCTTGTTCTTGTACTACTGTCATGTAGGACATTTCGTTAATTATTTAACTTTGACCTTATGGTTAAACTACATTAAAGCTAAATAAAACTTTTTAAAATTTAAATAGAACACTTTAAACGTTAAAAACCAAAATAAAATTACACCCAACATAAAGAACCAATTTAATATTTTACCTTTAATTTTTAATATTTTCAAGCTAAGATTTTTGCACTCACACACCTCACCAAATGGGTGCCTCATCATTTTTCTTTTGGATAAAAATGGGTGCATCACGCATGATATATATAACTGTGCTATGCCCTAGAGATCAGAAGAAAAAATATGGGATCGATCGATTTAAAAACTGTGTTTATGATCCTATATTTTTTGTTTCTAATATTTAGGGCGTCGTAGACATTATCTTTACACCAATCGAACGTATTTAAGTGTAATAAATTTATTATATATTATTAGATTTATAATTAAAATATGTTATATGTTATTTTTTTATTATAATTAATTAATTTTTTAAAATTAAAGAATTTTTTTTTATTTTTTTATTTCTCTCATTTTTCATCTATTCTATCTCTTTTATATATCATTATCAATGACTAAGTATAAATTTAAATACTAAAATGCACAATATGATATTTTCTAATTGCAATTAAAATTAAAATTAAAAATTTTAAAATTAAAATATAATATATTACTAATTTAACAACTAAAATATGTTACATAATAATACGCTCTCATTAAAATTGAGAAGAGATATGTTTTTTCAAAATTAATAAACTCTCTTTCTATGTCCTCTTATTTATCTCTCTTCCCTTCTTTATTTCTCTCTATCATTCCCACTCTATATATAATTTATATTTTATATTTTATATTACTAATTTGACAAACCAAAATGTGTCACGAAATATTAATTTATTATAATTTAAATAAAATATTTTCCTCTAAAATTAACAAACTTCCTCTCTTCTTTTTTTCTTTATTATCTTTCTCTTTTTTTCTCTCATTTTCTATTTCTCTTTATCATTTATTCTATAAAAAATAAAACTATAATTCAAATAAATTTATAAAATTATAAAAAATATATTAAATTTATAATTAAATATAATAAAAAATAATTTTATAATATTATTGATATAAAAAATATATTATTATTATATGTATACTTTTTTTATTTTTTTTATTTAATTTTAAATTTTTACTGCTTATATTTTCACTTCAATGATACAATTAGTATTGGGCTAGCCCAATTAGAGAACTATACTATAAATAGGAGTATGATGTAATAATGCAGGATATGTATGGTGTAATTGGAAACTCTACTTTCTCCCTTTGGCCCTAATTCTAGAGATTTTTCTTCTATTCTCTCTTATTATCTCTAATTCTCTCTAATTCTTGATACAAATTTGTATCAAATGGTGCTTTCATTGAACACTATGCCAAATCCCCATGATGATTCACCGGATTCAATTTGGGACCAGCTTGAAATTAGTTTACAACGCTTGAATTCAGATTATGAAAAACGATCCAAGATACTTGCAGAAATTCAGGCAACTTACACCAAAATTTGTGCTACCTTGAACGATCATCAATGACTCCAGCAGCCTCTAATATGCCAGATTCAAGCCAAATCAAAAGCAGAAAATTCAATCCAAATTCAGCAGCAAAAAATTCAGAAGCTGAAGAAAAATCAGCTCTCGGACCAAGGTCCAGTGCTAGAACCGAATTCATCTGAAGAATCATCACCAAGCAGAAAATTCAGTTACTCATCACACAACAATTCAGCAACAAATCTACAAGCAAAAAATCTCACAACAAACTCAGATTATGCAATACAAATAGAAATTTCAGTTCACACAGAAGAAGATGAAGAAGACGAAGAAGACACAGAAGAAGAATCCGATTTTTGTTTCCTAGTCCAACCACAACAGCAACAAGCAAAATCAATAGAAATGACAGTTCAAACAACAATTCAGCAATCCTCATTGTCAAGTTATAGTTACAAATATGCGGTGCCACAATTTTAGCAGCAACGACAAAATTCATGCCAAACTTCAAAAATCATGGAAGAAGAACTCGATGCAAACTCAGATTCAACAAATAATTCCACAACAAATTTGCAGAATGTATCAACAATTTTAGATCCATATTTTCAATTCCACATCCAAACAAAATCGTATCAGAAATATCTTTTTTCAGGAACAAGTTCAACCGAGTTGAACACACAAGCAACCCGAATTTTAATTCTGCAATCAGATTTTCAGATTCAGGTACCAGCTTAGCTGTATGCCGGAACGCAACATTTGGATGCCGGTGGTCGTCCGTGGCGGGGAACAAATCCGGTCGAGGATGAAGCAGCGACAGATCTAACAATAGGTAGCGGCACCGAGGACGGCACCTCTGTGAAGGGGGAGCAGATTCTTGCGACACCCTGGGTTGACGGAGTGGCAGCAGCGACCGGCACCGGAGATCCTCGAAGGTGTGGCGGAGGGTTCCGGCGCGTTTCTCCGATATTGGCAAGACCAGCTCCACTCCTTGCGGCAGTCTCCCTTGGGATCTCGAAGAGGAGGCTAGAACGACAAAGAAGCAGGTGGCGGTGGCGTTTCCAAGGAATTGCGATGGAGCACAAGACAGCGACGGGTTGCCGCAGCTAGCAGTGGATTCTGCAATGGATGGTACGAATGGAACTGAGGGAAGGTGGAGAAGGAGCCACTGGAGCCAGACGGTAGTGCTTGTAATGTTGCAAAATGAAAAAAAAATGCATGCCAAGAAAGACATTTTAATGTTAACATATGATGACAAACATTTTCATTGGATCGTTAAAATCTAAATTTGTGCTAATAAATGTATGAGTGTTACAGGCCAAAATTAAATAGATGGTTAGCAAGTTTTAGTCCACATTGCTGATACCAAATTTAATTTACATGTAATGATTAGCCAACATTTTTAATTATATATTTTCTATTTTATTATTTATTGAGTTAGAGTTTATTTTAATATTAAGATATGATGACAAACATTTTTTTTTGGATCGTTAAAAATTTAAATTTGTGCTAATAAATTTGTGAGTGTTGCAGGCCCAAAACCAAATAGATAGTTTGCAAGCTTTAGCTCACATTGCTGATACCAAACTTCAGCTTACCTGTAATGATTAGTAATATATCAATTTCATGAAGTTAAGAAAAAAGGTTCAACAAATCATAGTTAACTAGAGAAGAAAAAGCAAATGGAACAACTAACAACGTTAGAAAAGAAATAAGAAACAACAAGAACACAAGGACATCAAAAGATCAAAATGTAGAAGATCATTAGTAAAGTTGGATATAGGAAAACAAAAATACAGAGTAATGGACAACAATTATAATGTTGCAAAATAAAAAAGAAATGCATGCTAAGAAAGATATTTTAATATTATGATATGATGACAAATATTTTTATTGGATCGTTAAAAATTTAAATTTGTGCTAATGGATTTGTGAGTGTTACAGGCCCAAAACTAAATAGATGGTTAGCAAACTTTAGCCCACATTGCTGATACCAAACTTCAGCTTGTATGTAATGATTACCCAACATTTTTAATTCTATATTTTCTCTTTATTATTTATTGAGTTAGAATTAATTTTAATATTAAGATATCATGGCAAATATTTTCATTGGATCGTTAAAAATATAAATTTGTGCTAATGGATTTGTGAGTATTGCAGGCCCAAAACTAAATAGATGGTTAGCAAGCTTTAGCCCACATTGCTGATACCAAACTTCAGCTTACATGTAATGATTAGCAATATATCAATTTCATGAAGCTAAGAAAAAGGGCTCAATAAATCATAGTTAACTGAAGAAGAAAAAGCAAATGGAACAATTGACAACGTTAGAAAAGAAATAAGAAACAGCAAGAACACAAGAACATCAGAAGATCAAAATGTAGAAGATCATTAGTAAAGTTGGATAGAGCAAAATGAAAATGCAGAATAATGGACAGCAATTGTAATGTTGCAAAATAAAAAAGAAATGTATGTCAAGAAAGATAGCAGCTCCAAGAACAATAGATGATCAAAAATAAAATACAAGTACAGCAGAGGTAATGGAGAAGCTCTAAGAACAGCAGAGGTAGTGGAGTAAAATGAAAAAGGAATGCATGCCAAGAAATACAAGGACAGCGGGCAGAATCAGCTTGAAAAATAAAAAGGCAGTGATGGAATTTACACAGTAAACTTCATACTATAAAGTTGAACTCTCAACAACATTTGAAGATAAGAAAAATAGAGTAACATTAGAGCAAAATAGAGTAACACTAGAGCATCATCTCAACACACTTGAGCTGAAATATTTTTCTTTAATTTTGTGCTTTATTTAAAATTTTAGTGTTATGACTTTCTAATGTTTATCTTTCTGTAATTGAGAAAAAGACATATCATGGTGAGGTGAAGAAAAATAAAAAAGCCATAAGAGAAAAGAGACAAGAGATATATATTGAAAAAGCCAAAAGAAATTTTCTTTGTATTTGGTTAGTGATGAATTAGTATTAGTTTTCCTTGCCAAGTTAGAATAGCACTTGGTGGTCATTGAATCAGTTTGGTTCCCCTTACTAAATTAGGATAGCACTTGGTGGTTGTTGAACCAGTTAGGATTCTCCTTTGTCAAGATGGGATTGTCAAGATGGGACAACACTTGGTGGTGGCTAGGCTTGGGTAGAAGTTTAGTGGTAGGGGTGGCAAAGTGGGTCGACCCGTCCAACCCGTCTCGCCTAGGCGCGCGCTATAAAATAGGGCGGGTTGGCCCGCCCTGCCAACTAAGGTGGGTTCAAAATGCTAGCCTGCCCCATTTTATGACAAATTGGCGGGTCGGGGTCTAGCCCGCTTGACTCTTTTTTTTTTCGAAAAATAAAATTCATTAAAAATAATAAAAATAATAACTAAAAAATTAAATACAAATAAAAAAAGAAAGTCAAATTATAATATAATTTTTTATTATGTTTTTTTTTTATTTTTAACTTCAATAAAATTGTTCAAAATAATATTTGTCAATAAAATCATCTTTCTTTTAAAAAACAAGTCACATAATTTAAGCATATATACGAAATTGTATAATAAAATAAATAAAGTTAATAACTAAAAGAAGCATAAAAATAAAAATAAAAAAATATTTAAAAATTATATAATTATTAATTTTATAGCACTAATCACTCTTTTATTTAATAAAAAAAAAGAAAAATAAAAATATTTGGCCTAGTGGGCGCCAAAACCCACAAATTTGGCAATGCGAGTTTGGCGGATTTTTTTTTATTTGACGGGTTCTAAATCCTTGTCCGACCCGTCTTTTTTAGTGGGTTCGGTAGGTCGCCCCAACGGCTTCAACCTGTTTTGCCACCCCTACTTAGTGGTTGATACTAGATGAATTAGGTTGTAATTCATTGGTATTGTGTATGTAATTAGTTTGATTATAGTAGAAATTTCATCATAGTTGTGGTGGAGACTAGATGTAGGTTTCATAGCACAAGAAAACCTAACTAAGATACATGCTTGCCTGATTCTCTTCCTTTCTCTGTTCAGTTATGGTTTTAGAGACAAAACAAAAAAAATCTCCTGCATAATCTGCTTCAGCAAAAATCTGGAAAAAGAACTTCTTTTCTAAATTGAAGTTGATTCAACCTCCCTTCTCAAGTTCTAACATTACCATCAATTGGTATCAAGAGAGCCAGGTATCATGGAGTTAAGCTTCACAGCTTGGAGCAAAGATCGACGACCAACACCATGGGTACTAACATCATGGCGTTCACACTCACTGAAGGACAATCTAACAATATACCACCCTACTTCAACGGCAGCAATTACTCAAAGTGGAAAGAGAGAATGAGAATCTTTGTGTAGTCAATCAACTAAAACATCTAGAAATTATTGTCAATGAACCTGATATTCTAGCAAAACAAATACTGATGGAGATGTGGTGCCAAAGAAAGATAATGAGTGGACAGAAGAAGAGAAGAAGGCTGAACTCAATGCCAAGACAATCAACCTAATGCATTGTGCGATAAATTTTGAAGAGTACAAAAAAAATTTAAGGTACAAAACTGCAAAAGAAATATGGGACAAGTTGAAACTCACCCATGAAGAAACAAAACTAGTAAGGGAGACAAGAATTGACAGATGAAGGAGTAAGAGACGTTCCTCATAAAGGAGGATGAAAGCATTGATCAGATGTTCGAGAGGTTCTCAATAATCATCAACAACCTAGATGCCATGAGAAAAAGCTATTCCATAGAAACTTTAGTGAGGAAGATCTTGGGGAGTCTCACTAAGAAAATAGGAAGTAAAAAGTATAGCCATCTCCAAAAGAAATAATTTGATAAAAATCACTTAACTGCTGGCCTATGAAACTACCCACATGTCTCAAGACAGAGATGACAAAAAAAGTGTAGCACTAAAGTCAAGAATGATAGCCAAAAAAGAAAAATCTGATGACAACATCTTAGATGAAGAGATGGTGCTCTTTGCAAGAAAAATGAAGAGATTAATGAGATTCAAAAACAAAGACAAAGGAACTACTTCATCCAAAGATTTAAAAAAGAATTAATCCAAGTTTATTTGTCACCAATGTAGAGAGCCAGGTCACTTTAAGTCTGACTATTCTCAATTGAAGAAAGACAAAAAATTAAGGTAGGACAAAAATAAGGTGACGATGACAATATAGAAAGATTTGAAAAATAATTCAGAAAACGAAGAAGATTCTAATCATGAAGCTCAAATGTGCTTGATGGCTGATCACATGGACATGGATGAGGTATATCTCTTTGATTTATCCATTAATGAACTGCACTCTATTATAAAAAATTTCACTATGAACTCAAAGAAACTTTTTTATAAATATTTTAAATGCAAGAAAGATAATAAGGCATTGAGAGCTGAAAATGAATTTTTATTAGAAAAGGTAAAGACACCTGAAGCTTGTGATGAAGAATCTTTCAAAGAAGAAAATAATACTTTAAGAGTTGAATTAAATAAATTCAAATTCAAGTTTTTTGTCTCAACCTCTACTGATTTAATTGTTGAAAATAAAAGGTTGAATGTAAAAATTAAGAATTTTAATGGAGACCTAGCAAAATTTGTTCAAAGTTCACAAAATCTTGACAAATTACTGTCAAAGATCTAATTTTAAAAAATCTTGATTTGGATTTAAAGATGAAAACAAATCTGTTTTTAAATACATATTTAAAAAATCTGAAACTTCCTCTTCTAAGAATGTTAAACCTAAAATTTTCAGCAAGCTTCAAAATTCAGCAAATAAGAACCATTGCTATAAATGTAATAGGAATGGTCATATTCCTCAATAATGCTTCATTTTTCTAAGGTCTTTTTGTGATAACAAATTGTATAAAGTTATTCATGATTATAATATTTTTGGGCAACCAAGAAAATTTCACATAGAATATCCAAATGGATTTGGATACCTAAAGTTAGTTGAAGAACATGTAAGTTTGCCTTACATCCAAAAAGAAAAATGACATGTGGTATCTTGATAGTAGATGTTCAAGGTATATGACCAAAAAATCTACCTTTTTCATCAAACTTAACAAGTATGATGGATGGTCTGTAACTTTCGAAGATAATGAAAAAGGTAAAATAATTGCCATTGATAAGCTTGGCAAAGATTTCTCAACTTGCATAGATAGTATTTTTCTAGTAAATGGGTTAAAGTATAATCTCTTGAGCATAAGTCAATTATGTGACATTGGTCATGCAATAACTTTTAGAAAATTAGATTGTAGGGTCGCAAATGAAGTAGCAAGGACTGATTTGTTTATTGCAAAAAGATGTGACGATGTTTATGATCTTACTCTAGATGATTTTAAGGTTCAAAATGTAACTTGTTTTTCTTCAATGGAATTTGAAAAATGGATGTGGCACAAGAGATTAGGACATGCGAGTATGTTCCAAATTTCTAGACTTGTTAAAAGAGACTTAGTTAGAGGTCTTCCTAACATTAAGTTTGACAAAGACATCACATGTGATGCTTGTCAAATGGATAAACAAACAAAAAATTTTTTAAACCCAAAAAAGATGTTTCTACTAAGAAATCATTGGAATTGTTACATTTTGACCTGTTTAGACCAACTAGGATTCAAAGTCTTGGAAGAAAAAACTATGGCACGGTTATTGTGGACGACTATATTAAATTCGGTTGGGTGTTCTTCCTAGCTCGTAAATGTGAAGCATTTTCTATTTTTGAAAAATTCAGCAAGAAGATTCAAAATGAAAAACATCTAAAAATTGTTTCAATTAGAAGTGAAAAAGATAAAAAATTTGAAACCAATATTTTGAATCTTTTTGTGATAAACTAGGCATATCACACAACTTCTCTTGTCCTAGAACACCACAATAAAATAGTGTTGTAGAAATAAGAAATAGAAATTTATAAGAAATGGCTAAAGCTGTGTTGTGTAAATATAATGTTCCTAAATTCTTATGGGTTGAAGTTGTAAATACAGCTTGTTACATTTTAAATTAAACACTCATAAGAAAGTTTTTGAAGAAAACACCCCTATGAACTTTGGAAAGGACACCCTTCTAATCTCAAATATTTTCGTGTGTTTGGTTGCAAGTGTTTTATAGTAAACATAAAAGAAAATTTGAAAAAGTTTGATCCAAAAATACATGAAGATATTTTTCTTGGTTACTCCACAAATAGCAAGACCTATAGAGTTTATAACAAAAATTTTAAGACTGTTGAGGAGGCTATGCATGTCACATTCTGTGAATCTAACAATATTCCTAGTGTTCGTATTGATAAAAGTCCAGAAATTAGGGTTGAAATTACCAAGACTGATGAGACAGATCAATCAAATTTAAGTTCACAAGATACTGCACATGCAAACATGGAGAATGTCAATTCTATAGGAGACAATCTGAAATGATCTCCTGTCGCAGTAAAAAATTTTGAAGTTGAGGCAATTGTTGGTCAAGATGAACCTGAATCATCTACCCAAACCAAAAGGCGAAGAGAATAGAAGTTTCCAAAAAGTTATCCAGAAGAATTCATAATTGGTGATCCCTCCAAAAGTGTGGCTACAAGATCATCTTTCAAAAGAGCCAAATCAAACAATATAGCTCTCATCTCAAAGATTGAACCTCAAAATATTCAAGAAATTCTTGTTGATCCATCTTGGGTATTGGTTATGGAGGAAGAAGTACAATGGTTTGAAAAGAATCAAGTCCAGACCCTAGTACCTTATTCGAATGGAAAGAAGGTCACGGATACAAAATGAATTGTCAGAAATAAATTGGGTGAAGATGGGACCATTGTTTGAAATAAAGCAAGATTAGTTGATCAAGATTATGATTAAGAGGAAAAAATTGATTTTGATGAATCATTCGCACCTATAGCTCGAATGGAGGCCATCGGATTGCTCTAAGCCTATGCGGCTCATTATGGCTTCAAGTTATTCCAAATGGATGTAAAGTGTGCCTTCCTAAATGGAATAATAGATAGAGAGATCTATGTGGCTCAACCTCCTGGATTTAAAAATAAAACCTTTCAAAATTATGTTTTCAAACTTGCTAAAGCCTTGTATGGTTTGAAACAAGTTCCCAGAGCTTAGTATGAGAGGCTTAGCTCATTTTTGTTGAAAATTAATTTTTAAAGAAGAGCCACTCACACCACTTTATTTATTAAAAATTCCAATAATCATTTCATTCTAGTGCAAGTTTATGTTGATGATGTCATTTATGGTTTTGCTAATGAAAATTTGTGTGCAGATTTTGCTAAACTTATGGCTAGTGAATTTGACATGAGTACGATGGAAGAGCTCACTTTTTTTCTAGGCTTGCAAATTAAACAAACTACATAAGGCATCTTTGTTCATCAAGAAAAGTATGCCAAGAAACTTGTCAAGAAGTTTGGGGTGGACAGTGCTAAACCAATGGGAACTCCTATGTATCCAAACATCAAGCTAGACAAACATGAACATGCTAGAGATGTAGATGAGACAAGATATAGAGAAATAATTGGTTCCTTAATGTAATCAAAGTGTTGGTGTATGCTCAAGATTTCAATCTAAGCCTAAGGAATCTCATCTCTCAGCCATGAAAAGAATCATTCGATATGTGCTTGGTACTAGTAATTATGGTTTATGGTATTCAAAAATTGATTCCTTTCAATTAGTGGGTTATTGTGATGCAAATTTTGTTGGGGATCAAGTTGATAGAAGAAGCACAAGTGGTATTTGTTGCTTTCTTGGAAAATCTCTCAATATGTTGTCAAGAAAGAAGCAAGCAATTGTCGCCTTGTCCATTGCCGAAGCTGAGTACATTGGAGACTCTTCATGTTGCTCTCAATTATTGTGGTTGAAAACTCAGTTGGCTGATTCCAAGTTGAATGCATTTAATATTCCATTATTTTGTGACAATATGAATGCTATAAACATTTTAAAAAATTATGTTTTGCACTCTAGAACTAAGCACATTGAAGTTAGATTTTACTCTATTAGAGAACATGTGCAAAATAAAAATTTAGACATTCAATTTGTTAAATCAGAAGATCAATACTAGCTGATATTTTCACCAAATCATTGGTTGAAGAGAGATTCTACGAATTGCATGATGCTTTGGGGATTATTGATTCTTCTAATTTTTCTTGATCTTTCTAATGCTCTAGTTCAGTGTTTTGTCTCGCAGATCGTTATGAGATCATTTTGGACAGATGATGAGTGGACTTCATTGTTTAAGTTGTCACAACTTGGAACCTTTGTGAATATATCAGCAAAAGTCTGTATTCAGGATCAAGCATATTCAGACACTGAAATAATCCATTGAAGAACAAAGGAAATTACAAACTCACATTTAAAACCAGAACTGAAACAAAAAAATAAAAGAAATGTAAATCAGAAAAACACCCAACACTATACCTGAACTCAGTTTAGCAAGAGCCACCACTTCATCCAAGTTTATATTAGCTTCAATATTACCTGACAAACTCAACAAGTGCAACAATCACAAGCAGAGTATCAATTAAGAAAACTCTATGAAATGCATTAATTAGTTAATTTGAGAAATATTTGAGACATAAAACTAATCTAGGTCATGAACAAATTCCATTTTAAATTGGATCCAACTATGAAACTAACTTAGAATCAAGCTAAAATTAATCAAGTTGAACTCATCTGAACAGTGAAGAATGAAGGTGCTTACCTCAGGTGATTGTTCTACATAGAACAAATATTTTCTATATAGATTTCTTGGCAAATGACTTGAAATGTAACCAAATAATCATTAACATGTTATAACAACCATCTCTAATTAACAAAACAATTTTCTAATAAAATTGAATAGCAGACCTTGTTAATTTCATGGCGTGGGATATCATGAAGATCCTTAACATTAATATTCTCAGAGTTTTGTGAAAATAAAAACAGAAACAAAACAATATGCCACATTTTCTGCAACAAAAGAATCATGAATTAAAAAATAAATAAATAAATTAACACACCTTAGGCAATGCCTACAATAAAAAATCTCATTACAACATGGTGCTCTAATAAAAAACCTCAACACAAATACAGAGATTCAATTTCTCAAGTTTTGCTACTAGACGAAAACGAACAGAGCCAAAAGCGAAGAACAACGAAAAGAGTAAAAAGTCAATAATAATATACATGTCAGCTTCACTGGAAGACTATTGTTGTTGTTGTTGTCGGAGAAGTTACCAGTGGAGGTGTCGTTGAGAAAAGAACGACGCGATGACCAGCAACGGCGGATTTGGGCGGCGATGTGACGATCTGTGACAAAGGTGTGAGTAGAGGAGCCGGCGAGACCAGAGGAGGCAACAGTGAGAAAAGAATGCGCGACGATGAGTAATGGCGGATCTGAAAGCGGATCTGGACCGGGATCCACAATTAAAGGAGGCGGCGCGACCAGAGGAGGCGATGGTGAGAAGAATAGCTCTATCTGAGAAGACGACGATGGTAACTCCGTAATCGGGGGGGGTGTGGGTGAGTTAGGGTTAGTAAATAGCAACCGATTTTGTGACAAAAAATTCCAATGACATTACTTTTTTATTTTGGTTACTAATTCGGTTGCTAAATTAAAATAGCGACCGATTTTAGTGACCAACTTTATTTTGGCTGTATATAAATTTATCGGTTGCTAATTCGGTTGCTATTAGTGACAGATTTTATTGGTCGCTATCTTAACAGTTAGCAACTAATTTAGTGACTAGGACATTAGCGATCGAATTAGTGACCAAACAATTATTCAACCTATTTTACTATCAGTTGCAAAATCGGTCGCTAAAATAAAAAATAGCAATAAATTTTGTGACCAACAGTCCCAAAGAGGTTACTTTTTGTTTTGGTTGTTAATTCGGTTGCTAAATTAAAAAATAGCGACCGATTTTAGTGACCAACTTCATTCTGGTTGTATTAAAACTTATCGGTCGCTAATTCGATTGCTATTAGCGACTGATTTTGTGGGTCGCTAAAATCAGTCGCTGAATATAATTTAGCGACCAAGATTTTTTTAGTCTTAGAAATTCTATATCAATCACTAAATCGTCGCTATTCTGATAATTTCTTGTAGTGCCTGAATCGCGCCGTTTCACTCATCAAATTAATTTGGAATATATAAATATATTTTTTTTAAATTTACTAATTAATTTTAAAAAATTACTTAAAAATTCAAAATTAAAAATAACCTCATTAATTTTTTTATTCATAAAATTAAATGCTAAATCTCAATTATTTAAATTAATTTACTAAATTTTTATTATTTTTTAATTTTTTGAAAATTTATATTTTAAATATAAAAATACTCAATATTATAAAAATTATATAAAAACTTTAATTAATTTAAACTCTTAGTAAAAAAATTCTAAAGTAAAGATGAGGGGGAAGAAAAATATCACTGGCAACTTTGGCAATTTACCCACAAAATAAAAAGGTTGCTTGCTTCGGTATAATCACTAATTAATACATATTGATATAGTAAAAAATATAAATCAATAAAAAATTATCACATGAATTACGTTTATTCTTAACATCACTTCTTTTTTATTTATTTTATAAAAAATATTATATTATTATACATACTAAAATATCTTTATAAATAATTATAAAATAAATATATTATTTTAATTATTTTTGTTAAAAGACCAAATAACCTCTTTTTATTATGACAAAAATATTCTTTTACCGTAAAAATTAAAATCAAATACTTCTAAACTAATAATCTAAAAAAAAATCAAAGTCAAATACACAGAAAAAATTTTAATTGTTCAAAATATGAAAAAAAAAATTCAATTTATTCATCACGATCGATATTCGTTTGTATAATGCGTTGTTAGTGTTACTGCGTAGCCCAATTCTCTGAAGCCCCCTAATTGCATAGCTAAATACAACCACAGTTCTCACAAGTTCTGAATATTATGAACCGTACTATTTTTTCAACAAGCTTCTCTTTTTCATAAAAACCACACCATTCGATTGGTTCTTCTGCTAATAAATTGAAAAAAAACGTTTGATTGAATAAAATGGCAAATGTGCTTTTATCGTGGCGAAGAAAAATGAAGAATTGAGTTTTTTTTTTCAAAATGTATAATTAAGAATTTGTCTTTTTATACAAATAATTAAGGTTTTGTTTTGATTCTTTAATATTAAAAATTATATTTTGTGATTATTAGTTCAAAAGTATTTAGTTTTAATTTTTTATTATAAAAAGATATTTTTATCACAATAATAAAAAAAAGTTATTTAGTTTTTTAACAAGAATAATAAAAATGATATATTTATTCTTTTATAACTATTTATAATATCATATATAAACATATAATATTTTAAAAAAAATAAATAAGAAAATAAATGTTAATGGGAATAAATATAATTCATGTGATAATTTTTTATTAGTTTATTTTTTTTATCGTATTAATACATATTAATTAGTCATTAAGCAGGAAATAAATAAAAAGGAGAAAAGTAAGAAAACGAGAAAAAGAAAAAGTATACCTAGATGACTTTTATTTTGGATAAAGATGTGTGCATTATTTTCATGAATTTATTATCCTTTTTTTTTGTCAAAAAAAATTATTATCTTTTTTTTCATAAATTTATTACCATTTTACTCATATTGCTCATTAATCTTTGATCAAAGTATGGGGCCTAACGTATTATTGGCAAAACAGATGGCAGAGGAGAAGCCCAAGTATAAGTCCATTCCAAAGAAGGTATGAAGCCAAAATCGTCGAGTGGAAGAGACGGGAGGACGTGGTCGAAGTGTTACCACAGTGGTAATTCATTTGTCTTATGAGTAATTACATTCGGATTTAAAATTTAGTAGAGATCAAGAATGGATAGAAATTTTAAAAAATGTAACATAATATAGCTGCATGCTTTGCATTGCAGTAAAATACACATATCAACCTGCTGATGAAACAATCAGTTAGAATTTCTTTTGTATAGTTGTAGAGTTAGTTTTGCATAGCTGGCAGGTTAGTTAGTTTGTTAGATTCAATTACTACATCACTAGTTAATTATTTATCTTTTTTATTTTGTATAACTATATGTACTATATATAACATTTGATACAATGTATGGATTGAATCATTATCAGTAATAGTGATTTAGTATTCACTAAAATTCCTTTCTTTCTTCATCTCAATCTCGTTCTACTCTCTTTTATTTTCTCTGATCAAAACTACATCACAAGCCTTCCTCTCTTCAAGTTTGTTGGTGTCAGTTACTTGAATTACAAGTCTGATACCATTTCACATGGTGTCAGAGCCTTCAAGTTCAGAAATAGCAGATCACTCACCAGATCCAAATGCAAACTATTCATCGAATTATGCTGCAAATTTTGAAAAATTCACTACTTTCATGCGTCAATTCTCGTAGTTTCAAGCACACATCAGAAATCCAACTCCTCTTCTTCCATTTTCAATCCGATCAGTCTTTATTTTTTTCATTCAGAAGAAAGTCTTGGAACTCCTCTAGTTCTACTCTAGCTAACACCTCAGAATTATTAACAAGTGGTCGCATGACATGATATGTGGAGAGCACTAGATCAAAGAATAAAGTGAAGTTTTTTGATGGATCGATTTCGAAAATCATTCCTTATTGTCTTATTTTTTGACGAATTTTAAATTAAAATTTGACAAAAAAATTTATTATTAGATCACATCGGACAAAAAAAACTTCAAAAAAAATTAATTACTGTTAAATTTCTCGGATCCGATCCAAATGCAACCACATTTAATATCAAAAGATCTTTATTTTGTAACAATAACTAACTTTTGTTGCAAAAAAATAACAATTTAATTTATAACAGTTTAATATTTTCATACAAAATATTTATTATAAATGCTTCATTTTTTTTATAGTGGTGACGAAGCCGAATATAGAATTTGAATTACCATCGAATTTTACATCGGATTAATCCAATGATAATGTCATGTCACTAATAAAATGTTTGTTTCGCGTTACCATAAAAAATCATGGATGAATGAATAAAGGCATCCAGTACACGATTGCATATGATAAATTGATAATAGATAGAGGGAGGACGTTGTGAAAGAAAACAAAGAGTGCCGAATGCCGATCGATGTATATAACCATTCTTAGAATGCAGCCATTTTCATTAAAAAGCGGATTTTATTCCACGTGTCTCTATCACTTTGCACCGTAGCTTAATAGCTTAGCTTAGCATCCGCTATGAATTTAGGTTATCTGTCTTTTTATGGGCTTATCTCGTAAAGCAAGATAATATTATACTAGCTATAAATCAGTTCATCTCTTTGCTCAATAGTGTTCCTGGGATCATAGATATATGATAATCTTCCAGAAATCAATTTCACTAACTAATAAAGTAACATTATCTTTCAACAAAAAACAGAATCAAATCTCAAATTTCAGCATTCAACACATCTATACAATAGGCAAAGACAAGATCTTCAGGTTAATACATTAAACCCTAAAACCTTACCTGCATTGGCCAACAATAACATGATCTCCTTTCTTCACACAGGTGCACGATGATATATGTGCAGGAATATTCGAATGTCTCTTCTCATAAATAAATAAATAAATAAGCAAACAAAGCAAAATCAGATCATTACTTACATCTCTTCAGGTGTCCACATACGAAACAACAACAACAAATAATGTGAAAAAACTAGCCACCTAAAAGTACAAAAGGATAATTTCTCCTAACAATGATAGTCCTATTCATCTTAGCACTGTGACAAGTTCCAGCTAAGATTCGGCCACAAATGGAAACAGTTCCAGTAAAGGGGCATTTATTGTCAATATAGGTTCCTGTTTTAGAGAAAACACAAGTCAAAAGCAATTGTATAAGAGGCACAGGTAAAAGCATTTAGATACAGGGCAAAATAGCCAACTCTTTTGATAATAGCCAAGGATTTTGATATGAACAAATACCACCGAAACGAACAAGAGCTTTGACCAAAAACATCATAAATCATTAGTTAATATTTGAATATTTACAGGAAAAAAGGAGCTTTATCATAGTTAATTTGCTAACTTCATACATAACTAAAATGAAAACGAAAATGATGACTTAAAAAAATTTTCAAGGATACTCAAGGCCTACCCTGTAACCACCATCAAACATTGCTCGAAATATATCTAACTTGACTAAATTTGTTATTAGAATTAGATCTTAATTGTTTGTACGTAATAATATATACCCTAATAATGCAGATCAAAACCGATTTAGATGCCTTGGAACGAACCAAAGATGAAGAAGCAAAGAAAATTAAAAGCCATAACATCGAATTTGACTTCTATACCCTAGTAAAAATTGCATGGAGTTAGCAGTTAGCACTAAAGGTACATATATATCCAACTTAATAAACAACTAGAGAACTAGCACAGGAAATAGGGAAGAATCTCATCAATCCATGTCAGTCATGAAGAATCCACTGTTCTCTTAGTGCCATTAGAGTTTTGGGAGTAAAATCTAACACACTATGCTTGATCATGAGCATTACTTCGGATCAAGTTATAGACACTAATGATGAAGTTATCATTTCATACTTGGGATCATTGCCAACAAACCAAAAGTAGTTTAAGCTGAGTGATTAACATGAAGTCAATGAAAAGCAAAGAGATCCAAAGAAAAAATAAAATTTCAGCATGATAGAAGATTACTTCCTCCTTGCAGTATTTTATATAACTTTGATTATACATCAACTGAGGGTGCTTGGTTTTGACTTTTTTTTTTAATAAAGAAAAAAACAAAACAATTTTATCATGCTCTATTAGACACATGTGACTTGTCCTTCAATAAATTCAATTTTGCAACAGAAATATGCATAAATTAAACCATTGACTCATTGATGTTAAATGTTCATGGACTACAACAAAAATTAATAAGAAAAGATAGCTCTAATATATCAGTCTAGAAAAAAAAAATAGTTCTGCATATGCATTCTTTCAAAAATCACTAAAACATTCTCCCAATGTCAACAGCTCTTTAGAATTTACTCAGCGCAACAAAATTATTACAACTTCACAAATACCAATTTCATTATTACTATTTCTTTTTTCAACATTACCTTAGGTACGTCAGAGTACTCACCAAGCTTAATCACAACTTCTTTATTTGTTTGAATATTAGTTTCTGCACAAATTTTTTTGAAACAAATTAATCTAAAAAATTTGAGCTTGTGGAGAAGCTCTTCTCAGCAAAAATTTTTTGTTTTCTATCTCTACTCTTCTTAATAAAACACCTCTTAGTAGCAAGATCTCTCTCACTGCATAAACAAAAAGAGAAAATAGAAACAACAAAAATTAATAAGAAAAGATAGCTCTAATATATCAGTCTAGTAAAAAATAGTTCTGCATATGCATTCTTTCGAAAATCACTAAAACATTCTCCTAATGTCAGCCGCTGCCGTTGTAGTTGCCATCACGGTCAAAATCATTATTGTCATGTTGTTGTTTCATTTATTCTTTTTTTTTTTTTTTCTTCATCCTCCTTTGTTGTTATCATCGTTATTATTTTCATCGTCTTTATTTACTTCTTTTTCTATATATGTTAGAAAATTAGAGCACGGAAATTTTAATGCACAACACATAAATTTTGGTGTACAGTATAAAAATTTTTTAAGAACCACATATTCAAAATATTAACACCTAATCAAAAAAATAGGCACAACACAAATTTTGTTGAACAACATAAAAATCTTAGTATATATATCATAAAAATTTTGGTGTACTAAAATTTTTAGAAGACTACATATTCAAAATATTTAAAAATTTGTTATGTACAAAAATTTTTGTACTATCTATAAATATTTATGTGTTATGTGCAAAAAACGAAAAAATGATGACATATGTGAACTTTTTTTCATCAGCCTTAGTTTGTACCAACTTGATTATACTTTATTACAAAAATACTTGTACATATAGTCGTACCATAAAAAAATATCACGGACAACTTTAACAATTTATCCATAAAATAAAAAGGTGCTTGTTTGAGTACAATCATTAATTAATGGAAAAGTATAGGGTACCAATATATTATCTGTCAACTTATTGTCAACAATAATTAATTATTATATTTTAAACACACGTATAAGGAGACACATCCAAAAAATATATATATATAAACACACTTTCATTAGACACAGCTATAAAAAAGACATTTTTGTTAGACACATCCACAAAGACACTTCCGTTAAACACAGTCATAAATAAGAGTTGGCAGAAACGATGTTGATAACACAGCGGGATTGCTAATTAATACATATCAATATAGTAAAAAATAAATCAATAAAAAATTGTCACATGAATTACGTTTATTCTTAACATCATTTATTTTTTATTTATTTTTTAAAAAATTATTATATTATTATATATACTAAAATATCTTTATAAATAATTATAAAATAAATATATTATTTTAATTATTTTTGTTAAAAAATTAAATAACCACTTTTTATTATAACAAAAATATTTTTTTACAGTAAAAATTAAAATCAAATACTTCTAAACTAATAATCTCAAAAAAAAAAAAAATTCAAAGTCAAATACACAATAAAAATTCCAATTGTTCAAAATATGAAAAAAAATCCAATTTGTTCATCACGATCGATACTCGTTTGTGTAACGCGTTGCTAGGGTCACTGCGTAGCCCAATTCTCTAAAGCGCTCTAATTGCATAGCCAAAGGCAACCATAGTTTTGACGAGTTTTGAATACTATGAACCGCACTTCTCCAACAAGCTTCTCCTTTCCATGAGAAACACCACAACACCACTTGATTTGTTCTTCTGCCGATGAATTAAAAAAAAAAATTGTTTGATTGAAGATTAAAATGGCAAACGTACTTTTATCATAGTGAAAAAAAATGAAGAATTGAGATTTGTTTTTTCAAAATGTATAATTAGGAATTTGTCTTTTCATATAAATAATTAGGGTTTTGTTTTGATTCTTTGATTTCAAAAATTATATTTTGTGATTATTAGTTTGAAAGTATTTAATTTTAATTTTTTATTATAAAAAAATATTTTTATCACAATAATAAAAAAAGTTATTTAGTCTTTTAACAAGAATAATCAAAATGATATATTTATTCTTTTATAATTATTTATAAGA
Source organism: Arachis hypogaea (assembly GCF_003086295.3). Taxonomy (NCBI): domain Eukaryota; kingdom Viridiplantae; phylum Streptophyta; class Magnoliopsida; order Fabales; family Fabaceae; genus Arachis; species Arachis hypogaea. The sequence goes on from NC_092038.1 coordinate 141,413,501, forward strand.
ATATTTTAGTATATATAATAATATAATATTTTTTAAAAAATAAGTAAGAAAATAAATGATAATGGAAATTAATATAATTTATGTGATAATTTTTTATTAGTTTATTTTTTATCGTATCAATACATATTAATTATTCATTAAGCAGGCAATAAATAAAAAAGAGTAAAGTAAGAAAACGAGAAAAAGAAAACGTATACCTAGATGACTTCTATGTTGGATAAAGATGTGTGCATTATTTTCAAGAATTTATTACCCTTTTTTTGGTCGGAAAGAACTTATTATCTTTTTTCCATAAATTTATTACCATTTTACCCATATAGTCATTAATCCTTGATCAAAGTATGGGGCCCAACGTATTATTGGCAAAACAGAGGGCAGAAGTGAAGTCCAAAAGTGCCCACACATGTATAAATTCATTCCAAAGAAGATAGAAGCCAAAAACGCTGTGTGAAAGAGACGGGAGGACGTGGTCAAGGTGTTACCATAGCAGTAATTTATTTGTCTTGTGAGTAATTATATTCGGGTTTAAAACTTAGTTAAGATCAAGAGTGGATAGAAATTTTTTTAAATGTAACATAATATAGATGCATGCTTTGTATTGCAAAATAAAACTTAAATGAAGCAAAATGCACATCTCAATCTGATACAACAATCAGTTAGAGTTTCCTTTGTATAGTTGTAGAGTTAGTTTTGCATGCTAGCAGGTTAGTTAGTTAGTTTGTTAGATCCAATTACTACACCACTAGTTAGTTATTTATCTTTCTTATTTTGTACAACTATATATACTACATATAACATTTGATATACATTGTATCGATTGAATCATTTTTAGTAATAGTGATTCAGCACTCATCAAAATTTCTTTTTCTATTCATCTCAATCTTGTTCTACTCTCTTCTATTTTTTCTGCTCAAAGCTATATCACGAGCTTTCTTTTCTTCAAGTTTGTTTGTGCTAGTTACTTGAATTACAAGTCTAATACTATTCACGTGGTATCAGAGCCTCTAAGTTCAAAAATAGCAGATTACTCACCAAATTCGAATGCAAACAATTCATTAACTCCGCTGCAGATTTTGAGAGATTCACTACTTTCATGCGTCAATTCTCTTAGTTTCAAGCACACATCAGCAGATTCAACTCCTCTTCTTCCATTTTTGATCTGATAAGTCCTTATTTTTTTTATCCAGGAGAAAGTCCTGGAACTCCTCTGATTTCACTCTAGCTAACACCTCAGAATTGTTACTAGTGTCTAGTGGTTGCATGACATGTGGAGAGTACTGAGATCGAAGAACAAGGTGAAGTTCCTTGATGGATCGATTCTGAAACCAGTCGAAAGTGATCCTACTTTCGAAGCATGGGACAAGTGCAACAATTTTCTTCTCTCTTGGATCAACCTCTCTCTCAGTCATAAGATCTCTAAAAGCGTGATATGGATTAGTTCATCTCTGAATTTATGGAACAATTTAAGGCATCGTTATTCACATGGAGATGTTTTTCAGGTAGGTGAGTTGAAAAAAGAATTCTATGCACTCAAACAAGGTGATCTCTTGGTCACTTCTTATTTTACAACATTGAAGGCTGTTTGGGAAGATATAGAAAATTTACGTGTCATTCCTAGTTGTGTTGCTTGTATGAGTGGTTGCTCTTGTGGATTAAAAGTCGTTCGAGATCATACATTTGAAGAATATGTTGTTAATCTTTTTAGAGGTTTGAATGAAAAATACTCCACTATTAAATCACAAATTATGCTTCTGAATCTATTATTACCTAAAATCAACAATGTGCTAGCTATGCTGACTCAACAGGAATGACAATTAGATTGTGATTTGTCAGATAGCAAAATTATAACTAATTCCTTGGAAGTGCAAGCCTCAAGAAGTGGTTCATTTCTAATGAGAGACCGAGACTGTAGGAGAAATACCGGTAGAGGAGGTACTCATAAATCCTATGGTCGAGGCTACACTTCCAAGCTTTGTAGCAACTGTAATTAAATTGGTCATTTAGAAGAAACTTGCTACAATAAAAATGGCTTTCCTGCTCACTTAAAGCAGTGAGTAGCTAATTAAATCAGCACTAAAGGGACAATTGAGAATTCCAATGCTAAGATCACTAATTCTGGCTCGGATGAAAAGAGTAATAATACAGTGCTTGTGTTAACTCTAGATCAGAAGAAAACCTTACTGACTCTCCTCCAATAACTACTCATACCAGCTTCCATTAGTGTTAACCACATCACTTCTTTAGCAACCCTTACTCAACCAAAAGGTAGACATTTCTTTAGTATGTCATCAAATTTTAATAAAACCTCTTGGATACTTGATAGTGGAGCCACTGATCATGCATCTTACGTTCAAGTATCTTCTAAAATTTTCTTTTACATGAAGCCGGTATTAGTAAATCCACCAGGTGGCTCTACTACCACTACAAATATTTGTGGCATTGTGTAGCTTTCAACCATTTGATTCTCACCAATTTTTATTCATATCTCACTTTAAATATAATTTGATTTTAGTGTCTAAACTCACGAAATCATTGCATTGTGAATTAAAATTCACTAATTCTTCTTGTGAGATATATGTACTCCCATCATTGAAGATGGTTGGGCAAGCTAACGTCATTGATGACCTCGATGTGATGAATGCTCAACCCTGAAGACTAATTACACCAGCAGTTCATATACTCTCAATAAATCTGATAGTGCACCAGAATCTAGGAGCCTTATAGCATGCTAGACTAGGTCATTTACCATACAACAGAATGTTAACAATGAAATATATATTTTCATTCATCGAGTGAATCTCATCATCTCATGTTTGTGATTCTTGTCACTTTACTAGACAAAAAAAATTGTCATTTTCTATTAGTAACACACTCATCAGCAAGTGTTTTTGACTTGTTACACATAGATATTTGGGGATGAGACTCAATTTTATCAACTTGTGGTCATAAATACTTTCTCACTATTGTAGAAAATAAAACAAAGTTCACTTGGATTTATTGCATGAAATTGAAATCAAAAGTTGCAAAATTTGTGCAAAATTTTGTTTAACTGATGCACGAATTTCATAAAACTTTGAAATAAATTAGAACAGATAATGGAATGAAATCTAAATGGATTCTTTCTACAACTCAAAAGAAATATTGCATCAAACATCTTGTGGTGAGACTCCTCAATAAAATAGAATTGTTGAGAGGAAGCATTAACACATATTGAGTGTTGCAAGAGTACTTTTGTTTCATGCTAATGTTCGAAAATATTTTGGCACTATGATATTGGTGCGAAATTTATAACCCACAAACTAATCAGCAAGCACACCGGGTCGTACCAACTAGTACCTCAAGTGAATGAGGATCGATCCCACGAGGATTGATGGACTAAGCAACAATGATTGAATGATTTACTTAGTTAGACAAACAGAAAAGAGTATTTGGGTCTCAATTGCATCAAACAGTAAACTCAGAAAATTAATAAAGCAAGCACTAAACTGGTGTGAAGAATATATGAGTAAAACAGTTAAGGTTTCAGAGATGTTTATTTTCCGGATTAACTTTTCTTACCAACTACTTTAATCATGCAAGATTCAATTCATGGCAAACTATATGTGACTAAACCCTAATTCCTTAGACCTTTTTAGTCTCCTCTAACCTTCATCAACCGCCAATTCCTTGGTCACTTGATTCTAATTAGAGGGTTAAGTTCAATTCTAGTTTATATGCCACAGAAATCCTAATTACCCAAATATAAGAGGATTATATGTCACGTATCCCGTTAAGTCCAGAAAATTAGTGATTTAGGAGAATATGTTTTCAAGCTATTGTTCAGGTAAAGAGCTTTTCCAAGTTTTACAAGAACTCAAATAGAATAAGGGTCATACTTCTGTTCCAGCTAGATTCATAAGATAAAGAACGAAAACAATTCTTGAAATTAAAATCAATACATGAATTAAAATAGAAAAGTAATAGTATTAATTCATAGAATAAACAGAGCTCCTAACCTTAAAGTGGAGGTTTAGTTGCTCATGGTTCAGAGAGAAAACAAGGATTTTGTGAAACTGTAAAGTGCGAAATCAGGTAAGAGAGAAGAGAAGCCCCCGAAGGGCTGAAACTTGAGGCTTCTCCCTTCATATGGCGCCTAACTTAGGAAATTCCAAGTTAGGCGCCACCTTGGCTGAACGCAATTGTGGAGTTTGTGGTTCTGGTGCCTAACTTGAGAAATTCCAAGTTAGGCGCCACCTTGACCGTACCAAATGGGGGAGAAGTGTATACTATTATACATCGTTGGAAAGCTCTGAAAGTTAGCTTTCTAATGCCACTAGAATAACATCGATTGGACCTCTGTAGCTTGAGTTATTCCTATTGGAGTGCAGGGAGGTCAGGATTGACAGCATCATTCACTTTCTTCTCTTTTTCTACAGAAACTCCATCAAAGTAGCATCCATAGTGGCTAAAAGATATTTAAATATTGATTAAAATAAAAAATTTGAATACAAATTTACTAGAAAAAGATAGAAAAGATGCTCACGCATCAGCTATGCAATATTCAGTACATTTAATCAATAGATTGTCAAACACTTTCTTAAATCATCAAACTCCTTATGAAGCTCTTTTCAAAGCTAAACCAGATTTAATTTACCTCAAGGTGTTTAATTGTCTTATTTTGCCACTACTTTAAGTGTTGGTAGAAGAAAAATAGATCCAAGAGCTCGAAAATGTATTTTTCTTGGATATCAATCATGCACAAAAGGATCCATTCTGTTTGACTCAAAAACAAAAGAGATTTTCATATCAAGGAACACTAAATTTTATGAGCACTATTTCCCTTTTAAACAAGTGACAAGCGATCTCTCTTTCATGCATCAACATCTATCAGAGTTATCAAATTTTGACCCTTTTGCATTTTACTATGATAGTTTCACACATAATACTTCTACATCTCATCATAATCATAGCACACTAGCACTTCACACTATAAACACTGTATTAGATTCATATATTAACTGTGCATCACCAATGGCATCTTTTCATGACATAATTGACTTTGCATCATCCTTAGCATTAGAACCAACATCAGCACAAGCACTATTAGAACATACATCCACTAATATTGTACCTCCACCTGTTGTACCGATTTTGAGAAGGTCTGAACGAGAAAGAAAATAACTATCTTATCTTAAAGATTTTCATTGTTTTCACATTTCATCACCCAGAGATCCAATGAATGTTGCCCAATTATCTTTAACTTGTAAGCATCCTCTTTCTCATCATTTGTCATATGCATTATTCTTTCCCAAACACCTAGCCTTTACTTTTTCTTCATAAATAACTCAGACCCCAAAACACTACTATGTTGAGGCTATCATGCATGATTGCTGACGGAAGGCCATGGAGGCAGAACACATTGCTCTCGAGCAAAACAAGACCTGGATCATCGCTTTTCTTCTTCCTGGGAAGAATGCAGTTAGTTATAAATGGATTTTTCATACGAAATTCAATTCGGATGGCACTATTGAAAGGCACAAAGTGCGACTTGTTGCCCAAGACTTCACTCAAATTTTCGGAGTAGATTACATTGACACCTTTAGTCCCATTGTGAAAATGAGCACTGTGAGAGTTCTCCTTGCCATTGCAGCAACAAAGAACTGGCACCTTCATCAGCTTGATGTGAATATGACTTTTCTTCATGGTGACCTCCATGAAGATGTTTACATGAAGCTCCCAAAGGAACTGTAGTGTTCAAATCCCAAATTAGTTTGCAAGTTGACAAGGTCTTTGTATGGCTTGAAGCAAGCTAGTCGCAAGTGGAACAACAAACTCTTTACTGCTCTTGTTGAGTTGAGATTCACTCAATCTAAAAATGATCATTCATTATTTACTAAATCTAACAGTACCAAATTTACAACCATCCTTGTTTATGTGGATGATCTAGTATTGATAGAGGACGATTTGGATGAAATTCAAGCTATTAATATTTTCTTAGATGATAAATTCAAGATTAAAGATCTTGGCATCCTCAAGTTCTTTATTGGTATGGAGGTGACACGCAACAGAACTAGAATCGCATTATATCAGAGGAAGTATGCATTAGACTTAAGCACATATTATGGCTTACTTAGTGCCAAGCCAGCTTCTACGCCTATGGAGTATACTACTTCCCTATCTAAGGACTCAAGTTCTCCTCTCTCTGATGTAACCATGTATTGTAGATTGGTGGACAGACTTCTATATCTTACAAATACAAGACCAGACCTTAGCTATTCGGTTGGGTGCTTATCTCAGTTCATGGATTCACCCACTGATATTCACTTAACGGCTGCTTATAGGGTTCTTCGGTAAAGCAATCCCTAGCAACAAGCCTATTTTTTTCACTCAACAATTTCTTTAAACTCTCTGGTTACACAGATTCTGATTAAAGAGCTTGTAAAGACACTAGAAAATTTATTAGTGGCTATTGCTTCTTTCTTGACCACACTCTCATTTCTTGAAAGAGTAAAAAGCAAGCCACAACTAATGGTACTTGTGAGCTCATTTGGTTACTCAAGCTGTTAAAAAAAATCAACATTCACCCTCCTCTTCCAGTTGACATTTTTTTGTGACAATAAATATGCTATCTACAATGAATCAAATCTTGTCTTCCATTAAAGAACCAAGCATATTGAGGTAGATTGTCATGTGGCTTAAAACAATTTAAAAAAAAAGTTTTTAATCTGAGGCACATAGTCTCTAGTGAGCAATCTGTGGATCTTTTTACTAAACCTCTTGCTCCTAGACCATTTTCTCACTTACTTTCCAAGCTAGGCTTACTTGATTTGCACAAACCAAGTAATACCAGCTTGCAGAGGGATGTAACATAATACAACTGCATACTTTGCATTGCCAAATGAAACTAAAATACAACAAATTAAATGCACATCTCAACATGATGTAGCAATCAATTAGAGTTTCTTTTGTATAGTTGTAGAGTTAATTTACATAATTGGCAGGTTAGTAAGTCTGTTGGATCCAATTACTACATCACTAGTTAGTTCCACTAGTTATTAGTTATTTATCTTTTTCTATTTTGTACAACTATATATACTGTATATAACATTTGATACATTTGATACAGTGTATCAATTGAATCATTCTCAATAATAGTGGTTCATCACTCATCAAAATTCCTTTCTCTCTTCATTTGAATCTTATTCTACTCTCTTCTATTTTCTCTGTTCAAGGCTATATCACGAGTTTTCCTCTCTTTAAATTTTCTCGTACCAGTTACTTGAATTACAAGTCTAATATCATTTCACAAAAAATGTTGTTTGTGTGAATGTATAATATATGTGAATTTGTGATGTTATAATGTGTAAAATTTGGAGTTATATAATAAAAAGTGTTTAATAAGAGCAATGTGCAAACATACAAGTAATAGGTGCATGTAAAAACTAGGGGAGACATAACGTGCATATATAGATTTTGGTACTAGTACTTAAAAGCTGATTTTCTGCAAACGTTAAGGTACAACAAAGAATAAGAATTATCTCTACTTCCATATAACAGAGATGGAGAGCAACAGGATTTTATGGCTGGCCAGAGCAGGAGAATAAGCAACTTAGTTGGGAACTCCTCAGGTTGTTAGAAAGAGAATCAAACATGCTTTGGATGATATTTGGAGACTTCAACTAAGTAATGGGACAACGTAAGAAGCAAGGGAAAACTCGATAACATTTTCACAAGTCCAAGGATTCAAAGAGGTGGTCCAAATGAACGAACTATTGAATCTTGGCTTTGTGGGAAACTCTTTCACTTGGACAAATGGACAAGCGGGAGAGGACAATATCCAAGAGAGACTGGATCGAGCAATGGCAACTATGGAGTGGAAAGAAGCATACATGAAGATCATTATACAACATTTGAGCCGTTATAAATCCAACCACAACCCTATTTTGGTGGATATGATGGGTGAACAAAGAAGAAGAAGAAGGAAGACTACCCACAAGTTCATATTTGAGGAATGTTGGCTAGGTAATGAAGAATGCGAAAAGGTGGTCAAAGAAGCATGGGACAGCAGCGAGGGAACAATTGAGACTAAGATAAAAAATTGTGGCAGCCGATTGGACAAATGGGGAGAGACTAATTTCGGAGACATTCCAAAAAGGATTAGAATTCTACAAAATAAGCTCCAACATCTAAACACTGAAACAGGAGAAAGGAACACTTTTGAAATCAAAGAGGTAGAAGTAGAACTTGATGAAGCACTTAAAGAAGAAATTTGGTGGGCTCAATGATCAAGAATCAATTAGCTCAAACATGGGGATAGAAACTCCAAATTCTTCTACTAGAAAGCATCACAAAGAAAGAAAAAAAATTATGTGAAATCAATCAAAGATGATATGGGGGTAAGCTTTGAGGATGAGAAGATGGAGGAGGTGATGGTGGAGTATTTTGACAAGCTCTTCATGTCGGAGTAGGGAGAAAGGAATACATGAAGCGGCTGATATGGTAAAAGGGAGGATAGATTCAGCCAAGAGAAAACTCTTGGACCAAGAATTCACAACTGAGGAAGTCCTACAAGCACTTAAACAGATGCACCCTACCAAAGCCCTAGAACTAGATGGAATGTCGGCTCTCTTTTACCAGAAAATATGAAAAACGGTTAGTAACGATGTTACTTATCAAATTCTTAGAATTCTAAACCATAATGATGATCCCACACCCATAAATGCAACAGATATTTGTATGATCTCCAAAATTAAAAACCCTAGTCATACTAAAGATTTTAGATATATTTCTTTATGTAATGTAATTTTTAAACTTGTTACCAAAACAATTGCGAATAGACTCAAACAAATCCTTTCGGATATTATTGGAGAATTCCAAAATGCTTTCGTGCAAGATAGGCTAATTATAGATAATGGTTTGATAGCATTTGAGATTTTTCACTACATAAAGAAGAAAACAACAAGTCAAAAAGGATACATTGGGCTAAAATTAGACATGGCAAAGGCTTACGACAAGATTGAATGGCCTTTCCTAAAGGAAGTTATGGTTTCTTTGGGTTTCTCATCAAGATGGGTTAATCTCATATGGAACTGTATCTCATCAGTGTCATTCTCAATCTTAATCAATGGTATACCAAGCAAGAACTTCAAACATTCTAGAGGACTAAGGCAGGAAGACCTACTCTCCCCATACTTATTTGTTTTATGTGCTGAAGTTCTCTCAAGACTACTAATCAAGGCTCAAAATGGCAAGATAATACGAGAGATCAAAGTAGCAAGACAAGTACCACAAATAAATAAAGGAAGTCCTTATCCAGTACCAGACAGTTTCAAGCCAAAGAATCAACCTTGATAAATTAAAAATCTCCTTTAGCCAAAACGTACCAACTACTAGATAAAATCTCATCTAAGAGTGTCTAGGGATAAAGGCGGTAGAGCAACACTCTAAGTATTTGGGCCTCCCTACATTTTTTATTTTATTCAAGAGAGGATTTGGAAGAAACTTAAGGGTTGGAAAGAAATATACCTTTCAATAGTCGAAAAAGAAACTCTTATTAAAGCAGTAGCACAATCCATTCCAACATATATAATGGGTTGTTTTCAATTACCCAAGAGCATATGTCAACATATAGATGGTACGATTAGAAAATTCTATTGGGGAAGCAAAGAAGAAAAGAGGAAAATTCATTGGATCAAATGGGATAAAGTGTGCAGGGAATGGATTTTTTCAATTTTTTTAACAATTGAGGGAGTAAAGTGTGATCTCTCATCATTAATTTTATAAGTGGGACCAAGAAAAAATATGAGAGAGAGAACAATGAAGGGTTAGAGATCACACTTTACTCTCTCAAATTTTTTTAACAATTAAGAGGATCCATTCCCAACTGTGCACCAGTAAAATGGAGGGAGGCCTAGGATTTAGAATTTTTGAAGCATTCAATTCAGCTCTTCTAGCCAAACAAGGGTGGAGGCTCATGAGAAAATCAAACTCCCTAGCAGTAAGACTAATCAAAGCCAGATATAACTCAAGAACTAACTTCCTGAAGTTATCAACACACACCAATCTATACTTGGAGAAGTATATGGAATGCAAAGAAAGTGCTACAGATGGGAGGAATATGAAAAATTGGAGATGGCCGATCTATTAAAATTTGGAAAACGCCATGGCTACCAAATCAAAACAGATTCAAAATTTGGAGCCCAATAAATTTCTTAGGTAAAGAGACTACAGTGAGAAAAGTGATGAATGATGAAGGGAACAGATGGGATTTAAGAAAAATTAAAAACACATTCATAGAATTTGAAGCTCAACAAATCCTACAGATTCTTCTATCAATTATAACATAACCAGATGAATTTTATTGGAGATTTATAAGAAATGGAGAGTTCAAGGTTAGGGATGCATACCATAGAATTATGAAAGAGCAGAGCAATAGATATAGGAGCGAAATCTCATTAGACCTAAAAGAATCCAAATAGAAAAGGCTTTGGAAAGCGAAGGTACACCTCAGAGCAATCAACTGTGCATGGAGGCTGATGAACAACTCACTGCCAACTCGATTGAATCTGTAAAAAAAAAAAGGAGTCAATTGCACATCCCTGTGTCCAAGATGTTGGAAGAAAGAGGAAACCGAGACTCACCTCATTAAAGATTGCGAGTTTGTTAGAATTTTTTGGTATCATAGCCCCTTAGCCATACGATCATCAGAGCCACCTAGAGTCCAAGCTTGTGAATGGATTGAGGAATTGATGAAAAATTTAGATTCACTCTCGCAGGATCTTCTTTGCACAAGCATGCTAACTTTTTGGCAAGCTCAAAACAGGCACATGTTCAATGAGGAGAACTGATCCCCAATTGAAGCAGTGAAATTGGCAAGAAAAAATCATGAAAATTACATCAAAACTCATACCTTTAATTTTGATGGAATCATAGAATCACCTCCTGAAACTATAAGCACTGAAAGTTGGAAGAGACCACCCACCACAAAGGTAAAATTTAATATTGATGCCATCAATATTGATGATGGAGTAATAGTGGGTATTGGTGTAGCACTTAGAGACACTAATAGAGACTCTCTTATGGCATCACATGCAAATCTTTTTTATCCATTCAATTCCATAAATCTGAAGCACTTGCATGCCTTATGGGCTTAGAGAAGGCCCATAAATGTTGTTTTTTTAATGTAATTATTGAGTGACAATGTTGAAGTCATTCAAATTTTTAAAACAAAAAAAAAGTCCATAAAACTTATTTTAATTCATTTATTAGTGATTGTTTAAATTTAGCTAATAGTCTTAGATCAGTAGAGTACTCTCATATAAAAAATAGTAATAGAATAGTTTATGAATTAACTTAAATAGTTCATACTAATTTAAATACAGTATAGATGAAAGATACATCTCCGTTTATATAATTTGGCTTATTTAAATATCATGGGTCCTATTCATAAAAGAATGCTACCTCTTTATATTGTCAAAAAAACAAAAACAAAGAATAAAAATTAAGAAATTATTTCATCTTAAATATTCGTAATAATATAAAGTTATGTAATTTACAAATCGAGAAAACCTTAGAAGCTATCACCCGAAATTCAAGTTAAAAAAACATTTGAAAATAAAACAAATATAGAATATAAAATTTAAATTTTAGAGTTAAACTTTTTTTTTTTAAATTAAGAGTAAGACTCGTATTCGTAAACTCTAGGTGCCTATAGATAAATATAAAAAAATTATATCATTTGAGATATAATTTATTGATAAATTTTAAAATTTAATATTTATAATTTAGATATTTATTATTTAAGAATTTAAGATTATTTAAAGTAATCAGAGGTGGCGGCGAGTGGCCAGCAGTGGCTAGAGACTAATGGTAATTGGATGAAACTGTGGTGCTGAAAAGGTATAGAAAAAAATAAAAATAGATAAAAAGATAATTTTAAAAAATGCTTTTTTATTTTATTTTATTAAATTTTTTGACAGTCTAATAATTGTTAGTTAAAAATGTTAGCCGCAATATTTTTCCTTATCAATTTAAAAAAATAATTTTAAAATTAAATTAATTTCAATTTTATCATGTTTTAAATACAGCCTAATACGACGCATTTAATTTTATTCGATGTAGTCAACAGAGGAACGATAATGAATCATAGAGAGCTAATGACGATAAATATTATATGAAAAAATATAGGTAAACAGTTTTTAAGTAGCCAATGTTAAATAATTACAATTAAATATAAGAATTTACGTACGAATGCAGTTGTGTGCTAATTTTAAAAAAAAAAATAAAAAGAACAAAGAAAACAATACAATGTTTACTAAATCACATATATACACGTTGGCTGGTGCATGCATGCATAACATCATCAATAACTTATTTACGCCATCAAAGTCAGTGGTGACTCCTGAATGAAGGACATTCATCTTCATAAACATGAAGAAAAGAACACAATGATGATATATATGATTATGTCCAAAACTTATTAGAAAATGTTTATATAAATAAAATAAGCTAAGCTTCCACCAACACCAACACCAACACGTACCTAACCACAAATACATATCATCACTGCATCCCATGCATCGACCATATAATCCAAGTAACAACCATACACAACACAACAACACTAACAGTCTAACACCATTCCCAACAAAAAACAACTTACATTGATATGTGATCATCACATGTATCTTTCTCTTTTGTTAACATTATTTAACTACTCTAATTTATGGTTCTTGCTATTATTCTTTAAATATTTTAGAGTATAAGTTTTTTTTTGGCAAATATTAAAAAAAATTCACTTTAATTTTAGTCATTAATGATGAATATAAATAGTACTGTTTTTAAGGTGGAGTGAAATTATAATTATATTCTTTTGGGTCGATAGCTCCATTCCACTACTCTAATCTTTTATGTTCCATTATTTCAAATAATAATATAGTCTAAGGGCGTTAGAGATCAGATATGAAAACTAACGTTTTAAACAGATTTTCAATAATGTGTTGATTAAATTAAAATTCTAGCAGTAAAGATTAAAATGTAGCATTTTAGAAGGGACAATTCACCTTAATTTTTAAGGTGGCGTTGTCGTTTACCAGCAATGAAATTGCCTTCTTATGCTCATCAATAATAATCATCATCCTGGTTAACGCAGAAAAAATAAACAAATGAAAAGCAAGGTACGTACACTTATATAGCATATCGTAATAATTTTGAAAACATAGTTACCACTTACCACAAGCTGGTTCTTTTCAACGCATAGCATACATGGATACACCATCTGCCAGGGGGTGTACATCGTTAATGTTAAAAAAAAAAATTGATTTCAATTACTCAGAAATCTTGTTTTGGTTAGTAAACTAAAGTACTAAACTGATTTTTAAATTAAAAAATATTATAAAAGAAATAAATTATTTTAAACTGATTTTAAAAATAAAAATCAGTTTTAAATAAAACATTTTTTTCTATTTAAAAATCAGTTTTTTTTTTTCATTTGAAAAGCGATTTTTACAAAAAAATCAATTTAGCAATTTTTACCTATTACAAAATCGATTTAAAATATAACACATTTATATTAAAAAAACTAACTTTAAAACTCCAAATTATCAAATCAGATTTGATTTGGTTAATTGATTTTACCAATTTAGTTAGCTACTTTTTAAAACTGATTATAATTTATTAATCATTTAAAAAAACTGTTACTGAAAATTTGGTTAAAATCTTTTAACTGGTTAATCGGTTTATTTGTGTTTTGTTTTGTTTTGTTTTTTTTTTTTTAATGTGAACAGCCCTATCTGCCCGTGAATGAAGTGAACATGATGTGGCAAGCAATTCCATGTGGTGGACGTACTGGTCCTAATTATTGCAACATTAGGATAGATCTTCACGGAATGAATTTGTTGCTTCCTCCAACTTACACTAATAACCCGTTTTGTGTTACGTTTCTCACAAGTAACAAAATAATACGGCAAATTTGATCCAAAAACCAAAACATAATGCACTATATAGTTTGACAAAGGGAGATAAGTACCACCATACATGGTGGCAGCAAATGAGTCTATCTATGAGTCTTCCGATCCATGAGTATTTTTGTCCTATTCATCAAGAAATTAAAATTGATTACGATATGTATACGTCAAAATTAATTACTAAAATTAGTTACCAATAAAATACATGTTAAAGTATAAATACATATTAAAAATAAATTTAACCACACATATATTTATATACAAACATATTAGTGACTAATTTTAATGTACAAATAATATTTTTAAATTAAAGTAAAAGATTCTTATTATAAGCTTATATTATTAACATATCCCTCCTGACTTTTATTAACGCAAGAGCAAGTAGAGTTAGTAGGTTAATTACATTAGTTAATTATAAAAGAGAATACAAGTTTCATATTATTTAAGATAGTAAATTTTGTGTTATGTATTAGTTTCACATCATCCAAACTATGAAGGCTTTTCCTTCTCCCACTAATATAAATAATTCATGTACCTTTTATTTATGAAATAGAGTTGAAGTTGATTTTTGAATATGAAATAAGATATGTACTTATTTTTCTTTAAGCTCTTTTAGAGTAAGAGGTGCATCCTTGGCTTGGCCGACCAAGGTGGGTTCATGACTATTTTCACTATAGTGAGGTTGTTAACCTCGCCAAAATTGGTGAATCTAAACTATGTCACCATAGTGGGGTTGTTAATCTCGCTAAAATTGGTGACTCAAGCGACGTGTCCCGGCGTCACTTAGTAATTATTAGGGAATTATTATGGCATGCAACTCACCTGATCCATAAAAAGATCTCAATTTCTCTAGAAATTAAATAATAAGTATTAATTTTTTGAGTTAGTGTTAATGCTCATGCACATAAATTAAGCTAAAAGTACCACTTTCTAGAGAGACACAGAGTGAGAAGCTTTCAAGAGCTTATGAAGCATGTTTCAAGCAGTTGATAACGATGAACTTAGGTTTTTTATGCGTGCATGAATTCGAATTAAATCACCAAGAATTTGTGAACACCTAATATGAACTTGTGATTTAATTAATTTTTTATTCTCTTCATGTATTCGTATATATAGGCAGAAAGCATTAATTAATTAATCACATGTAATAAGTTTCTTATTATTTTTTTTAGATCTGAATTATTGTTGTGCTATAAAATCGGCAATCTAGCTAATTTGTCTTTTGTTTTATATATTATTAGTAGCAAGGGCCAAGAAGATGTTGCCTTCGCATGACTCGAATGATAGATAAATTGTGTTTTGTAATTTGTACTATGAAAAAAGACAAGTCATGAAAATTGGAGCTTCGAAAAGACATGCACATGGTACATTGAAAATAAAAACAAAGCGATTTTTGATGGAGAAGAAGAATATTGGGATGACAGTGTTGCTGCTTAGGTCAACAAAGTGAGTGTTGTAATTGTAAACCACATTTTAATTTTAACTTACTTACTTTAGAGCCACACAAAGCCAAGGAGACAAATCATATCGGATCAAGATTTTCTGCATACGATGCTGTCTTCAAATGATTAGGGCTCATAATGTGAAAGATTGGGGGTTTGGACGAAACGACGTCGTTTTGGGTAGAAGGACTAATATGTTCTATTTTGAAAAGTTACACGTTTTGGTGTGAGAGGACTAATATGTCCTATTTTAAAAAGTTACATGCCACATGTGCTCCCGTAATGACTAGGTTAGCGCTACGGAAGTCACGTCAGCGTTTTTCGTTGAGTCCAACAAAGTCACTTTAACAGAAGAATAAATTTGTCCGCGTTTTGAAAGAGTCAGGAACATAAATGTATTTTCCAATCCTTGGAACGAAAATGTCCGCGAAAAAAAAGTTAGGTTAGGACCTATTTATCTTTTACTCTATATATAATCAAAGAAAGAATGAAATGAAGGGTCATCAGTGGAAATTAAAATAATACAAAAGTACAGAGAGAGTACTGGCTCCACTGGGGCATGTAATTGTTAAGCTTCTGATTCTGCAGAACTATACCTCATTTGGCTGCATCACAACTTCAGGATCCAACATCAATTGCATGTTATTCTACACAAGGAACTGTACTGATTATATTCTTCCAATACATGGTGGTTAGAGTAGTTGTCATGGACCTATATATAACATCTGATCTCTTGAAGTATGTGTCTTGAGCACTGAAATTAAAATGTGATATATGACCCAACCTTTGTTGGAGTAGTATCGTAGTTAATGTTGTATGCTGGTATAATATATCTTATTAGTGGTTGTGGAAATTCATTTAAACAAAAAGAAAAACGCCACTTGATGAATTCCTACCAGAAATTTATAATTATATTCTATATATTAATGCGTCTAAACGACTACGTTACATACATGTACACTAAAATCAATTATCAAAATTATTAGTATAAAATACATGTTGAAATATAAAATATATATTGAAAATAAATTAAACAATACATATATTTATACATAAATTGGCTGATTTTAGTGGTTAATTTTACTATACAAATTAATTAAATAGCATTTTTATATAATATAATATATAAATTATTTAAATCATTGAAGCCAAATCCAGGAAAATATGCATGATCAAATCATTGTCTTCTGTCAATTAATCTAACTGCAATTAATTATATATATACACTGAATTTTTCAGAGGAGCTTTCAAGTTTTATCCCTTAATCCTTATAGAGCTCAAGTAGTTGCATTGACCGAGAGTCAACTCTGTTATATCAATGCGGAAGGAGAAATTTACAAGTGTGATGATTCGTAAAGAGCTTACAATATAGGCACAACTTAATAAAAAAAAATAGTGTTAAAGTTAAATTACATTTGCTTATTAAGTGTAAATATAACTGGCTGCTGCACATAAAACATTTTCACATGGAAAACACATTTTAAGTAATTAATAAAACTACATTTGTGGCCAAGAATGAAACACATTTACGAGTCTTGATGGATCCGACAAATCCAAACATGTACTGACAACTGATCAATTACATTATGATATTATTCCTTCCATTAGCCTTTAATTTCCACATGGGTGGGCTGGGTAGATTTCAGTGTCCTTTAGTTTAGCAAAAGACACTTGCCCAATAAATTGGAAGAAAAGGGTAAGGGCCCATCTGGCCCATGAAGCTTTTTTCATATAAATATAATATAACTAACAGTTTCAGTTTCGGTTGAATCTTGAATGACCTGATAGATCTTAATAGGCATGCATATCAGTGTATGTTGCATTAAAGTATTAGTAGTCCTGCATGCAATAATGATTCTTTGCTAGCAGTTAGCATGCATACATGCACACTTGCAAAATCAACGAGGACATGTTTAAGCATGTCTCTGCTATGACCACTTGGAATCAGACGAATCACCTTTCCCTGCAATATGTTATTACATAAATATAATAATTGTTCTCTTTCATACATATACAGGTAGGGGTGGCAAGCGGGGAAGCCCGCCCCGCCCCGCCCCGCCCCGCCTAGTGAGGCGGTCCCAGAATCCTAGCCCGCCCCGCCTAACGGCGGGCTGGCGGGCCGGTGGGCTAAGCCCGCCAAATATCCTCTTTTTTTTTATTTTTATTTTTAACTATTAAATAATATATATAAAGATATAAAAAAATCTCTTTTGTTTTTTACTTTTAACTATTATAATTTCTAAAAGTATAAACAAATTATAATTTTTGTATTCACAAACATTAAAGTCTTTGTAATTATAAATATTGTTTCCAAAGCAAAATAAACATAATCCAAAACATAATTAACAATATTGTCTCAAACAAAACAAACATAATCTAAAACACCCAATTTTCATCTTCATTCTCTTGTAAGTTGGGTTGGGGATGTTGGGTTTTGGTAAAAAAAATTATAAAAATACCCCTTGCTAAAAAAAGACTAAGCCCGGCGGGGAAGCCCGCCCCGCCCCGCCAAAGCCCGCCAAAACCAGCGGTTTAAGCGGTGCGGGTTAAGCGGGCTTTTGCTATTTGGCGGTCCCAATTTTCCAGCCCGGCCCGCCTTTTTTGGCGGGTTACGCGGGCCGGTCCGGCGGGTTTAGGCCCGTTTGCCACCCCTATATACAGGGTCAAAAATAACTAACCCTCAACGTTTTCTTGTTCTCCTTTTCTGTTGCTGGTATTTAATTATTTATTTATTTATATCTACAGTAAGATCATCCTCTTTCTACGAATCATCTACTTGTCCTGTTACTCTACTATAAGAAAGGATAAATATGATGTCACGTTTTCTTAAGATTCAAATTTTTCTATAATGTTTTTTTAGATAGAATTTCAAACATCATAATAGTTTCTGTGTCATTTTCTTACTGAGTCAGCTGTTAAAGTGCTGATGTAGCTATCTTTTGTCACACCAAATGCCGCGATCAACGGCTAAGTGACGTAACATTATTTCAATTTATACTCAAATTGATCTCTCGCTCAATATATAGTCCTAATCCCTAATGTGCATAACGCTTATTGTGCTTTTCATCTCATTCTTCTTCTTCTTCTCTTTTTTTTTTTATCAATGATTGTTAATGTTTAAAAACTAGAATAAGAGGTGATAGCACTAACTCGAATGTGCATCATTGTTTTTGTGTTAGACTTAGTGCTACCACCTCCTATCATAGTTTCTGAATATCAACATTAATCATTGATAAAAAAAAAAAAATAAAGAAGAAGAACGAGATGAAAAACACAATAAGCGCTATATACATTAAAAATTAGAATTATATATTGAGGAAGGATTAAATTAGGTATAAATTGAAATGATGTCACGTTACTTAGTCATTGGAAATTTTCAGTGTGATAAAAAATGACTACGTTAGCACTCCAATAGCTGACTCAGCATCGAAAATATCTCAAAGATTATTATGATGTCTGAAGACTGAAGATGTATCTGAGAGACTATTACAAAAAAAAAAAATTTAAATTTTGAAGACCATTATAAAAGATCCCGTGAATTTCAGAAATTATTACGGGATTTCCTTCATTTTATCTCCAACATTCAACGCCTTAGGTATGTGTGGGTTTGTCGGGACGAAAGTATAGGAGTTTTCATATATGAAATTTATGTAATAAAGTTCCATGTCTTTTAATAAATAAAACTCTTTTATCTTTGGGAATAAAAATAAAAAAGTTCTATGAAACGATCTCCATAATTTCACTTTCGCCTCAACAGAAAAACTTACGGGAATCAAGCACAAATGAAGTACCCGAGTATATGCATCCCATGAAAACAAAGCAAATCTAGAAACTAAAACAGCTTTAGGCCCAAAAACGGAAATTAAATAGTATTACAATTGGCCCAAAAGCTCCATCGTTTTTATCTATGCCCATAGGCTGCAGGCCCCTCAAGAGTCTACAAAACATACTTTGATCCTCTCATGTTTACATTGAACATTTGCCACGACCAAAAACAAATTGAACATTTGACCTTGCGCTGTCCAAAAAAATGAATTCGTGTTGACCCCAATATATATGATGTTCACATTTTCACCATTGATTATTTTAACCTTTTTTTTTGTAGTGCAACTCAAAATCAAATGGTCTTCAAAAAGGTTTATAGTGAAAAAAGAAAAATAGCTTTGATAGTTATCTAAATTCAATTCACCGGCGCTTCTAGCAATTTTTATGTGAAACGGTTTGATTTTTGTTGATGAATCATGTAACACCGTACATTCGACAAAAATGCTACCCAAAAAAAATGCAACGATGCAGATTAACTGATTGAGAATACTGGGCTGGGACTGACTCAACAGTTGCAAATATTCTTGGGGTAAACACTTTGTAGCCGAATTAACATTTAACATTTAACATTTAACAAGCAGAATAGCTGTACCAAAAGCATTTCTAATTGGAAGGTAATGTATTTATGAAGGTATCACTGGCATAGCTGCTCAACTGCTGAGACAATCTGAGCAGGTTGAACCACTGTCCATTCCTCCAATGTTCCAGCATATGGAGTTGGCACATCCTGAGAGGATAGGCATACTATAGGAGCATCCAAGTAGTCATGGAAATTCTCGGTAATGGCAGCTGTCAAGCTGGCGCCGATGCCGCCTGTTCGCATGCACTCTTCCACAATCAACACACGATGTGTCTTCTTCACTGAACATCCAATAGTGTAAAGATCAAATGGTTTTAAGGACCTGATATCGATTACTTCAGGGTCATACCCCTTGTTCACTAATGTCTTGGCAGCTTGCATCACATGATACCTCATTCTGGAGTAGGTTAATATTGTGACATGCTCCCCGGGCCTAACCATCTCGGCTTCTTCGAGTGATAATACATACTCTTCATCTGGAATTCTCTCCTTGAGGTTATAAAGCAATACATGCTCGAAAAGTATCACAGGGTTCTCGCTTCGGATAGCAGCTTTCATCAAGCCCTTAGCATTGTAAGGGGTTGAGCAAGCAACCATTTGGATCCCAGGGATTGACTGAAAATATGATTCCAGTCGCTGCGAGTGCTCTGCTCCAAGTTGCCGCCCTACTCCACCAGGCCCACGAATGACAATTGGTATTGTAAACTGACCTCCAGATGTGTAATGAAGCATGCCGCAATTATTAGAGATCTGGTTAAATGCCAGGAGCAAAAATCCCATGTTCATACCCTCAACAATTGGCCTCAGACCCGTCATTGCAGCTCCAATGCCCATGCCAGTGAAGGAGTTCTCAGCAATAGGGGTGTCCAAAACTCTCAGGTCCCCATACTTTTCAGCAAGGCCTTTAGTCACCTTGTAAGATCCTCCATAATGACCAACATCTTCGCCCATGACACATACGCGAGGATCCCTCTCCATCTCTTCTTCCAAACCTTCACGGAGGGCTTCGAAAAGGAGAAGTTCGTGCCTGAAAGTAAAAAGCATATCCGGCCATCCGTCATTATTGATCATAACTCATAAAAAAGACGTAAAAGGAAAATTTGCAAGCAAACTTTTGTTTTAGCAAGTTAAACTAATGTACAGACTGTTGTTCCAAATTTTCAAAAGGATGTCCCAAAGTTTTTCATTTTTTAAACCTTCATCATGGGCCACCAGTCCTTCCCTTCTTTATGTTACAACAGGAGCAGAAAACACCCAAAGGAATAAGTTGTTATATGCAAAAAATCAACAAGAAAAACTACTTTATGTGGCTTCCAGTTCCAGAACCCTTTTTGAGTAATCAGTACCACAAAATTTTGAAACTCATGGGGCTTGGTGAACATGAGTTGTGACTATGAAAAAGTTGACAACTTCGTTGAAAGTTTAACATAGAGCCTTGATAAATAAGATCAACGAGTATGCAATGTTATTATCCGCATTTTAATAGGTGGGAACCGGAAAACTAAATTCAACTCATTCAATAGTTCAGGAATACCCTTTAACTCCACTTTCTACTATATAGCATTCATGCCACTTTCAATACATTTTAAGTTTCCCACTTGTGACACTATCCACCACCAGGGGTAAGCTATCCTAAGGCAATGCAAATATAGTCCAAAGGCCCCGAAGCTTCCTCTTGATTGATGAGGCAACAAATCTTCTCTTGGGCTATGCCTTTGGTGTCTATGTGAAAGCTGTAGACCTGTAGTGTATGAAAGGCAGTAAGCTAAGCGCCTTTTGGCTGTCAATCCCTTTGTTCTGGAAAATCTATAAACTGTGAGAATCCCAAAATTATATCGCAAGTAATTTGAAACTTGGTCTATTATATCCGAAGGTCTAACTTTCCACGAGTTCCACTATAAAATGCACGTAAATTGTAGAATACTAAAATGCATTGCCTTTTCCTCTCCAACCAGCTACCCTAAAAGTTGATTCTCTAGACCATATTAGATAACTGTTCACAATCTTTCAGCAGAAGTATAACAACTAACTTTTTCATATCATATAATTTAAAAATGAGTAAAGCGAGTGAAGAGAGAGACATACCCAGATTTTGCTGATGTGGAAGTCTCTCCTTTGGTCTACAAACAACCAAGCAACAAAATTTACAACCTGGATGAACTATGTAAAGTAGGAAAAGAAAAAATGCCATTCAGTGAAAAAGGGAATGTAATGGAAGTGAAGATAACTCACGGCAACTGCATTAGGAATTAACAAATCTTGCTTACGAGTTGCTGCCTTCAAGTTCAAGGCATCAGATCTGTAAACAAATATGCTACCTCTGCTATCTGAATCAATACACAAAATGAAACAAGCAACATATAAACACAGTACTAGCCCTGGAAAAAGTAAAATATTTAACACACGAGTTTAATTTTGAAAGAAACAACATTAACTGAAACTGAAAGAAGGATAGTTGAATTAGGGTAGGAAACCTGATATTGAGAGGGATTTGCGAGAAGGAAGGAGGAGCTTGTTGGAGTCTAAGGAACTGGAGGCAGAGAAAGGGGTCACAGCTCCCACTCCCTGGAAAAGTGTCGCCATTTGATCACCTCAAAAACGATCCAAATGCAACAAAAATTAAAAAATAAATTTAAGGGAGATTTATAGTAATTAGTAGTAGTTGCGTTCTGTGTCTGTGTTGTTGTGAAAACCCACACAAAGCTTATTTCATTTCATTATTGTGCATCTCTTCTTCTCTCTCTTACTTGTCAATTAGCATCACCACAGATTGCTGCTATTAAGCAGTAACCAAGCAAGTTGCATAGTGTTCACCGCCAGTGGACGGTGATCGATACTTTCGATGTTCATGCCAAAATTGGGCTTATTTTCTAGCCCAATGGGCCTATTAAGGTTTCTTTAAACTTGGACTCAATGTAAAAACTAGGTCTAGTTGGACTCTTCTCCCCAGAAAATATAAAAATGAATGCGCCCAATAACAATCACGAGTGCATTGGTTTAGGTATGCCGAACAGGCGAACACCATCATCGCTGAGGATAAACTTTGGCAAAAAGCCAAAACTCTACCAATTTTAATGAACATAAATTCTTGGAAAAATCACTCTAAGAAGTTAACTATTGATATAAAAGAGTCCAAGGTCTCATAAGTAAATCGCACCCAAAATAATGATTTAATGATTATGTTTTGAAAATTAAATAACGAGTTATTTGTAATTTATTATATTTATTTTTATATTATTTTTAAAAAAATTATTTTTTTATTAAAAATAATTAAATCAAAATTATGATATTTTGAATTTAATTTTATGAATAAAAAAAATTATATTTGACTATCTTTAATTTTTAAATTAGAGTGATTACTTAAAATTAATTAGAAAGTTTATAAATAAATAATGTTCATAAAATAGTATTATTGGACTAATTGAGATTTTTAAATTATTACTCTGTTCTTTAATTTTATTAAAATTTTTACACTAGTCAAATCTTAATTCCCAAATTAAATCCTATCCCTAACACACCCACATACTTACTTCACTACTCTCACTCCCGTCGTCAGAGAGAGAGAGAGAGAGAGAGAGAGAATTCTCGTCGTCGTTGCTGTCGCCCAACGCAGAGTGTGAGAGAGTTGAAGCCGCTCCTGTAACTAGAGCTCATCAGAAGCCGCCGCCATCGTCGTTTTGGTTTGACCGGAAGAGAGGAGGTGACGGTGGTAGATGTTGGCGCTGCTGCATGCAAGAAGGAGGGGCTGATACGCTCTTACTGAGCTGCTGTGTTGCCGTCGGAACTCTCTGCCACTATTCTACTCGCCGAATGTCGTCACTAGAGCTGTAGCTACTCCATTCTTTTACTCCTTTTTGGTACAATGAGTAGTTCTTGTTTCGAAATTCTTATTGCTGTTGTTCTATTATGGGTTATTGAGAATTTTGTGACGTTAATGTCTTAAGGTTGAGTTACCGTAACCGCATGCTGTGTCTGATGGAATGGCTGCTACAGGAGTAATCGAAGTCATGCTGTGGGAGAGGTCGAAGTCATTGCTGTTGTCGCAAATCAAAAGAAAAGGGATTTAATGCTTTAATTTTTGTAAATTGCGATTAATTGAGGTAGGGGCTTTTTCTTAAATCTATTTTATTTTAAGGTATTGTTATAAATCAATATCAATGTAAAAAAATATATTTTTTTGTGAACATGTGAGTCTTATGGATCGGATTGGACTATTTTGGAGAAATGAAATTGTTGAGATAAGTAAATAATAACAATACTTGATTATGACAAACATGCTGGTGATTGGGTTAAAAGCCCAATTGAAATTTAATGAAATTATTTAGTGTTGCAGACTCATATTCATTATGCAACCCAAATAAAGAAGACAAGCAGCCCAACTAGAAAAACTAAGTGCTTCCAAGACTGCTGAATAGAATTGAATCCAAAAACTAGCCCAGTGCCATTCAGAAAAAAGGAAAGCAGCCCTCAGCTAGTAGTGTTATGGTAGTTCGGGTAATGCATAGAGAAAAAAAAAAAAAGAAACTCACCTGTTTACTAAGCACAAAAAGAGAAAGAAAGAAAAAAGCTAATAAGAAAGGCTATGTCAAATCAAATTCAGCATAAACAAGTTAAGCTAAATCAGAGAATAAAGGTAATTTGCTTCCATTAACATGCAAGTCAATTACTTGTTGATTTCTCCTTCTTTCTGCACAACTATTTCGAGTAAATAGAAGAAAGTAGTGACTACTTTATTTCTGCTGTGAATTAATGGCTAATATTAAAATTTGGGACTAAAGCACAAAGTTAATAGTTTTGATTTATCAAATTCATTGAGGATCTATTTTCAAGGAAGCTGCGTGACTTAACTCTGATTCAAAATCCCTGATTTTCTAGTCTAATTAAAGAAAAGAAAGGAAGAGTTTAGTTAGCTTAAGACTCAAGGAGCTGACTTTGTGACGCCGGGACGTCGCTTGGGCCACCAATCTTGGCAAGGTTAACAACCCCACTATGGTGACATAGTTTAGATTCACCAATCTTGGCAAGGTTAGCAACTCCACTATGGTAAAAATAGCCATAAACCCACCTTGGTCGGCCAAGCCAAGGATGCACCTCTTACTCTCAAAGAGCCTAGAGGAAAATAAGCACACAGCTTATTTCATATTCAAATAAACTTCAACTCTATTTCATAAACAAAAGGTATATGAGTTATTTATACTAGTAGGAGAAGGAAAAGCCTTCATGACTTAGACGATATAGAACTAAAACATAACACAAAGTTCACTATCCTAAATAATATGGGCTTTATATTCCTTATTACAATTAACTAATATAATTAACCTACTAACTCTACTTGCTCCGGCATCACTTTGGAAAGAAAGCTCAGGCTGAGGAAACATAACTCATACAAAAAGAAAAATCACTTTAGATTGCAACCATGGAGAGAACCCAAAAGAAAAATTGAGAGAAACCTCACAAATCAGGTTTGAAGTATTGAGAGCATTGCACCTATACTAAAGGGAGCATTCTGCTAAGATGAATAGCTTCATTTGAGAGCTTGGAATATGGGTACAACATATAGAGTTTGAGTTATTTAACATCATCTCCTTCATGATCTATCGTTGATTATTTTATTTGTATATTGTATCTTTTTTTGTTTCTATTCAGTTGTAAAAGGCATAAAAGAAAGGCATTAAGAAAAAGTCATTGAGAAAAAAAGGCTAAGAGAGATACTTGGAGAAAAAAGTAAAGATTTATTTCAGATCTCCTTTGATTGTATTTCTGTTTTATATCTAGTATCTGAGATGTATCCCTTGCTAAGTTGGGTAAACACTTAGTGTGTTGAGAGTCTAGGAAGTTGCCTAGCCAAGTCAAACTTATGTTGAAGCTTGGTTTGTTCCTAATAGAATTAGATTGAATCTTTAGAAATTGGTGTATGTAATACTTGAAAAGATAGTGAAAATTTCACTGTTGTTGTGATGGAGATTGGATGTAGGTTGTATTGCATAAGGCAGTTGAACCAGGATACATGGTTGTGTCATCTTCTTCTTTCCTGCTCTGATTCTGTTTTTCACGATTTATGAGACAAAATAAAATTGTCTCCTACATAATCAATCTCATAGACTAAACAAAAGCTAAGTTTCATTTTCTGGTTTGAGAATTTATTATTCAAGATTAAAATAATGCCATAGATTCAACCCCCTTCTTTAGGTCATCAATAACCTTCAGGAATAAAATTGATAACGGACTAAAAAGGGATTAAATTTTATAATAATAAAATTAATTGGAAACAATGCTTGAAGCCTCTTGGTAGGTGAATTAGGATTTGAACAAATTGCTTACTATCCTAATATTTAAAAATTTAATAACTTAAAGACAATTAAAGAAAACAAATCAATAATATTTATGTTAAGAAATTGTTGGATATTAGAAATGTTGGAAAAAGTTTGAGAGATGTTTGGTTTGAATGGAACCGTAAAAAGTGGTAAAATCCGAGATTCAGAGGAGATTCTGTCGAAATTTTCATAGGAGTTTAAGTGAAATTGAATAATAAAAATAATGAAAAAATTGGTGTTATTTTCAATAAAAACTAGAGACTTTGTTTTGAAGTTTTATTTAGTTAATTTTGATTAAAGAATTATATTTTAAGAAGTTTTAGTGAATTTATAGTATTTGAATTTGCTTAGTTAAATTGAAATTATTTTTAAGTCTTTTCGAAAAAGTCTTAAACTTAAAAATAAAGTTGGAATTAATTTTGGGAACTTCATTTGATTAATAACAAAA
Source organism: Arachis hypogaea (assembly GCF_003086295.3). Taxonomy (NCBI): domain Eukaryota; kingdom Viridiplantae; phylum Streptophyta; class Magnoliopsida; order Fabales; family Fabaceae; genus Arachis; species Arachis hypogaea. The sequence goes on from NC_092038.1 coordinate 141,440,053, forward strand.
AGAGAAAATGAATAATTAAAGTTTTAAAAAATTAATTAATTATTAACGCAAAGGTTTGGGTCTAGGAGGTATGAGTATGAGATTTTAATGGAACTAAATATAATAGTTGAGAAAAAATGATATATTTAAAGAATATGGAGTCAAATTTAGAATTTTCAATAATCATGAGATAAGTGTTAAGTACATTTAGCGATGTTCTAAATGTGAGTTTGAGGATGATGAAAGTTGGGTTTACTAGCTTATAATGTGATAAATTAAAGAAAGATATAACGAAGTTGAATGAGAAAAAGATTGAGATTGATTATTGTATTTGATTTAGTTTATTTGTAACTTTGACTTCTAGTATAGGATATTATGTTAGATGCTTCGTACCCGTAAGCTATATGTAACGACCTAAATTAAACCCAGTGAATATTAAAGTGTGCAGAGTAGAAAGTGGAGTTGAGTGGATGGCTATAATGAAGATTATGTTGTTATGAGATCATTAATGAGAAAATGAGAATTTATTTGAGGTTTATGACAAAAGTGAGAATTTATGAGGTTATTGATGAAAATTATGATTTAGATTTATGCTAGCAATTATTATTAATAATGAATTTGATGATGATAATAGTTTAGATTGATGATGATTACTGGTTGTAAGGACGGATGATTTGTCCTGCTTGTATGATTATGAAATATGTTTTTGATTAAGACGATAGTTTTGGTGATGAGGATCATGATGAATTTGATTATGATGGTTTTGGTTAATGTGATTATTGATTGGTAAGAATGTGAATTCTGTCCCACTTGCATTGTTGATGTTGTGGGGATAGTGGTTCGTTCCGTCACGATGAGGATGGTGGCATAGTCCCGCTCACAGATTGAAAATGATTAAATTGAGAAATGTGCAGGAGGCTATGATTGAGGTTGATGATTATGTTATCGATTATATGATTCGTGATGATTATGATTATGTTAATGATGAATTTGATAATGATGATGATGATGATGGTTTTGGTTAATGGTGATTATTGTTTGGCAAGGATGTGGGTTTTGTCTCGCTTGCAGTATCGATGAGGCATCTGTGCCTGGTGAGGATGGTGGTTTTGTCCTGCTTGTTCAATGTTGCGGTGTGAATGTGGGGATGGTAGTTTTATCCCACCCACGGCGAGGATGGTGGCTTTGTCCTGCTCACGGTAGACAAGTTAAGGTTAAGGATTCCCTCTCTTGACATCGGGAGATTGGATAGAAGGTTGAGGATTATCTTTGATTCAATTTCTGATTGTGGTGTGAACGAGTTAGGTTGAGAATTCACTATTGTTGTATCATAGTCTCTCTCAGATTGTGAAGTGTGGCGGGCACTATATTCTAAAAGTGTGGTGGACACTATATTTCAGATAGCACTTCCTTTAGTGAGAAGGTGACAGGGCACTCTCTCTCTCTAAGATCAGCTTATGATATGTTTAGGATGTTCCTCCTGGGAATGCACGACAGAGAGATGATATCTGGGATAGCTACCAGATGTGTCGGGTCTAGAAGTTTAACCGACATGTGAGTTCACAACCAGTAGAACAGATATGCATCATATGCATTTGTTTGATTTATTTGAGTGTGCATTTTATTATTGTGTTGTGTTTATGTGATTTATTTGATTATGTGCTATGTGATATGTGCTTCATATGTGTTTACTTTTGTGTGATTGAATTGTTTGATTTGATTGTGTTCGCTGGTGCATGGAAGTAATGGAGGTTGAGGCGGATTGAACTCGGTATTGTCATGAGACTCTAGTTTATGTGTTGGATGAATAAGAATGAGTGATGATAGCTTGTTGGGCAGAAAGCCCTTATGTATATTTTTAGTCCCTAAAGAAAAAGTTTAAAGATTTACTTTAAGTTTTTCCAATATATATATATATATATATATATATATATATATATATATATATATATGACTAAGAAATATTAAGGGTTAAGTACTTTTTTCGTCCCTAAGGTTTAAGGTCAAAATCAAAATCGACCCCAACCTTTTTTTCGTATTAAAATCATCCTCGACGTCACAAAACGTTATAAAATCGTCCTTTTCACCCTTAAAAGACAAATTTACCCTTACAACAAATAAATTTTAAAATTAAAAAATACAAAAAATAAATTATAAAATAAAAAATTATAAAATAAAAAAATAAACTCCATTCTCCTCCTCCATTCCAGATCCCACCATCATCTTCAGCCTACCCCCTCCCTCATCAACATCCTCTCATCTCTCACATGTATCCCTAAAAAGACACCCACACAGCTGCACCACTAGCCTCCTAACCGGTGCCGACGAGCTTCCATCCACGACAAACTGCCGCCTGTCAACTCACTGGCGACGACGACCACAGCCACTACGAAGGGAGTCTCGTGCGCCGTCAACCAAGTGCTGCACGTTCTCCAGACCTCTTCGTTGGCGATGACGACCATGGCCTCACGAACGGAGTTTCAAGCGCTGTCGTTACCCTGCGCAACCAAAGCTCTTAACCCCCGACCCCATGTCGTCCGTTCCTCCCGACGAAGCAATTGACGGCGTCTCCTCACCGTAGAAGACGATGTCAACAACCACGCAAAGGTATCCCATCTCTTCCTCGTGCCCAACCACAGCCTCCATCAGCCCTGAGCCCCCTGTTTGTGTTATGTTTGTTGTTTTCCTTTTTTTTAACCATTAATTGAAAAGAACGAATATGAATAAATTAATTATTGTTAGTGATGTTGTTGTTAGCAGAAGAGATATGGTAGTAGGTAGGAAAAAAGTTATTGTTATTCCTTTCTATCTTTTCTTCTATTGTTATTGTTGGTAGTGATGGAGGATTGTGAGGAGTCTGTGAGTTGCGTCTGGTGGTAAGAGATGAAGGTAGAGGTGTGGGTGACTGGGTGCGTATGGTAGTGGGTGGGTGAGGTTCAATGGGTCACTGGTATTGGATGAGGTTGAACGATGGTAGGTAGGTGAGAAGAGCTTGACTTTTATCAGAAAGCAAGATGGATCCCTTCCTAGGTCTGTGATGTGTGAGCATTTTGTACCTATTTCCCCTTGTTTTCTAGTCATTTTTAGTTAGAATTTATTAAGTCTTATATTATTTTAGTGCAAAAATCCTCTTTAGATGCTATTTTGAGTGTTTTAGTATTTTTATTGATTTTAGGTGAAATTCAGAGCATGTTGGCAGAATTTTGTGTTAAAAGGAGAAGATTTGAGGCTGCCTCTCTGGGCGCTAAATGCCCAACTGGCGTTCAGCGCCAGCAAACCTCCAAACCAGGATTGTTGCTGTCCACTCTGGGCGCGAAACGCCCAACGTTTAGCGCTAGGCAGTCTGAAGTAAAAGCCCATTAAGAGAGCATCTTCAAGTGGATTTAACTTTTATTAGTTATCTTATCTTTTATTTTTGTAATTTTTATTTACAAACAATATCTTTTAGTTTTAGGATTTATTTTTTATTTTATTTTCAAATCAAATTAGGTTATATATAAAAGGAAAAAGATTCACCTTTAGGGAGATCTTCGCACTTCCACACTTTCATACTTTTCAGAACCCTTGTTTTTTCTGTAAGTCATGAGCCACCAAACCTCATTGGTTAAGGATAGGAGCTCTGTTTATTTCAATGGATTAAGGCTATTATTTTTCTATTTTAATTAATGTACTGATTCAATTTCAATGATTACTTTTGTTCTTAATTTTATAAATCTGGGTGGAACGGGAGTATGACCCTTATTCTAGATGCATTCTTGTGACCCTTGGGAGAGGTCTCTCACTTGAACACAGCTTGAAAGTAAATTCCTCATAAATTGTTAATTGCTTGAACAAATCTGGATACGTGACATACAATCCGTTTAGCTTTGGGTAATTAGAATTTTTGTGACCATAAACTAGATCTGAACTTAACCCTCTAATCGGAGTCAAGTGACCAAGAGATTGGTGGTTGATGAAGATTAGAGGAGACTAAATCACTAAGAGATAAGGGTTTAGTCAATTACAATTTGCTATAAAATGAATCTTGCATGATTAAAATAGTTGGTAAGAAAACTTAATCTAGAAAAGTAAACATTTATGATACCTTAACTATTTTCTCCCATTGATTTCTCACTAATTCTCATATTTGCCTTCTTTACTCTTAAATTATTGTTTAATGCTTTTAGAAATCACTAACAATTCTTTTTGTCTACCTAACTAAACCAATAAGCCTACTATTGTTGCTCAATCCATCAGTTCTCGTGGGATCGACTCTCACTTACCTGAGGTATGACTTGGACGACTCGATACACTTGCTGGTTCAGTTGTGGATATTCTTAAAATCCGCCACCAGTCTAGTGCATATGAAGTAATTAACATCCCCCTTGAACTTTTGTGATGTAATATTGTCTTTAATTTCTGGAGGTGGTGGCAAAGCTTTCACATCTTGTATTCCATTTATCCCAACATCTTTTGCAATGGATTTGTCGCCAATAATGTAACTGGAATGAAGAGTTTTGTTAGGAAATGGTTTTTTAATTTTAAAATTTATTTTGTTGTAAGGGTAAATTTGTCTTTTTAGGGTGAAAATGATGATTTTATAACGTTTTGTGACGTTCAGGATGATTTTAATACAAAAAAAAAGTCGAGGACAATTTTAAACCCCAAATCTTAGGGATGAAAAAAGTACTTAACCCAAATATTAAGATATGCAATTGTATATAAGTGAAAATGTTTTTAAAATAAAAAGAATAAAGATCGCAAGCTTTTATAAAGATAAACTTTTTTTAGATGTGCGTTGACCATATGCATTTATTTCTATTAAGTTTGTGACATTTTCTTCGCCTACGGAAGACTTTTAGATTAGGTTCTCACCTCCTACATCTAATATTTTTAGGAGAACAAACAAAAAAGACAAATAATGGACATACTTTATTTATTTTCTTAGATATTTTCTCGTCTTTGTTATTATTATAAATTTTTGTAAAGAGCGATAGGAATTTAAATTATATACTTGTAAGTTTTTATATTATTTGTATAGACCGTGGTTATAAATAAAGAATGCTATGATGATGTATATATATATATATATATATATATATATATATATATATATATATGATTTGTTTTTAGAAGGAAATAAAATATATAAAAAAATATATACAAAATTTAAAAGAAAAGTCAATAAAATTTTTAGACAAAGACTTTTATTTATTATAGTTATATATATTTATGTGGTCATAATATTCTCGTTATTAGAATAGCACAGTCAGAAGTGTAATATTTTAATGATAAAGATGTTATAGATTCCATAATTCAAACTTCGACAAATGAGTATAATATTAATAATTTGTGGGACGTTTTTTATATAGGAAAAATATTTTTAGAATTTTTAAGATTCATAAAACATTTGATATTAATGAATATTTGAGTTGTCGGTTCATAAATATTCTTAAGTTAGAAAATTGAAATTATTGAAAGTAGAATGGTCGGGTTTGTGATAAGTAGTAATACTGTAATAGTAGTATTGTCGCTATTATTATTATTATTATTATTATTATTATTATTATTATTATTATTATTATTATTTAACCAAAAAATAACATATAATAATTTATTTGTTAACTATCTCAAATAACATTTTGGGACGACAACCAGTATTCTAACCCGACCCGAAATCTAAGAACTTGCTCTATCTTTATCCCTTCGTCGAATTGTAACAGCCATTGAAGGACCAACAGAGTTGCCTTCTCCGATTATAACCCGTCCCAGTTCCGACCCGACAAACTGGATCTATCCCTGTTGCAGCTCCCTCTCTTCCTCTCGTTCTTGCACTCTCTCTCGAACTTGCTATAGACGGTGGTGATATCCGTGTCCATCTTCTCAAAGATCTCTGTACGAATCTCCTCCAGATCCAAATAATTTTTTGAGAAAATTTTAATCCTCTCTCTTGCGAGCTAAAACGACACTTTTCTCTCCTCTATTTTGTAAATGTACATTTTTCTTCTTTCTAACTTTTAAAAAATATCATCTTTAATCCATTTTAAATTTTTTTGTGTTAATTTAACTAATATTAACTTTATTCATTTTTTAAAAAAAATAAATTATTTTTTGAAAAAAATACTCATTAGCAAAAATTTTATTTTTTATCATTAAATTTTACTTACCAAAATATTTTTTAATAATTTTTTTATTGATTAAATTGTATTTTTACCAAAATATTTTTAAAAAAATTAATAATTAAATTATTTTTTTTTAAGATACCTACCTTCAACAATTTTTTAATTATTAAATTCTGATTTTACCAAAACTTTTGTTAACAATTATTTTTATATTTTACTATTAATTTTTCGATATCAATATATATTATTTTAACATTAAATAAAAAATCTTACTACTGTTAATATGTATAACAATTAATATATATTGATATTGAAAAATAATCTTACTAAATTTTTTTATTTAATATTAAAATAATATATATAGATATCAAAAAATTAATAGTAAAATATAAAAAAATTGTTAATAAAAATTTTGGTAAAATTATAATTTAATAATTAAAAAATTATTGAATGATATTTTAAAAAAAAATAATATAATTATTAAATTTTTTTAAAAATATAATTTAATCAATAAAAGAATAATTTATTAAAAGGTATTTTGGTAAGCAAATTTAATGATAAAAAATAAAATTTTTGCTAATGCGTATTTTTTCTTAAAAAGTGGATAAAGTTAACATTAGTTAACACAAAAAAGTTTAAAATAGATTAAAAAAGAGATTTTTTAAAAATTAGAAAGGAGGAGAATGTACATTTATAAAATAGAGAGAAAGAAAATGTCATTTTAACATCTCGCAGGGAAGGGAAGTGGAATTTTCTCTAATTTTTTTTACTATCTTATTTTTTTGGGTTTAACCATTTCCATTTTCCTTTATCAAATCGAATTGGTTTGCAATTACACAAACTAATGACTTTAAAAATCAATCTCTTTTGTTATTAATATTTTTATGGTTTTAAAGCTTTCTCAGAATTCATACATATGACAATATAGAAGATGGAGTACGAGTGAAAATGGATAATGTATGTTATTGGATACTGGATAGTAATTAAACCTTATTTTTGGGGTATAAATTTTTATAAGTTGTATTTGGATAGGTTGTGGATTTGAATTTATGTAGCAAAGTCCAAAGAAAAAAAAAACAAAAACCAATTCTTCCAAAAAAAAATGAGAACCAATTCCTCCAAAAAAAATCAATACGTACAAAGTTGGTTCAACCAAATCATGTTGAAACCAATTCACAAATACATTTAATTTTATGTCAAATCTAATATTTCTAATAAATTCAATATAACAACCATCTAAATCATTTATTTAGCATTTTATTATATAGTCTTTTAGGGAGTGTTTGTTTTGAGATACTGGGACAGAGACGAAAAGACTGAATTTTTTAGGTAGACTCAGAATTATGTTTGTTGTTTCTAGTACTAAAATTTCTCACTTTGTTCTTAAAATTTCAGTATTTCAGTACCTCCAAAAAACAGAGACACAAGAAACTGAAATTTTTAGAGATGAAAACTGAAACTTTAATAATATTTTATACCTAAAATATCCTCATTTTAATTAATTATTTTATTATTATTCTTTGTATAAACTAAATTAGAATTTTATTCTTGTTTTAATTTCTGTCTTTCACTTTATATCAAACAGAATATTAAAATTTATTTCCGTCTACATTATCTCTACACCAAATCCTACCGTTAGACCTGATTATTCTTTTTCACTAAAACATCCTCTTTGAGCATTTCGCAGTCCCTTTGCGCACAGTAGATGAAAGAAAATTAAAGCGGAGAAAAAGGAAAGTATCGTACACGTATACAGTTTGTTTCTTTCTTATATTTTTATGTGAAATAAACGTGAGGCTTGTTGTACATTGAAAAACATTTATACCGAATTGGTAGAACTCAGGGTACCCTACCTTCTCGAATCTCGATATTCTTAATTATCCGTATGTATGTTCTCAATATTTGATTCTCTCTCTTCAATTCTTTCGCCATTTAATTATTGCACAATTACACATCACACTATCCTCATGGAATTGGATGGGATCAGTGATCAATGATCAATGATCGTGATCGGGTTGTTCACGTGAAATGGATCAGGATCATCAAAATGAACAGTGAACGTGTTGTTTTTAAGGTGTTCTTTGCATGGAAACACAACTGATGGTCCTTCTTCTTCTCACTGTTGGATTAAATTATTATTGATTCTTGAACTGCCATTAAAGGTAGAAAGAAAGATGATCATGACTAGACCATGTGAACAAGGTACATCATAAACCCTTCCATTGATTCGGTTTGAACAAAAAAGCGCATCACATCAAATGAAAATCTGGTTGTTACTCCGTTGCATCAGAAAAATAAATAAATAAATAAAGATACTCGCGTTTGGCTAGGTGTTGAGCATTCGTTTTTTTTTTTTTTTATCAAAGATAGGAGATTTAAACCCGCAACCTCTTAATTAAGTATAGGGAGATTATGTCATTTGAGTTATAACTCATTGCTCACATCATATATAGTATACACATTTTTTATTTGCTAAATAATATCTAATAGTTGTAATTTTTTAATTAAAATGTGTTTTTAAATATATATTAAAGTTAACCAATAACTTTTTAAAAAAACACATAATTTAAATTTTAAAAAATACTAAAAAACCATCGATATTTATTATTTTTTGTCACTGATATTTAAAAGTATGAGATAAAATATGTTATTAAATTACTAAACTTAAAAAATTGAATTGATGACTAAGTAATAGCAAAAAATAATAAATTCTAATAACACTTAATATTTTTCTTAAACTTCTCAATAAATTATGCGTCCAAATATTTTTTAAACCAAATTTTTAATTAAGTTATTGTACACTTCTTTACTTTCGTATATACCAAGGAGTTGCTGCTACTTTTTCTTCTTCATATGTGTACATATTAATAATATTTGAGTAATAGAAAATAATGTTTATTATTTATAGGAATAATAATTGGCCCAAAAAAATTTATTATTTGGCCAAATAATAAGCATTACATTACAATAATATAGACTATTTTTAAGAATTATTATGTGTCAAAAAAAATTAAAATTTGTCAAAAAAATAAATTTTGGCACTATTTTAATTATGAAAATATGTTAATAAAAATTTTGTCAAAAATAGTATTTTTAACATATAAGTAATTGTAAAAAAAAAGTTTAAATCTTATTTTGATAAATATTGGCCATAAAAAAATAATTTATTAGAAAAATTTGAGAATATATTTTTTGTGATACTTATTAACAGTCAAAAATACTATTTATTTTTACATCTATTGACCATAAAAAATTCTCAACAAAAAGTTTTTAACAAGGAATGAGATGAGATCTTGAAACTGAAGAATAAACTGAGATTTTGAAGATGAAGAATGAGTAGTATGATCCCAAATTGAGAACAGTGTAATGCCAAAATTGACGGAGCTCAACGAAAAAAAGGAATAATGGAGTATGTTGAAAACAAATAAGTGTCAAAATTGAGGAATAATTTTCTACAATCAAATTATAAATAAAAAAAATAGAAAATTTGACATTTGTAATATTTGTAAAAAATATATATTAATTTTTACACTTAACTATGGCTGTAAAAAAAAATCATGTTAAAATAGCTCTCGTTTCTTGTAGTGTTACACACTTTTGTTTATTTTCTATTAATTATACGGTCACTAATCAGTCCAAAAGAAGATTATTGTTTGGCCAATTAATAGAAAATATATGCAGTAATAAATAGGTTGCGAAGTTTAAGTTTCCATGTGCACATTTAGTTGGTCCAAAGAAAGGCTTAATGTATGACAAAATTTTTTTACAAGATTTGATTATTGCAATGAGATTATCACTTATCGTTAATTTTTCTATCCAAAGATTGAAAATTAATGTTCTAGATATCTCAATATGATTTTTTTTTCATTATTTAACTAATATTTACTGCATATTTTTTTGTTCTAATCCAGAAACTATGACTTCAACTACCAATGTTTCTGCACAAATTGGCAGTATTCCTATGTTGAATGGTTCAAACTTTAAGTTTTAGAAGGATACCATGGAGATTGTCATCAGTTGTATGGATCTGGATATATATCTTCGAGAGGAAAAACCCACTTCCACTCCAAAAAATCCCAATGAGGTTAAAATAGAGAACTGAGAGAGATCCAATCGAATGAGCATTATGATCATGAAATGCTCAATTTCTGAGGCGTTTCGGGGCTCAATTACTGAGGATAAAGATGCCAAACAGTTATTGAAAGAAGTTGAAAAATGCTTTGCTAAGAATGAAAAGGCGGAAGCAAGTAACCTTTTGAGCAAACTTGTCTCCATGAGTTATAAAGGTAAAAGGAACATAATAGAGTACATTATGGAAATGTCTCATCTTACTTCTAAATTGAAAGCACTAAAGTTAGAGTTGTCTAAAGATTTATTCGTGCATTTCATTTTGATCTCTCTTCTCGCACATTTTCGACAATTCAAAGTGAGTTATAACATTCTAAAGGACACTTGGTCTCTAAATGAGCTTATATCTCACTGTGTGTAAGAAGAAGAGATGCTACAGCAAGATAGGACTGAAAGTGCTTACATGGTTTCATCTTCTCAGTATAAAAGAAAGCGTGATACTACTACGGATGTGCCTTCTCAGCAGAAAAAGGCTAAGAAACAGGACCAAGCTTCAACTTATTTTTCTGTAAGAAGGTGAGATACATGAAGAATGATTGTACCAAATATGCCACTTGGCGTACAAAGAAGGGTATGATTCTTACTTTCATTTATTCTGAAGCTAGTTTAAGTTATGCACCTGTTAATACTTGGTGGGTAGATTCTGCTGCTACTACTCATCTAAGTGTTACTATGCAGGGTTGCTTGTGGAACCGACTATTAAGTGATGCTGAAAGATACATCTATGTGGCAGACAGTAATATAGTTGCAATCGAAGCTATAAGAATCTTTAAATTATGTTTCATGAGTGGATTTTACTTGGATTTATTTGAGATATTTTATGTACTGTCGTTTAGGCAAAATTTAGTTTTTGTTTTTCGTTTAGACAAATTGGGTTATTTTTATTCGTTCAAAAATAATAAAGTCAGTTTTTTTTATAATTCGAATAATATATGCTCTGGTCGTTTGATGAATAATCTATATAGGCTTGATTTGAATTCTTATAATAATGAAATACTGCAAACATGTACAAAACAAAAACTAAATGAGAATTCGGCATCATTATGGTACAAACGCCTAGGTCATATCTCTAAATAGAGAATTCAGAGGCTCATGTCAGATGAGATTCTTAGACCTCTAAATTTGGTGGACTTTGAAGTCTGCATTGAGAGCATAAAGGGAAAAAGGTCAAACAAAAAGAAATTAAGTGCCGAGAGAGCTAAAGATGTCTTAGAATTGATACATACTGATATAGTGGCCCATTCTCTACTGTCTCTTGGAATGGACAACGGTATTTTATTACGTTCATAGATGATTACTCTTGTTATAGGTATCTATATTTAATTCATGAAAAGTCACAAACCTTGGATGTTTTCAAGTCTTTCAAAGCTGAAATTGAACTTCAACTTGGAAAGAAAATTAAAGCTATCAAATTTAATTGTGGTGGTGAATACTACATAAGATATGACGGTTCATGTGAGCAATGTCCCGAGCCTTTTGCTCTTTTCCTAGAGGAGTACGGTATTGTTCCCCAATACACCATGTCAGGAAAACCTAGCATGAATGGTATTGCAGAGCGAAGGAATCGAATTCTTAAGGACATTGTGAGAAGTATGATTAGTCATTCTTCCTTACCTGAATCACTCTGGAAAAAAGTCTTAAAGACCGCAGTGTACATCCTTAATAGGATGCCAAGAAAAATAGTTAACAAATCCCATATGAAATTTGGACTGGAAAAAGGCCCAGTATAAAGCATTTACACATTTGGAGATGTCCAGCTGAGGCGCGACCTTATAGGCCGCATGAAAGAAAATTGGACTCTAGAACAATTAGTTGCTACTTTGTTGGTTACGCTGAGCATTCATGGGGTACAAGTTTTACAATCTTGCATCAAGGTCTACTTTTGAAACGAAAAATGCGAGATTTTTTGATGATGTTGAGTTTTAGAGGAAGAAAATATTAGGAATGTTACTTTTGATGAGGATTCTGTAACTAATAATGATCAGGTCTTTGTACCTATTATTGTTCAAGATGTAGTTATAGTACAAGAGCACAATGAGAATATTATTGTTACTCAAGATACCACTATAGTACAGGAGAATAATGAGAATCCTCTTCAATTTCAACCCATACAGTAAGCTCAACAACCTCAAAAAGTGCCATTAAGGAGATCCAACAGAGAAAGGAAAAGTACAATTTCAGATGAATATATAGTCTATCTCCAAGAATATGAGGATGGCATTGGTTTGACAGAAATGACCCAATCAATTTTCTTCAAGCTATGTAAAGTTCTAACTCTGAAAAGTGGATCGATGCCATGAAAGAAAAGATGAAGTCTATGAAAGACAATGACATTTGGGATCTAGTAAAATTACCTAAAGGTGTGAAACCAATTCGTTGTAAATGGATATTTAAAACCAAAAGGGATTCTAAGGGTAATGTCGAGAGATATAAAGCTCGCCTAGTCGCTAAAGAGACTTTCTCTCCAGTAAGACTCTTTTAGAACCATAATGGCACTAGTAGCTCATTTTGACTTAGAGCTACATCAGATGAATATAAAGACAGTGTTTTTCAATGGTGAGATTGATAAAATGATGTATATGGTCCAACCAGAAAATTTTATATCAGGAGATTCAAAATCTATGGTTTGTAAGTTAAAGAAATCCATCTATGGTCTTAAAAAAGCTTCCCGTCAATGGTATCACAAGTTTCATCAAGTCATTACCTCATATGGTTTTAAGGTAAATATCATAGATGAATGTGTATACCGCAAGTTCAATGGGAATAAATACATATTTTTGGTCTTATATGTTGATGACATTCTACTTGCCAGTAATGACATAGGTTTGTTGCATGAAACTAAAAAAATTTTATCAAACAAATTCAAAATGAAAGATCTTGGTGATGCCTCTTTTGTATTAGGAATCGAGATACTAAGAGATCGCTCTTAAGGTATTCTTGGATTATCACAAAAGAACTATATCGAAAAGATTTTAAGTAGATATGGCATGAAATTTTATAGACCAATGGACACACCGGTAGCTAAAGGAGACAAGTTCAGTCTCAAGCAATTTCCTAAAAATGATCTTGAAAGGACAGCAATGCATGATAAACCTTATGCATAAACATTAGGGAATTTAATGTATGCTTAAGTCTACACACGTCCTGATATATCATTCATAATGGGAGTGTTGGGAAGATACTTGAGCAATTCGGGCATGGATCATTGGATAGTTGTTAAACGCGTAATGCGTTATCTGAAGAGAACAAATGATTACATGCTTATTTATCGGAGATAAAAAAATTTGGAGATCATTGGGTACTTTGATTCCGATTTTGCAGGATGCCAATATAGTAGACACTCTACTTCAGGCTATGTCTTCATATTGGCTGGAGAAGCTATTACATGAAAGTCTAACAAACAGACTCTTGTAGCTTCCTCAACAATGGAGGCAGAGTATGTTGCTTGCTTTGAGGCATCCAAACATGGCATATGGTTGTGAAAATTTTGTCATTAAGCTTCATATAGTAGATAATATTGAAAGGCCATTAAAGATATTTTGTGACAATAAGTCAGCAGTACTATACTTCAACAACAATAAGAGTTTGATAAAATCGAAACATATAGACATCAAGTTCTTAGTTGTTAAGGAGAAAGTTCAAGAAAAATAGATTTCTATAGAACATATAAAAACAGAGTATATGCTAGCAGACCCATTCATAGTTATCAGAACCGAACCGATGATCGAATCGGTCAGGCTACTGGGTCACTGGTTCAACTGGTGGATCACTGGTTCAATCGATTAACCCGGTCCCACATAAGTAAAGCATATAAAATAGCCAAAAACTTAAAAATTAAAATTTAAAATACATATCTTCAATAACATTTTAATAAACATTAAGTCTCAAATTCTAAAAATAAGTAATACAAAAATAAATATAAAATTTGTTAGTACTATTACATTAGTATCTCAATTTAACACAATAAAAATAACAATCCATGGATTATATCCAAGAAGTAATTTCAAAGTCTGGATATCTTTCTTCATCTGACAAATCTGGAGCTACATCTTGATTGGTTTCATTCTGATTTGTATTTTTCACAAAATTATTATTAGCTTCATCATCATCTCGATCATTTTCCAGATTCAATTGATCTAGCATTTCAATAATGTTTCACAAATCATAATCAATAATAAGGCAAAATATTTGGTTAAAGCATTACAAAATCATCCTTAACAAAAACATACCCATATCATTTAAAGTTGATTGAAGAGACATATTTGCAAGATCATTCCGTAAAGCATCAACTTTTTCAAGAGTTAAAAATGGTGGTGAATCTTCCATAATCCATTTCGAATGATCCAAAAATGCATCAAGACAAATTGGATCATAACTTTGTATTTTCATTCGATTTCTATATTATCAATTAACTTGATTATTCTTATTATAACTAAAATTTAAAATAATGCCTTCAAGAAAGAATAATAAAAAAGTACCTTTGTTGTAGCCTTAAGTTGTAATGAACAGAAACAAGATCATTAAGTTTCTGATACTCTAACCGATTCCTTTTCTTTGAGTGAATGTGTTCAAAAATACTTGAGTTACGCTCACAACCTAAAGAACTACAAATTTGACTCAAAACACGAATCGCTAAATTTTGCAAGTGTAGTGCTCCACATCCATAAGATTCTCACCATTGATCTTAACATAAAAAGAAAATAATATATATAATCATAAAAATCAAATCATAAACATATCACAATCATAAAAGACTAATTTTAATAAGAAATTTACCAGGCATCACTGTGCTTCACTCACGTATTGCAAACTGTCTTCCAAAGTCTTGTTCAGCATTCTTAAAGATTCTCATCTCACTTGTCAATTTAGAATTCAAATCTGTAAGCATATCTCTCAATGAAATCTAGTAGGCTAGAATTTGTTTGCTTGTTCTTTTCAAATTCTCCAACATTAAATCGAAAATCTGGATTTAACCAATAACCAGCAGTATGAAGATTTTTTCGAAGTTGTGAATCCCAACGTGTATCTAAAATCTTCAAATAAGGATCAACAACCCTCTTTCTTTTTTGAAACATCTTCACTATCTCTTTCCTAACCTTATAAATAGCTTGATAAAGGAAACTCATTGCGGCTCTATCTTTACTATCCACAATACACAATACACAAACAAGTGGCTCAGTAAGCTTAACAATATCAGTGCATTGATTACAAAATTTAGAATCTAAGACTTGATTCACAAACTTTTTAGCTTTGGCTTCTTTAGAGTAAGCTGAGATTGTCCATTCTCTGGATATCACCATAACTCTCAATGCATCATTTTAAGCTAAAATATTTTGTAAAATAATAAAATTAGTGGCAAACCGAGTTGGAGCTGGACGAAGTATTTCTTATTCACCTGTGAACTTTATCATCAAGTACAAAGGATGGAAATGATTATAGATATACTTCGTAATCATTGAAGCTTGTGACATAGTTTCACTCACTTCCTCTAACTTTCTAATATCCTAAAACATCAAATTAACATAATGTGCTGCACAAGAAGACCAATATAATCTAGGAAACTCCGATTCCAACAGCCTTCTAGTAGCAACGTAATTTGCAGTATTATCTATCACTACATGTACAACATTCTCAGGACCAACAAATAATATAACATCCCTAAGTAATTTAAACAAAGAGTCATCAGTTTTTGAGACACGAGAAGCATCAGCTGACTTTAGAAAAACAGTTCCTTTAGGGCAATAAACCAAAAAATTAATTAAAGTACGCCTACAATGATTAGTCCATCTATCGGCCATGATAGTACATCCAGTTTGTTTCCAAATCTCACGATAATTTTCAATCATTTTCTTTACATCTTCAACCAATTTACTCAACAAATATCCACGAACTCTTCCATAATTTGACCCTTTATACCCTATACCCATGTTTGCAATAGCATCAATCATTGACTGATAATAAGCTAAAATAACCACATTAAATGGCACAGAGGCATTCATCATCCATCTCGCAATAGCAATATCACACTTCTCCACAATTTTTTTGCTTTGAAGAACACTTTTGATAATTGGTTCTTGGTTGAGCTCACAGGTGTTGCTGCTAATGGAAAAAAAAGATTGTAATTCCTTGAGTTGTTTTTCTTTTCTAGAGCTAGGTGCTGGAAGCCTTGATTTTGTTGTTGTCACATCTCATTACGTTCAATCTCATCAAATTCTATTTCAACTTCATCACAAGCATTATAACTTTTTGCATATTCTTCTTGAGTTTTTCTTTTCTTGGTTCAAAGATCTTTAATGTTTTGATTGAATTGGTGTCTCACTACAGCTGGCACCTTTCGACATGCCTCAATATCTCCACCTTTTCCAGCCAAATGATGCTTGTAAGAACCGGCTTAACCGCTTTAATAAAATAATAATTTTTAAGTGTCCGGAGTAGATTCAAAATTTAGAAGTTTTAATTTGAAAATATAAAAGTGAAATTTGATTTCAATGAATTTTTATGAGTTGGAAAATGTATCTTCTGTGAAAGATTTTTTTGTAAAAATGTGCATCGGTGCTTAAGCCGGCAGTACCGGCTCTAAACTGTCCGGTACCGTGTTTTGAGAAAAATAAGATTTTGAAACTTGATTTATTATTTTAAAAGGACAAAAAATAATTTAGAATAAAAACCGGGCACTAATCTTAAAGGTTTTGACTCAAAGTGGTGCAAACGGATCTAAAACGCTAACGGGTTGGACCAGGCCCAAACCGAACCCAAGGCCCAACATATATAAAGCCATTTAATGAGCATTCAGCTCATTTTTTACCTAAGAGAGAGTGGGGGGCGCTGATGGTGAAGAGAGAAGGGGGATGACACTATTCACCTTCTCCTTGTTCTAGCCATAACTTGAGCTACGGAGCTCTGATTGACGAGCCGTTTGCGACCACGTGAAGCTCTCGTCGAGCTTTTCATTTCTATCTAAGCAAAGCTGGTAAGAAATCACGGGGGGGGGGGGTCATAAGAAGAATTGGTATATGAACTAATTTAATAGAAGATGAGAATACGTGGAAAACACAGGGAGATTATAAGAAGAATTGGTCTATGAACCAACAAGGTAAAAATGGTATTAAAGTAACAATTAAGAATAAAAAAAATAACGTAAGTAGAAGAGTGAATTAAGTTTTCATTTTGTAACCTGCAGCATGTCATAGAAAAAAGAATTAACAATGAAAAGGAAGAAATTATCAAGTTAAATAAAAAATTCTGCAAGAACAAGAGAGTACCTAGACAAACAGAGAGAAAAAAGAACGGAGAGATAGAGAATTGAAAGGACAGGGAGAAGAGAGTACCTTGCTGGGAACAACGATGCGTAGAAAAAGCTTAAACTAGGGAAAATAAAAAGGAAAAAAAATTTCATAAAAAAAAAAATCCGTGCCCACTTGTTGAGTCCCGCTACACATCCAAGTAATTTTACATCTAAGTTCATTTAAGTCATTTAGTTTATGCTGCGGGGCTTTGTCTTCTTCTTCTTCTTTCTCTTTCTCCTCCTGCTTCTTCTTCTTCTTCTTCTTCTTCTTCTTCTTCTCCTTTTTCTTCATCTTTTTTTCATTATCATCATGATCACCACCACCATACCACCACATCCATCTCCTCCTCCTCCTCCTGTTTCTTTTTTATTTGAATTTATTTGATTGCCTCATTTCTTTTCTTCTTCCTCCTCCATCATCCTTATTGTCATCACCAACAATACTAACATTTTCCTAACATCTTTATTGATTCTGATTCTCTATGGTGATCGAATGAACAAAAAATATTATCAAAACGAAACCATTGTATAATACCAAATGAAGCAAAAATGGTCCATTATATAAATTTGAATTCAGAAACACCTGCGTCTCAAATGGACCAAAAATATTATCAAAACTAAACCATTGTATAATACCAAATAAACCAAAAATTGTCCATTATATAAATTCGAATTCAGAAACACTTGCGTCTCGAATGAACTAAAAATTAGCTCAAAACGTAACCATTGTATAATACCAAATGAACCGAAAATTGTCCATTACATAAATTCGAATTCGATGATAACGATAACGACGATACATATTAGAAGAAAATAATGATAATAACGATGATGATTATGATGATGATGATGATGATGATGATGGAGGAGGAGAATGATGAAAAAGAAAGAAGGAGAGGAAATTCCAATAGGAGGAGGAGGAAGAAGAGGAAGAGGTGTTGTTGGTGACGACAGTAACGAAATTGAAAAAATAATAAGAAAAAGAGGAGAAGAAGAAGACTCGTAGCATCCGGAGTGAAGCAGCACAGGGGAAGAAAATGGGAAAAAGAAACGTCTAACTCAAATCACTTGGATGAACTTGGATGTGGAGAATTACTCCCTTTTTAAATTTCGTATCTATCATTGTCCTTTATTAAAAAGTGGACACAAAAATAAAGAAAATTTGTCCAATATCTACTTTTAAATACTTTTTAAACATTTATTATTCATGTGTTTGTGTCTTGTCTCCAAAAACAAAAACAGCCTAAATGTTCAGCTTCCTTGTCTCTATCTGCATTATTCCGATCCTCATGATCAACCTCACCTCCGGATACCATTACAGATAGAATTAAGTGAAAGAGAGAGAAATGCATGGCTAGAATCACGAATGGAACAGTTTGCTCATGTTCCAATGAAACACACAAAAATTGAAAAAAAAAATCCAAAATAACCCCTGACAATTACTTCGAAAGACAACAAGGCTCTTGATAAAAAAATATCCAATTCAGCCCCTGACAATTACTTCGAAAAGACAACGAAGCTTCTGTGCCAAAAAAAGTCAACGTTATTTTTTTTGGCACAGAGGTTAATAAGTCCTAAAAAAATATCAAGGACTGAATTGGATGTTTTTTTTCTTGAGAAGCTCGTTATCCTTTCGAAGTAATTGTCAGGAACGAATGTGTATTCACTCCACAAAAATTCTAGCGGAGTAGACTCAAACTCTAATGGGCACGTCAAATTATCATTCGTTTTTAGTTAATGCTATTATTTTATTAACAAATTATTGACTTGGAAGAATAGCTTCTTCTTTTTTGATAGACATATGCTACATATAACAAAAACGAAATACATGCTTTTGATAAAACAGGGGAAAGAGATGTATTGGATAATGGAAAGAGAGAATTGAAGCGGATTGAAGCATGTCAAGTTTGATTTTTTTTTTTCTTTTATATAGTTGTTTAATAGTTTTGAGTTTCACATCATTATTTGAAAAATAATGAGCATAACGTTTGATTACAAAAAAATCTTAGTAAACAAATTTAGAGACTTATATATTTAATTACGTAACTTTTTTTATTTTCTGGATAGTTATTGATACATAAATGAAAAATTCAACTAATTCCACTTGGAAACTATATTTCATCATGATATTTCTTTATTCAAAAATTTAATATCGTTTTAAAAATATTGAATTTATATATTGTATTATTTAACCGTATATTCACTATATGCATTGTTTGAATATAAGATAAAAAATGAGAGAAAAGGAAATTAAAAAAAAAAGAAAATAAGAGAAAAAAAAATAAATAAATAAAATTTGTGTTGTTGGACGAAGAAAAAATATTCTTTTATTTGAATGAAAGAAAAAGTAAGAAAAGAAAAAATTATAACAGAATAAAATTACATTAATACTTTTATCTATATTATATATAAATTATAATTGATTTTTTTTACCAAAGATATGAGACTCGAACTCGCAACTTCTTAAATGAGTATGGAGAGACCATGTCATTTGAGCTATAACTCATCGACTATAAATTATAATTGATTAACATAATTGTAAAGAATAAATTTATAATTTTATCTTTATTTACATCTTTTTCATCGTTTTTTTCTCATCTTGGAAGAGAAAAGTTATATGTGGGTTTCACATTATTTTTTTCTTTTCTATTCAATTTTTTTCTCATTCAAATAATTTTTTTTATTTTCTTTTTTTACATTTTTTTTTACTAAAAATAAGAGATTCGAATCTGCAACCTCTTAATTGAGTATGGGGAGACTATGCCATTTGAGCTATAACTCATTGGCTACATTTTCTTTTCCTTCAAACCCCTTTAATCCAAACAATGTATAAATATTCTTATCCTGTTTATACAGGCTAAATCCGTTCTTTTTTGGTTATTTTGTTGTGTGTCCTTTTTTTTTATGAACAAAAAAATAATCATATTAAAAAGTCAATTTAAGAGTATAGTTAACTAAAGTTAATTAGTTAAAAAATAAAAAATAATCTTTTATTATTCTAATTTTTTAAATTTTAAAATTAAAAATAAAAAAATAATTAAATTGATTTATATTATTGTTGATTCCCTGTACTTTTTCGTAGAGGGAAAAAAAAAAGGTAAAAGAGGGCAGTTTAGTTCAAAATGTGGTATGTTCAACGGCAGTTTGGCAGGGAGCAAGAAAATAGCAATTTAATGGTATTGTTACGAATCACGTGAATAATTTAATGGTTGTGGGACGAAGCACGTGTGCATTGTGCGTAAATGCAGCCACGCCAATAAAATAGCTTTGCGGCTCTACATTTTACATGCACCTCTCTTCTCTTGGCTGCGAATGCCGCTTCCACAGTCAATGCAAGTCGGCAACCTAAGGTGCTGCGTGCCATTTCACTCTTAAAAATACTATTTAAATATTAAAATTAATTAGTAAAATTAATTATTATATATTTTATATAAATATAAATAATTTAATTTATTTTAAATAATAATATTAAATTTATTTTATTTAATAATTATTAATTTTAATAATAATTAATAAATATTAAATAAAATAAATTTTAATTATTTTTAATTAATTTTTTATTATTATATCTTTTCATATTTTTAATATATATTTTATACTAATAATTAATTTTAGTATATATTTAGCATAATTATTTTATTTTAATTACCCTAAACCATTTTTCTATATATATTATTAATTAAGTATCACACTTTTCTATTAAACTAATTTATATAAATTTCCAACCATTTAATTTGGAATTAAGGTACTTTTATCCACCAAGTCTGGTTGTTAGGGTATTGAGGAATCAGGATTATGTATAAAAAAATATAGCAATTAATAATTTTATATATATTCTTTTATCCTTTGAGAATATAATCTTTTAGCTTTAGTTCCTCATTTTTAATACCTGTATCATGTGATTTAATTAGTATGAAATTAACCTAATATGTAATTAAGGTGCCTCGTATTCTTTGAACTTATTATTTATTCATGTTATCTGACAACACAGCCAATATTTTTTATTACTATTCACACAAAAATAATTAGAATAATTTTCCTATAAAAATGATAATATTAAAATTTTATTTAATATATTTAAATAAATTAAAATTATTTTAACCATCTTTATATGAGTATTCGTCGTACTTTATTTATTTATACGTATAAAATTAGGCATAACTAATTAAAACATAAAAACGAGACACCCAATTCATAAAACACCTTCCTTAAAAGAATACTAATTAATTTAATAAATGACAGATTGCACTTTCTAATTAATGATGTTCTGCGTAAATTCAAAATTAATAAGATTTAATTTGCACTAAATTTCTAAGTGTACTCACATATCATTAGTTAATTTTATTTAGGAGAGTTCTCTGGTGACCAAGATAGTAGTGACCAAGAGTGATTAAAGATTGATCCACAAATAAGAGGTTGACATGTGAAATGATTGATTATAATGAGAATCATTTTAAAAATATGTTTTTGTGAATTACATTAAAACAAAGAGCCATAATTTTCACAAATTTTCAAAAAAAAATTTGTGGACCTTTGACAATGTAGACAAAAAATTAGAAATGCTAATTATAAGAAAAAAAAAAAGAAAAATATAAATACACAAAAAAAAAAGAGATAAATAAAAAACTGTGCAATTAATAAAAATGAGAAACCAAGCAAAAAAAAATAAAAAATAAGAAACTACGACATTAATTTAAAGTTAAAAAAAAGATTATTTTTTTTTATCTTATATTATTCATTTAAAGAAAGAATCAATAATTATTAATAGTTATATAATAAAAAATTAAAAAAATCAAAATATAATGCAATTAAATGAGGTTTTACTCAATTTGTTGGTTTTGGAATTCAATTACGTAAATTTAAAAATAAAAAAAAATATTTTTTATAAATTTTAAATTAATGCCGTAGTTTCTTATTTTTTATTTTTTTTACTTGGTTTCTTATTTTTATTAACGGCACAGTTTTTTGTTTATCCTTTTTTTTCGGTGTATTTATATTTTTCTTGTTTTTTTTCTTATAATTTAGCTTTTCCCATTTTTTGTCTACATTGTCGAAGGCTCACAAATTTTTTTTTGAAAATTTGTGAAAATTATGGCTCCTTGTTTTAATGTAATTCACAAAAATATATTTTTAAAATGATTCTCATTATAATCAACCATTCCACATGTCAACCTCTTATTTGTGGGTCAATCTTTGGTCATTCTTGGCCACTACTACCTTGGTCACCTGAGAACTCCCCTTTTATTTAATGTCTACAACACTTAATATACATGGCAGGTTTTTCTTACTATATGAACACATTTTTTCTAGCATTAAACAAAATGAATGCTAAAAGAACATTAAAAAAAAAAGTAATTTGAGAATTACCAAAGAGATAACAATTAACAATAATATTACAAGAAAAAAAGAGAGAGAGAGTGAAATATATGCATAAAAGTAAAACTTAAATGATAATTAGTTAGGTAGCTAGCTAGGGTTTGAAGCATGATTTTTTTTTTCTCATATCCAAAGAAGTAAAAGTAGATATTAGGTAGCTAGCTAGGGTTGAAGGTAGGTAACTTAGTTGTGAATTGTGATGGGTACGTATAAGGATATAAAAGCACGTGTAAATTGATGGTGTGGAAATTTGAGGTCGACGGCATTCACAAATGAGAAATAATAGGTTGTGGGGTCAGCGGGGTGTTACTAACATTAGGCAGTCACTATTAACATGCATGATCCAGTGACTACTTTTGTAGGATCAAGCATGTCACAACTCACATCATTATTAATTGTTTCCTTGTTAATGTGACGGGCATGTGCTGCAAATCAGAAAAGAGCATGAAACACGTGAATAAATAAAGAAGAGCGTACAACTCAAGAGTAGCTTCAAGTTGGGTGTGTACATAGACAGCTCCCTCGCAAGTCGCAACCCCACCGCCAATGCAACAACGCCTTTATTTATTTATTTCATTTTATTTCCGTGTTTCGCAACACAAGCCTCTTCGTTTTCATTTCAATTCCCACCCACCCACCCCTAAAATATATATACGCCTCTCATCCCTCATCTCTATTTCAACATTATTCTTCTTTCTTAACTCTTCAAAAAGAAAAAAAAAAAAAAAACATACTTTCCGTCTCTCTCGATGAGGAGGAACTGCAACTTAGAACTACGGCTTTTCCCTTCTCCTGCCTCCGACCACCGCTCCATGGAAGAAGAAGAAAGTAGGAGTAGCCCGTTACAAGGACAGCAGACACCGCAATCACACCCACTCACCATATTCTACGATGGCAAGATTTCCGTTTGTGACGTCACTCAATCTCAGGTACGTACATATCTAATTGAAAACGTCTAGACCAGTAACTTTTTCAAATTCTAACCAACATGTAATCAGCAAAGAAAAGTGAACCATTGGATGAAATCTCACACCAATCTCATACCATTAAAATCATCATTGATGGCTATTTGATGGCTACAAATCACAAAAGTTGCTGCCCCTAACACTCTTCTATTTAATTTCCTCCGATGATGAAATTCAATAATGTATTTACTAGGTAAATTAAATGGTTCAATTTTACGCAGGCAAGATCCATCTTAATGCTTGCAAGAAAAGAATTGGAGGAAAGAGTGAGGACACCAACATCAACTGGGTCTTCAGTGGAGCCATGTTCACCAGCATTGCTTCAATCATCGTCACAGCAACAACAATATTATAATAATAATTTGCATAGCCCCGGGAGTAGTCTTTCCATGAAAAGATCGCTGCAGAGGTTTCTCCAAAAGAGAAAGAACCGCCTTCAGGAAGCATCCCCCTACCATCACTAGCTACAACCAAAACTATATAAGCTAATTAAATAGAGATATTTCAAAATTTTGGTTGCTTAATTAATTAGCTTTCTGCCTTCTATGAAACATATATATATGGACAATCAATGGTTTGTAAATTATGTAGCTTAGCATTTCTTGATCAGCTAGCCTTACTTCTCATGCCATATGTTATTTGGTTTCTTCATTAATAATATTATTTTATTATCTTCTTTTTTACCATAATTTGTTAATGATTAACCACTACATATACTAAATACACCTACCTCATTATCTTACCCGCCAATACATAATAATAATAATTTGACATACCAATTATATGTATCCACGTTTCAATAATTGATCTGGTAACTCTGTATTTGAATATCTCACAAAAATAATGGATATATCATATATCATATATCACGGATAATTAATATAAAAATGATGAGACTTTATTTATTCATATGATTAGTAAAATAGCAATTCATTGTTATAGAAGCTGTATTTTGACTTGGAAGCTAATTCAGGTGATTGATGGTGTTATTCTTCTCAAGTTACGTGATTCTATCTGAGACAAAATTAAATGAGACCGAAAAAATTACTCTATACAAGTTTAAGTGGAGGAACTGGAAAAATTACTCTATACAAGTTTAAGTGGAGGAACTGGTTCCAACATATATATAAAAGTATAGGTAGACAATAAAAATCCTAAATAATGTGAACAATAGATATATATCAAATATTCATTCCACCATGTGTACGAATGGTTATTTTAATATTAAGATTTAAGTAAATAATTTAGAGAAAAACAATTAAGAATTAAACCCACCAAGTAGCTAGTCCACATTCAATTCATCAGACAATATATGTTAGCCGCCGCCCACTCCAAAGTTGGCAAAGCTGCTTTGGCTAAAACAATCTCTAGTTAATCACCCATTATTATTGATGCCATGAAATCAATTCTTCAAAAAGTTTAAGTTGATAGTAGAAATAGATAAATAAATAATTATATTTTTAATACATTTTTTTACATAATATAAAGGTATTTTTTGAATTTGCATAAATTTTTTATATAAGTTTTTTAAAGATCAAACTTCAAACTTTTCCAGTTATAAAAATTCTGATATTATGCATGTTGTAGAGTTATTTCTCTCAAAAAATTTAAACCGATAAAAAAAGAAAAATAATTGGTTATATCTCTAACTAGTATCTTTTAATCACATTTGAGATTATTGATATTCATCTTTATGCCCTAAATATTATATAAAAACAAAAAAAAAATGAATATATAATAGAGTCCCGTTATTATTATGTCCTTAATTATTACATAATATTTTTGAAATGAAGAATGTCATATAAATTGTTTAATCAAATAACCACCCTTATTCTCTTGTTTAATTTGTGCGTTATACTCTTTTGAAATTAGAGGGAAATCATTATCACCATCAACTTTATAGTATTTTAAGCACTCAAAAAGGATGCTTCCTATTTAACATTATTATAAGATTCTTGTGATCATTAATTTCCTTCCCTTCTCGTCTCTTAATACCCCTACAAGACTAAAGGAAAAAATGGTCCAATATGGGAAGCATAAATATGCCATACTTGTTACTTGTTACTTTCATTAGTACGGGAAATGGTTTGAAATTTTTGATAAGAGATATGCCACCAATTAGAATCTATATATATGTACATTCATAGCTTTTATCATATCTGGAGAGTACTGCACCAGCATATGTTAGATGTACCTGAATTAAATCCATGATTCATAAGGCCTCAAAAGATATTCTCTACATGCTTCATTACCAAAGTGACCTAACTTTCAATTATTGTACTTCTATATGAACTTAAATTAAAGTTCTTTAATTTTTGTCGGTTTAAAATTAAACAATGAATACTCCACTAAAAAATCTTGTTAATAAGTGTCTCAAAAACATTAGTTAAAAATACTAAACAGAGAGAGATTTTCATTGAAAATTCAAAATAAATATTTATTTTCAAATTCTTTTATACGGTTAATATATTGAAAAAATAAAACCCTTTTTTCTTTGTCTTCTTAATCGATATCCAAATCCATATTAAGACTGCTCCTGTTTCTGAAACATTTACATGAGAGTGATGAAACACAGCATTGAATACTCTCCGGAAATTGCAGAAACATTTTGTATATACATAATTTTGTTTTGGGAAATGATGGTGTGGCACGTCTTTAATGGACGCGTGGCTCATGTTGGGATAGTATAGCTAGGACCATGTTACGATTTGGTATGAAAAGAAGTGTTTGAATTTAGTTTTGGCTTAGCTATTGAATTTAGTTTATAATAACTTAATTAATTGGCTTGAGATGTATATATATAAAAAATATTAAGTTGAAGAAAATGGGAGCTAGGTTGTGACGAAAATGAAGATACAAGGAAGGTGGACTTGTCGTGTCAAATATGTGTGGGTTTCCTCTTTCCTGGAACGTGTGTGTGTAGCACCACATTCCCAAGAATTTCCTCCACTTGTGTATTATTATTTACGAGAACCTTCCTTTGCTGATCAAACAGATCAGAAATTTCTCTGAATTACTACTATCCAAGTTAGTGATTGGAGATAGATGGTGTTTATTCCAAATTAAATGTGACCAAAATATACATATACACCATTCCCTCTCCTATGCTACTTTTTATGATTATAATTAGGCTCCTAACAACAAATTAAATCCAAGTAAAACGGCGTTAAAAAGGAGCTAATTCTCAGAATCACCAACACAGATATGCAAACTGTAAGAACATTAACCAGTACCGTAGATACTGATTAGCTAAACTCCCTATATTATTTTGATACAAAAGAAAGATAGATATAGATTTACCAAATTCCAAATTCCAACATCACCAAGTGCAAGGAAACAAGCCTGGTTATTATTAGAAATTTATTCAATACATACAGTGGATCATAAAGTAGCAGTCACTCATGGATGGCTTATTTTTAACACAAGGGTTTGTTTATTGAAGCAGGGAATAAAGAAAAAAGTTCATTCCAAAGTTCCTACTATTATCAGGTTTAACTAGCACCACCCAGTGGTGAAACAGAGCTGGAATCCTGTGTCAACTCATAGCCTGGGAGCAACTCTTGGGCGATCCCACTCTGTCATGACATGGTCGCGTGTTATCTCCTTGAGCGAACGGCAACCACTCAGCGCCATGGTTAGTTCAAACTCATCTCGAAGCATCTGAAGTGCTTTTCTTATGCCAGCCTCACCATCAGCAGCCAAAGAGAACACCACAGGCCTTCCAATCTGAAAATTGAAGTCAAAGCCAAGGCAATGGCAGCAATATGAAGTTGGCTCAATTTTAGATCACCTACCTAGGCTATGTATAATCAAACACTACTCGTAACCAATTAGCTTAGACAGAATTTTATGAGAAAAAATGGGAGATCAGAGGAAAGCATGCATCCATTGGTCACATATACTTACGAATACACCGGATGCTCCAAGAGCTAGTGCTTTAAAAACATCTGTCCCTCGGCGGACTCCACCATCCAGAAAAACAGGAACTTTTCCTTGTGCAGCTTTCACAACCTGTTATTAAAGGCAAACAACCAAAACCTTATGAAGAAAAATAATCTTGGTCTCTGATGCACCTTTAAACTTTGCATGCAATATACATGATTAAGCAAAGTTAAATAAGGCATGGGCTAGACTTCTATTCTACAACCAAGAATAATAACAAGATATGTCACGAAGTGATTTATTTCAATTTCAATTAATGTGAAACTTTCCTAAAATGATAAGGATAATGCAATACCTCTTCCAAAGCCATAATAGTTGCAGGGACATAGTCAAGTTGGCGTGCTCCGTGATTGGAAACAATGATCCCAGCAGCTCCACTTTGTATAGCTATCCTTGCTACATTATTCACATTCAAGATTGAGAAAACAATCCAAACAAAGAGAATATGAATGAGAGAGCATCAGAATATATCTGTTTGATATGCTTACTATCTTCGGCAGTGAGTACACCCTTCACAAGAATTGGCAATGAGGTGATTGTTTGCAGCCACTTCACATCCTGTAGCAAGGTTTAACTTGGTATCACTTTCACATTCAACATCCAAAATTAGGAAAGGCATATATGTAAAAATATTGATATCACCTTCCAGTTGAGAGACCGATCAACCTGGCCCGCAACATATGCAGCTAGACCGGAGTCGCTAGTCTGCAAGGACAGTGAGGTGATCTCGAAACAGTAATAGTTAGAAGATCATCAATGGAAAGAAGCATTTGATTTCAAAAATTAGTGTCACACACCTTATCTAGCTTTCCAAGGTTTAATCCTTCAAAATTCTTGAGTGTTAGGTGTGATGGTAAAGTAAATCTGTATGCAACACCATCAAACAACCACGTAACATATTTATATAAGATTCATCCACTCAACCATGAACAAAGACTTTCTTAAATTTTCATAAAAGAATGTTCACATTAAAATTTTTAAATGCTTGCCAACCTGTTCTTGATATCAGCCTCCCTTCGACCAAGAAGGGGAGTGTCCACAGTCAGGGCAATGGCCTTGAAACCAGCCCTTTCAGCTCTTCTCACAAGCTGTATAACAATATTTCTGTCTTTATACACCTAAGAGAAAAACAGCATGAAAATGGTTTAATTTATAATATTTTGTTGTTAACAAGGAAGAATGGAAGAAATTATTGCAGCCCCCCAAGGCTATTTAGTGAAAGGAAAGGAAATTCCTTGTGAAACTAATAATATCATTTCCTGTAAAAGAATCACAGCCATATGAAACAAAGGGTAATAAATTTCCTGTGACAATATGCAAGACTCAATCCGTAGTGCCAAAACATATAATGTCAGAAGTGCAGCAAAATTTAAAAAGAAAAAAAGAAAAAAAAATGGAGAGAAAGAAACAACTGTAATCAAAAGAATTTGTTTCACCTAAAGTGCTTGGACATGTTCTTGTATTTCAATGGGAAACTTGTAACTCTGATTATCACCTAAAAGGGAATCACGAAGCAAAGGAATCAGGGAAATGTATACCCACATAGAGTTGGAAAAAACGTATGCCGGGTCCTGTTGAAGCAACCTCCTCAACACTGGAAGTAGCCCATGAGGATAGAGTCTGTGGGTAAAAAAAATGAAAATTAATTTACCTGAAAAGTAAGGAGTACAAAAGATTTCATGCAGGTAACTAGGAATGCACCAATTTATAGTAGAATCAAATAATCTATAACAAATTACAGAGAAAACAAATATAGTTCTTGTTTGGGAACGAAATTCAGAACAAATATGATGAACACAAACCATGATTGTGCCAGCTGCTGCTGAAGCTCTAGCGGTAGCATATTCTCCTGCACAAGAGTTGCATGGATTGTTTGAAATAAGATTTTTCTATTTTTCTTTTTCTCAATATCAGTAACATCTTCAATTTAAAAGATTAAGAGTCAGAACTTATGACATACCTTCAGGGTGAGCCATCTTTTGCATGGCAGTAGGGGCAACCATGATAGGCATTGATATTTTGAAACCCAATACTGTTGTTGTCAAGTCGATCTCGCTTACATCAATCAGAATACGTGGTCGGAACCTGTTTCAAGTAAACCAAATGGACTTTGTGAAAAAGGCTTCTGCAATAAAACCAATGTTTAAAGATGTCTAAGAACAATGCATTACAAAATCCTTGAGAAAGCATTTCGGTTCTCTTTCAAGGACCATTGATCCTCTGCCCCTGATGCATAGTATTCATAAATCATCTTGGGCAGTTTCTCCTTTGCAATTGCCTCGAACTCGGTAACATTAGTTATCTCCATTGTACTAGGCATTACTTCTGATTTCTGAAATTAGATTAACACAAAGGTTAAATTACATGAATTCATATAAAATCAAATGCATTCCAAATCCATACATCGCATGCAAACTATACAATTACAAGTATGGATATATCTGGATAGAGACCTAGCAACATGCAATCATGAGAAAATCAAAACAATATAGTTATTTTCTGGTTCCCCTCAATTATCCACCATTATGGAATCTGTCTTTAATAAAAAAGTTCCGAGTCCATGTCAATTTCAACATGCATCAGCCCCACCACCACATGCAAAGCAGGATATTCTAAACTTTTCATGAGTATTTTGCGCAACAGGACCAGATAAATTTGAAGAAACCCATGATGGAAAACAACCTAAAAGATTAAAAACCCCAACTTTTCTAATCAAAACCTCAATAACACCCTAAACCATAAACTGTGATCAGCAGATAAAAAGCTGAAGTGTGAATTAAGACTTGAAAAGGAAATTGATCGTGTCAATTCTAATTATTCAATACAAGAGAATGATCAAGTATATCTAGAACTGCAAATATTAGTAAGCCAACCATGAAATTAGGCAGAATGATATGGAGAGCTGAAAAGGAAGAACAAACCTTTGATATATGAAGTGAGAAAGTGGAATGAGATGGGGGCAATTGGAAGAGGAGGGAAAGATGATATATGAGGAGAGAAAAGTGTGTTGAGTTGAGTCACGAGAGCGTGTGTGAGAGAGTATGTAAATGGAGACAATGAGAAAACGGCGGTGAATTGAAATAATAACAAAGGTAATGTGTGTAGTGACAAAAGGGTAAGTATCTTTCTTGACTCACATGTCATGAGATATTGAGATGTTATCAAATGAAAGGAAACAGTCAATTGTCCATTGTTTAATGAAGTTGAGTTATCAGATGAATATGTTTCATGGCTTCTACAGTTCCCAGGTCCCACTTCCCACTCTGCTACTATCCATTTTTTTTACTTGTACAGTTGTATGACACTACTATCCATTTACGAAATGAATCCTTTCAATTGTTAAAAAAATTAAAAGAGTAAAGTATGATTTATAATCTTTTAATATATTTTTTTTTATATTTTTTTTTAATCTCACTTATAATAATTAATAATAAGATATCACACTTTACTCTCTTAATTATTAAAAAAATTAAAGAAAATCCATTTTCATCCATTTCCCAGCTAGGTAAGTGATACGAAGTACATAAATATGTATTTTTTTAAATATTTATATTAAAATACGTAGTATGTCTTATCTCGTTTACACTGTAAAAGAGATAAAATAGTGCGAATAACAAGTGTATATCTCGTTTACAGTGTAAACGAGATAGATATAAACTTAATTTTGGGTGAGACTTATATATACATGTCGTTCACAACGAGTTTCCCATCTTTTCACTACTTTTTCCTCTCATCTATTTTTTCTGACTATATTATTGAGTAATACTAAGATGGCGCGCACGATAAACGTGATCCAGACATTAATCAACTGAACGCGACATGGCACGTCGTTGGAGTAGCCGACTTTGCGGTTAGTTTTGTTATCTTCACATTTATGTTATTGTATATTTGTATAGCTATTGTTAGAATACTTGTCAAGAACTAGAATACAATTTATGATTTAGGTGGTTAAATGCATGTTATCAGATGATAGGGGATGATTTTAGAAATGTGGTTCTGATTTTTTTGTGATTAAATTTTTAAGTACATAATTATTAATTTAGATATTAAATGTTGGAGTAGATGTTTTCCAACTCTTGAAGTTAATGTATTAATTACATGTTTTTTAATTTATTAATTTAGTTATTAAGTATCCAAATAAAGTTATTTTTTAAGTGAATAATTAGGTAATTTTGTATTTATCTAAATGAAATTATTAGGTAAAAGTTTGTTAATTAGATTATTGATTACTTTAGTAAATATTTTTATTTTAATTAACATATTGAATAAATGTTTATTAATTAACTTAGTAATTATTAACGTAAAAAGTTTTATTTAAATAAATTTGATAGTACATATTTGTAAATTTCTGTTAAATAAATGTATATAATAGTTAACTCAGTTTGTTATGTCAATGCACGCATATAATATTTTCTAATTGTGATCATTTATTTGTTGTCAACGGTCTCGCATACTTCTTCCTTGGCGAGTGAGTCACACGCTTCCACCATTGGACGCCATCGTCCCATATTTGAGGGAGGCTGCCTTCGGCGATACAGTGCCTCTCAGGAACTTTGTCTTTGATAACTTTCTGATCACAGTATTCGTAGAGTGCTGGCGTATGGAGACTCCACCTGCCATAGGGTGAGTGCACCATCACCCTGCAGAAACGTTGTGTACCACCTCGATCTATGCGCGTACAGAGAGGTAGTGAGGGTGCTTCCGTGATTTCTACAGATGGTATGACACCGAGACATGAGAGTTGGTGGAGTAACTACTTGGTGCCAGGCTTCCAGTGGTTCAGCAGCAGGGGCGCAGAGGAATGAGTCTTTCTCGTTGAAGCTGACATGGCTTTGGGACCAAGTCCGACATATGCCCGACACCACTGATCCAGAGACACTCCGACAGTATGCGAGGTGTTACGTCATGTTACTGATTGGGGGTTATCTGATAACGGACAAGTCGAACAATCTGGTCCATCTCCGATGGTTGCCATTACTTGCCGACTTTTAGACGTGTCGTGGTTTGTCTTGGGGTTCGGCAGTGCTTGCAGGGAGCTACCATTTGTTGTGCTCTGTAGCACTCCGAGGCACGACAGACATAGCTGGCTGCACTTCGTTGTTGATATTTTGGATATACCAAAGATTTTCACAGTGGTATCCACCTGACCGACAGGCCTTCTTGTGGGGTGTCATGTCATCTCAAATTAGTCAGGAAGAAAGATCATGACTCCGTACTCTCAGACTCCACAATTGCAATAGCAACAGGAAGGATATTGCTATTGTCGTCTTGTGCCACTGCAATAAGCAACACACCTCATATTTGCCATACAAATGCGTGCCTGATGGAGGAAAATTTTCGGTAAAGAATTTCACAAAAATGTCGCGTTGCAAGTATAGTTCTAAACTAACAAATTATCCTCGGTCAATGTTTAAATTGTTCGTCACAAATACAAACCCAATAAAATTAACCGAAGTATTCAAACCTCGGGTCGTCTCTCAAGGAATTGCAGGGAAGTATGTTTATTATTGGTTATGATATTGTATCTTTTTGGGTTTTGAGTTTAATAAGCAAGGAATGTAAATAACAAGAAAATAAATAACAACTAAGAAAAGTCCTAGCAATGGTTGAGAATCGGAATTCCCATCCTTATTATCATTATCAATTGTGATGGTAATTGCAACTTGCTCTCACTTAGTTAACCTCTAACAATTGAAGGAAAGTCAAGTGAGCAAATCAACTTGAGTTCACAAGTCCTAATCAAAGATTAGAGT
Source organism: Arachis hypogaea (assembly GCF_003086295.3). Lineage (NCBI taxonomy): Eukaryota > Viridiplantae > Streptophyta > Magnoliopsida > Fabales > Fabaceae > Arachis > Arachis hypogaea. The sequence goes on from NC_092038.1 coordinate 141,473,582, forward strand.
TAGTGAAACTCAAGCCAACTAGCAACTTTCAATCATCAACCAACAAGAGACTTTGACAATTTAAGAGTCTCCAAATTGCTCAATCCAAGCTAAGAATACAAAAATCTAATTTAAATCCAACCAAGTATTTTATCAAACACTTGGAAGGTATAAAATAAAAACATAGAAAATTAACAAGACATAGCAAAATCTAAGACTAACAATTGCAATAGGAAACAATAACAACAAAGTAAAGAAAGCAATCATAAACATGAAAACGTAAATTGCATTAATATGGATTAAAGAAAACAAGAAGAATTCATAAACTAAATTGGCAACATAAAGAGATCAACAAGAGAAGTAGATAAACTAAAGTACTAAAACCAATAAAAGTAGAAGAGAAACTAAAAACTCTAAAACCTAGAGAGAGGAGAGAGCCTATCAGCCTCTCTCTCTAGAAACCTACATCTAAAACCTAAAGTGTGAATGAATGAGAAGTGAATGATTGCCCCTTCCAGCTCCACTCTGCAGCCTCTAATCTGTATTTTCGGGCCTGAAACTGGGTCAAAAGCAGCCCAAAAATTACCCCCAGTGAATTCTGTAAATTGCAGCACGGGACGCTTGTCACGCGTACGCGTGGCGCTGAACTTTTCACCTGGCCACGCGTAGGCGTCGGCCACGCATGTGCGTCGTATGTCTGCTGCACCAGTCACGCGTACGCGTCATCCATGCGTACGCGTCGCTACCAGCTTCTGAAATTCTCAATTTCTTGTGTTCCTTCCACTTTTGTATGCTTCCTTTTCATCCTTTAAGTCATTCCTGCCCTATAAACCCTGAAAACACTTAACAAACGTATCACGGCATCGATGGTAATAAAAGAGGACTAAAAATTAGCAAATTTAAGGCCAAAGAAGCATGTTTTCAGTCCTAGCACATAATTAGGAAGAAAAATGTAAAACATGCGATTTATATTAATAAGTGTATGAATAATTGATAAAATCCACTCAATTCAATATAAAATAAACCGCAAAATAGTGGTTTATCAGTGCCATCGACGACAGAAACACACGGCTTGCAATGCTTGAAAGCCTTAACATAGAATGGGAAGGGCCAGAATACTTTGTCGAATATGCTACAGTCGCGGACCATAAGGTGTCCATCATAGCAAGGTAAGGCCTTGAGCTCACATATTGTTCCGAGACAACAACTCTGTAGTGCTTATAGTAGCTTCAGCACCTTGTTGTATGACTCCTCCCAGTCCCCGTGTATCTGCGCAATTGCCTTTTGCTTCGTCATCTAGACCTTTCTATACGAGAGTTTGAAGTGATAGCTTTGCCGAACTGCACCCTGCAAGACAGGGATGTTGACGGATGGGTTGGACTGTATCAACGACAGGATGACATTGCAGATGAGGCTGCTATCCAACTGTCGATGGTCTTGGGACATGGTGGATGCTAAACACGTATGCGCTCCACCAACCCTCCGAACTTCCCTAACGAAATAAAACATTCATGGTTGAAAACTACACCAGATATAACAATTATAAATGAGTAAATACGTCACAATTAAACTTGACCTCACCAGTATCCGAGGTTCTGTCAGAGGGCTACACGGAGACTCTAGGGATATCCAGTTGCAGCTTGGCGGCAATGCACATGGTACTTTAATTGGTTCGATTCAACCACTCGGTACTCATTACTTCTGCGAATGCTGTAGTTCTTCATATCCTGCATTACTACATCTCTGCTTTTGAATCTGTGGCTGACCCGAAATTCCATCCCACCATCTAGGTTGTAATTGTCTTCCCCGGTATTGAAAAACGGAGATTTCTCATGCATCGCGTCCAGATCCAATGCATGATAGTGACTTGGTACATCTGATAGCACCGGAATCGGGTGGGGGGAGGGGAGGCAAAACACAGCGTACCGCTGCCTCGGCCGACGTCTCTGGTACAAACTTCTCCTCAACATCAACTTCAGAAGAACCACTATCGTTGCTATCAACAACATACTCTTCGTCGAAGTCTTCATCATCCACGTCTATGTTTTCCACTAAACTAGCAACATGAATCGGTGGTAGTGCGAGATGTGGATCATCCTGTACAAAGGTCGAGTGGACGGATCCACCGCCACCAACATCACCAACCTCGACGGAAAGTTCCATCACTTGTTCCGCTATGATTCTCCCATGAATGTCAAACATGAGTTGCACATGCTCGTCGCCCTAGAGCCGAAACAGACAAAACCGAACAACTCCATTTTCCAACGGTGCTAGCAACCTATACCCAACCCTTCTAATCTTTTTTCTCCTTAAACTACTATGATTACTTAATATCATACTCTTCAACTCAGACAAGGAACTTACTCGCCGAGTGCACAACAGTAATGAATTATCGCACTCAAATATCACCCTATTGTCGCTGTTTCTCATACGACAATAGAAATACACACAAACAACCACATATCCGCTACTATGGGACATTTTTACCTATTTTTGGAAGAAAATCGAAGGAAAAAAAGATATGAAATAAATGTGGAGAATGCCAAGAGTTGCACATCCTTTTATAGCTGTTGAAAATTTGTCTTACTGTATCCCGTTTACATTGTAAACATTATAATTTAGCACGTATCTCCTTTACAGTGTAAACGAGATAAATTTACACTGTCTCATTTACACTGTAAACAAGATATACACCTGTCACTCACATTGTCTTATCTCGTTTATACTGTAAACGAGATAAGACATGCTACGTATTTTCATAATTATTTTTAAAATTATTTATTTCTGTTAATAAAATATTTTTTAATTTATTTAAATAAAAAACCGTATATGTTAAGATGAAAACTCACATATATTTATTTTTATATATTTAAAGTTGTTAATTAAGAATCATTAGATAATTTAATATGTTTGACTAAATTATTATCAGACGACTTTCAATTATCAACTTATATAAAAATAACTACATATAAATTTTCACCATATTTTACATCATATAAAACACAAAATAAATAATAGTCTAGCAAATAAGAATTATGCAAAATGAATTTGAAAATATCATGATTGATTCTTCGCTATAATCATTTTGGACTCAACTTAATTGATTTGATCAACTCATCAAATTAAAGTATCAGAATCATTATAATATATTAAAGAGAAATTTTCGGACACTTTAATTTTTAATATATTTTATTATTAGTATAAATAATATTAAAACATTTTTAATAAATAAATTTTATTAATTTATGTGTATAAATTTTAAAAAATATAAATATAAAATATATTAATTTATGTGTATAAATTCTAATAAATATAAATACAAATTATATTTTTTGTGTATAAAAATCTTGTAAATATAAAGATAAATTATTATTAACTAGTAAAAAATAATAATATTTATTGATTATATAATATTACTCTATATTAAATATATGTATAAATCTATAAATAAATTAATAAACACATGTATATAAAATAAATTTTAAAATAAATGGAAGTTACAAAACTCAATCCCCATTGTATTATATAAGTCTTAAAAATAAACCATTGTGTATCTCTTTAAAGCTCCTATATAATATATAAGTTTTCAATATTTGATAAGTATCTTTGAAAAAGTTTCTAAGAGGATTGTCGGTGCGGAATAATTCATCTAAATTGTTGGTAATGAATTAAATTAGGGTAAGGTCTACACTTTTACTTAGTTAATTGTTGGTAGCACAAATTTAGAGAAATTCTCTTATAAATTTTTCTTTTTTTGGTTTCTCACAGTATTTTCCAACCCAATAGATCAAGGATTAATTCGTCGCGGTACTGAACTCTATTTAAGGGAATAATTTCCCCCATTCTCTTATGAATTTTGACTTGCATTTACTTGTTTTTTTATGTTAAGTATGAAAACAGGCCAAGGCCCATTTATACTGGCTGTACGTTGACAAACACTAAAAGAGAAGGGCCAGTTAAAAATGATATGATCTTATACGAGATTTGGCCCAAACATCAGAATGGATCAGCCCAATTCTTCATAAAGGGAGTCCATCAAATGAAATGAGGAGAGACCAAGAGACAAAAAAAAGGGGGAGGGGTAACAGGGTAGTTGGTCCGTTAGAACTAACTACCTAACGCAGCCGAGGCGTTGGATCAATGGCAGCATCACCTGCCTCGCCTGCACCCAAGTTCGAATTTTTAGTTAGTGTAAAAAAAAAAAAAAGAACTAACTACCTAACTATGTTTTGCTGAATGGAATTGGAAAATACGGTGATGTTTGGGAGTGATGGTAGTGCTTCAAGCGCAAGAGATAGAGAGAGTGTTGTGGCGGTCCACAACGGTGTCGCATCTCCGACAAGTACACTCGCTCCTTCTGAAATCGTGCCTCCTCCGCCACCCTTTTCTGGTTTCCGTCTTCATCTCCTGCGCGTCCTCCATCTCCCTCCCTTACGCCCATTTCTTCTTCCGCGCCCTCCCCGCCACTCCCCCACTCTTCACCTTCAACCTCCTCATTAGGGCCTTCTCTCAAACCACCCCTCTCCACTCCCTCACCCTCTTTCGCCACCTGCACCAAACTCCCCCCTTTTCCCCTGACAACTTCACTTTCCCTCCCCTTCTCACTGCATGCGGTCGCGCTTCCTCCCTTCCCCTTGGCGGTTCCATCCATTCTTTGATCCTCAAGATGGGTTTCACCTGTGATCCATATATCAACAACACCCTTTTCAAGATGTATGCTGACTGCGGCGCACTGGGGTTCGCCCGGAAGGTGTTCGATGAAATGCCCGTTAGAGATGTTGTGTCTTGGAGCTCTATGATTTCTGCGTGTGTTTCTCGGGGATTTCCTTGCCATGCAATGGCTGCGTTTTTCCAGATGGGGATGGAGAATGTGAAGCCTAACTCCGTTACTTTGGTGAGCTTGCTTTCTGCTTGCACCAAAATGCTCAACGTTGGTGCTGGAGCATCAATTCATTCTCACATTGTGAGGAATCAAGTGGAATTGGATGTTGGTTTGGGCACTGCTTTGTTTGAGATGTACGCAAAGTGTGGGCAGATTGACAAAGCCCTCCAGGTCTTCGATTCAATGCATGAGAAGAACCTCCAGCCTTGCACAATCATGATATCTGCTCTTGCAAATCATGGCCGCCAAAAGGATGCTATTTCGCTGTTCTCCCGGATGGAAGATATGGGGTTGCAGCCAGATAGTTTGTCTTTTTCTGCAATTCTTTCTGCTTGCGGCCACATGGGACTTGTTTCTGAGGGTAAAATGTATTTTGATAGGATGGTGAGAATGTATAGCATAAAGCCAACTGTTGAGCATTATGGATGCATGGTTGACTTGCTGGGAAGAGCTGGCTTGATTGAGGAAGCTCATGATATGATCAAGAACATGCCAATGGAGCCGAATGCTGTCATATTAAGGAGTTTTCTAGGTGCTTGCAGGAATCTTGGGTGGGTTCCTAGTTTGGATGGAAAGCTTTTGTCTAAATTGGAGTCTGAATTGGGAGCAAACTATGTGCTTACTGCCAGTATTTTTTCCACCTGTTCTTCCTGGAAGGATGCCAATGACTTGAGGTTAGCCATGAAACACAGAGGGTTGAAGAAGACTCCTGGTTGTAGTTGGGTGGAGGTGCAAAATTGATTTCCAATATATGTTGAGAAGAGGCTAAGTTTTGATCCAGAGAAGCTTTTGTTTACCAAACATATTTGTACATTCTTTCTTGTCTCGTTGCATTATTGATTGCAATCAAATGTACACAAACACTGACTCTTACAGATGCTAGGAGATAGGAACACGGGAAAATGAAAATACAGATGAATTTTACTGAGGTTTCAACTCTTACTCCGTTTGGGATTATGGTTGATGTTTCAAGTGCCTTCTTCATGCTTAAGGAAAAAGTTTTGGCATATACAGAGAAAAAATGGGAAGCAATGCCGGCGAAGTTCTCTGACCTTAATGCCATTTTCCAAAAATACCTGAAGTCACAGAGAGAGTAACATGGGGTATCCGCTTCGTGAGTAACTAGTAAGTCTTCACAGTAAAGAAGGACCCTTGACTTTTGATATCCGAATCTCCAATTTGTTTTAAAATGTGTATTATTTAATATTTATTGTCATGCACCTTTTATGATGAGGTGGAACTACAGTTTAATTTATGTGCTTCTGTATCCTGGTTTATGGACTTCCAAAAATGCCACATATTATTTGCCTGCATTATCCCCCTTTGCTTTTTATATAATGGGGAGATTTGCTTTTTTTCATTTTAGCAGGCAATTTCCTTTTCAATTGTTATTTATTGTCCTACTCCTAGTGATTCGTGCGTCCTTGTATATAATAAGATAAAGTTGATTGGCTTATATGGGCTTATGGCGAAGGCTATTATTGACTCCAATAAGTCCATCATTCTGCAAACCATGCACACCGCCACTCTGGTATGCGGTTACCCTTACGGAAAAAATCTCCTCTCTACTTTTATCCAGATCAAATACCCTTCTTGACTAGTTGAACATCCCATGGTTCTGACATTCGTATTCTTGTATTCACTGAGGTAGCTTTATTAGTTATTACATATACTTGCTGTATTGTATTCACTGTCTAAGGTAGTTTTATTAAACCTTTTGACATCCTTACCATGTTACTGTTGATTTTTTTTTTTAAGTGACATCCACACATAATAAAAATTTGAAAAATACTATTTATCTATCAAATATTCTTGACTTTCATATAAAAATAAGATTGTTATTAATTAATTGTATATTTAAATTATTCTTGACTTTCAAAATATTATTTATTATAAAAGGGGTATCAATAACGAGATTGTAAAAATGTCTAGTCCTGTGCATTTTACAATTTTCACAGTTAAATCAAGGGTTAAAATTAAATAGTGAAGCTCCTGATTTGTGTATATCACGTCAAATAGTAAACGGCCCATATTAACCGGATAAATGGAATTAACGATCACATATTCACGTGCCTTCACATGGGGGTGCAAATGGATTGACTACTACCTAATCATGTACCCCATAGATTAAAATGTGATAAAAAGTTAAAACCCATGACAGGATCAGAGATTCTCTTGGATTTTTGAGACCCTTTATCCATGTATATAAACTTGTTTTTTATCTGATTATTATTAACATAATGCTTCTTTCAGGAACCCCAGAAGAAAAGAAAAACGTATTAGCATCCCAACATTGTTTCTGTTGATGATGTCTTAATATATAGTTAATACCAAGATGCATTAATGTACTGAACTAAAAAACAAATGGACAGCTGGCCTTGTACCTGGTGATCTTCTGCCTTTGGAAAAATATTTGTCTAATAACTATTTTTTATCTACTTGCTTGAAATTTATCTCTTGAGCAAAAGAAGTATTATGGTTTCCACTATAGTTGGGTCCCAACATTCCATTCTAGACGAGAAATGATAAATTTTAAGGACCAAATGTTAAATGACCACAAAAAATAAGTCATTTTATATATATTTTTTACTTTGTACTTGTTCACACTCCAGTGCTCCACACTCAGAGAGTCAACATAAACACTGTCTCCAACTAGTGATTCCCACTTCCATGGCTTATTCAGTGAACAGATCAAGTTCAGGTTTCAGCTTCTCAGAGCATTGGCTCATAGTAGTAGCAAGTGCTGTGATTTGTGGATTCTTGGGGTACATAGTGTATGATGCAGTGATGGCTACTGCATCAGAGTTGCTGCAACGCTTGCTGGTAATTTCTCCGTTGCTCTTAATCATCGTTGTTCACTGGCTCTCCACTGGCAGCCAATTAAGCTTCCCCATGCCAGGATCTGAGCCAGGTGCCATCCACAGAGCTGGTGGTTCCCCTTGGGGTGTTGCCTTTGTGTTACTGCTTCTTTTCTTCCTTATTTCCTACCAACCTTCCCTGCATGGCTTTATTGCTTAGATTTTTATGCTGTAATTATGTTGCATGTCATGGGGCTAGTTTATTACTTGTATTCTAGTGCTTAATATGCCCACTTCAGCTTCTTATACCTCATAGTGAAGCTGTTTCTTATGAATGAATCTTTGAGGAAAAAAACAAGCTTGTGTTGCTTATCTTCAACTGTGAAATATTGGGTCTTGTACTATTTACCTTGCAACCAAATTTTCAACATCTGTCTCTTCTTTTCCGCCTGATAAAATTTCCATGCCGTGCTGTCAAACACAAACACCAAAATCAACAGTATTATCTGTTTGAGTTCATGTATAACATATCTTTCTTAGTTGCAAATAAAACTACTAAACGATGAGGAAGAAAGCACGGGTCAGATAATTAATAAATAATCATTATTAGCCGCTAATTGACTCGTTGGCAACGATATATGGAAAGTGTGCAAGATCTGAGCCATCGGAAAAACAGAAATCTTTTCTTTTACATTTTGCATGGTCTGAATTTAATCTTTCACCTGCATTCTGATCCGACTCTTTTCTTCTCTGTTTTGCTATTATTGGGAGTTGATACATACCGTAAAACTTCAATTAATAATGGAAGCAAAAGTATAGTATATTATATACTTTTGGAAAATTTTCAAGTGTACCGTCGTACCGTGTTTCATACCAGTGTTTCAGTTAATTTTAATCGTTAATCTTAATTATAAAAAATATATATAATATATATAATTAAGATCAACGGTTAAAAATCACTGATATATCGATACGACGGTACACTTGAAAAATCTTCCTATACTTTTATACTCTGTCAACTCACGTAGAATCAAATTGATTAGTTCAAAGCTAGAACTCAGTCAAATGCACAGCATTTTCAATCCCAATAATAAGTTCGAATCATACTTAGGCTCATCATTTAATTTGAAGTTGGATTGTAAAAAGCCATAAAATTTATTTTTATTTTAGAAAAATATTACCTAACCAGTAAATATTATTATTTTTTTGAATATTTGGTCAGTAATAATTTGTACTCATATTTATAAAAATTTTACATATAAGAAATATATAATTTACACTTATATTTATCATAATTTGTCCATATAAATTAATACAATTTGCATTCATATTTTTTAAAAATTTACATATATAAATTAATAAAATTTAGAGTAAAGAACAAATAGGTCATTGACCTTTTTTCTCGCGGACATTTTAGTTTCCAAGAATTGGAAAATACATTCATGTCCTTGACTTTTTCAAAATGCGGACAAATTTACCTCTCCGTTAAAGTGACTCCGTTGGACCTGAGGAAAAAGTCTGACGTGACTCCCGTGATACTAACCTAACCGTTACAGAAGTACACATGGCATGTAACTTTTCAAAATATGATATATTAGTCCTCCCACACTAAAACGACGCCGTTATTTTTATGCTGGCATTGTGCATTGTATTCTTTGTACCTAATTCCCTTTATGTAAATAACTGCTAGATTTGCACCTCCAATTAGAATCTTCTATATATCATCAAAGCAAAGAAAGCATTTTTGCTTATAACATTCTCCCAGATCGTACCATGAGCTATCAACAACTCTTCATAAAAGCATAAAGTTGTGTTTTCATAAAGTCAAATGCGATATCAAACCAACCAGACTTTAGCATAGAATTTTGATAATTGAGACAAAACCATAAAATGTTATATATTAAGAGAACAATAAAAGGTGAATACAATTTGATACAATAGATCTTTTATATACCAACAAAACTATAACCAATCAGCCAATCACAATTCAGTTACTAATCTCTATTAACAATTTCTAACTAACCCCACAAAGGAAGAATCTGATTTGAGAATACTAATACAGTTGCTTCCTCAACAAATTATCGAATGCCAAAGATTAATACAGTTCAACTACTCAAAGCAGAATTTGACCAATATCAAGCTTCACCAATTGGCAGAAACAAACATCAAAAGCTACCAGAGCTATTTCAAAAAATTTGAATAAAATGTTTAACCATCTTAAAACAAAGTAAAAAAAGAAGCTAAGTTGAGCTTAATCAACAGCTGCAGAAGCTATACCAAAAATATGAAACTTTGAAATAAAACATGAAATTATGGTTGAAACTTTACACTTCTGAAGGAGCAATCAGAATTTCTGGTTGAACTGGTGTCCGGCTTGAGCCGAGAATGATAACCTTCCACGACCCAAGCCCAAAAGGCCGGCGGCACCGAGTAAACCCTCGTTGTCGTGACCACACCCGAGTGTCACGCGCGCAACCCTCCTCCTTCGAAACGTGAGCGTTTCGGTGGAGAAATCGCTGAATGTGAAGGAACCGTCGCCGTAGAAAACCTGATACTGGCATACTTTCTTCTGGTTGCATCCAGAGAGTCAAGGCGGTAGCAGAGAGGGGCGTCAAACGACGTCGCTTCCGGTGTCAAGCACCATATACACGTACCTGGCTGGGGTTCCAACCCCAAGGCGCGTGAAGTACTCGCCACTTCCTTAAGCTAGACCTGAGATGACTGAGCTGCTGAAACCCGGATAGGATTTAGGAGAACAGGGTCTGGCATGGGTCCGGTTGATAGTTGCGGCAATGGAGGTCAGGGCGTGGACCCTGGCGGCGTCTCGTTGGAGCCTTAGATTGAAGAGCTGGTTAGAGGCTGAGGAAGGAGTTAGAGGTGGCTGAGGACAGTGACCCACTTCACACACTCCACTATTTCTGTGCATTCAAAGGATTATGACTCATAAATTTGAAGATTGGAAGTTTGGGTGAAACAACGTCGTTTGGGTGTGGGAGGACTAATATGTCCTGTTTTGAAAAGCTACACGTTTTGGTTTAAGAGGACTAATATGTCCTGTTTTGAAAAGTTATATGCCACGTGTGCTCCGTAACGGTCAGGTCAGCGCCACGGGAGTCACGTTAGACTTTTTCATCGGGTTTAACGGAATCACTTCAACAGAGGGATAAATTTGTCCGCGTTTTAAAAATGTCAGGAATATAAATATATTTTCCCATCTTTGGAGACTAAAATATTCGTGGAAGAAAAGGTTAAAGATGTATTTGTTCTTTATTCTAAAATTTATTTATTATTGATAATTTAATATTTATGCACATAAAAAATACTAAAAAATGAATGGCCTAAAGAGTTGCTCTTTATTTTATATAAAGTACCTAAGTACGTGCAAGCTGGGTATGGGATGTGCAGATTAGAAAACATTGCTAACAGAAATAAAACAAAGTAAACTTGATGGCATTCTTTTGAAAATTGCTGAAGAGATGGTATTATCCTCAGAGGGGCTCTTTAATTCATGGAGCAAGAGTTGAGCTGGATTCAAAACTTTCCTTTGATCTCATGTTAGTTATTGGAGTCATCATTACAAGTGGTTTATCATAGCTTGTGTCCTGTTGTAATATTATTATTTATAGGATAGAAATTGGACCACTCAAATTTAACCCAACGAGGGGGTTGATGCCAACCAAACCCTATGTAATGGACCAGTCTCTGATAGAAAAGAGAAGAGAGTGGGAAAGAGTAATTATGTGAGTTCTAATATAATTAGAATTTTACACTCTGGTCAAATAAATAAATAATAAAAATATGATATACTAATGTATTCTGTACACAAGCATTTTGTATTAAGTAGGTGTATAAAAAAGATTGCATCCAAAAAATGTAATATAGTTCATTTAGCTTGATAATTATATTTGTGGTAATTTTACGATATAATATAATGTAATAACTAAATTCAAATAAATTAGGGTTCATTTTAAATTTGTGTTTGGTCTATGCTTCATTGCTAGTGAGAGTGTGAAGATTTTGGGAGCTGCTGGTAAAGATTGTTAATTTGCTATAAGATTCTCAGATTCTGTGAGTGTCTGAACCCGCCAAAAGTCCAAAACAAGGGTGGTTGTGGCATCAGCATGCTCATTAATGTCAGAACCAACCGACACTCCTGCTACTCTTCCTAAAAGGCTGCCTTAGAAAACAACACTCGGGGACAGCCCTTGAAAATTGTGATACAGATCTTTCTTTCAAATAAGTTACTTATCAACATGAATGGTGAGATGAGAGTCTAATTTTTCTTTTAGGAAAACTTTTAAATATACCGGTAGACTAATATTTTAGTAAATTTTAATAGTTAATTTTAATTATATATTGTTTGATTGTTCGTTATGATGGATGGTCGATTATATAGATAGATGTGAGCAACGATGAGATATTAAGGATCAGGATCAAGACGCGAATTTGACATGGAAAAGTGGGGTCACGATTGTCGATAAGTTGGTGAGCGGAATCACTTATAAAGACATTTCGATACTAAAGTAAGTGCCTGTATAAAGCGGTTAATTAAGATAAAAAGATGACGTATCTTAGAAAAAAATAGATTTCTCTCTTTTTATACCTCATACTCGGATAAGTCTTTTGCTCGAGTTTATTCGTCTAAAAATTTCTACCAATTGTCTAATTTTTCTCTAAGAGATGGTATAACGTATGGGTCACTTTAGCTTGTATGGATAGAGAACTCGTGGAATCCGTGATATGCCAAATGAACCTCCGACCCTTATTGGATTGGGAGAACATATATATTATTTGTTTTAGCGTTTGAGAATCATCCAAATATTACGAGACGTCTATCACACAATCGAGAGTATATTGTAAGAGAAAATATTTTTTGTTCATAAAAGTACAATCTGCCGAAGATGTATTGTCAATAACAAAAAGACATATTATAAAAAAAATTATTGGTAAAAATACAATTTACGAAATAGTATTGTCAATTTGCGGAAAGCTTATCCAGTAAGTGTTCTCCAATGTCAAAATAAAAATTCAGAGATGAAAGGCCAAATGTGAATCTTTATTTTACTTTTCTTTTCTTTTTTTTTCTTTTATTGGAGCCCTATTATTGAATCCACTGAGGAGCAAGGAGGTACCACTGGGCATTGCTATTAATGGCACTTTATATTATATGGGCAACGCTAGATAGACAAAATAAACAGTTAGAATTTGTCTTATTTAGTATTAATTAATGTTCCCAACAATTAATAAATGTTAAACAAAGCAAGTTATGGCTGTTTTTGACTGATTTTTTTTTATTAACAAACATTTCCGATATTATATATATGAAATAGCTTTTCCATGCATATTTCCAAATACATATATCTATATATATATGTAGTAAATCATTATACATGGAATTAACTTGTATTAATTGTTAAGAGAAATTCTTAAAGTGCTTAACTAATGTCACTTATATTGTTCTTATTACGAGCTAAGTCACACCTTAATAAGTCATATTCTCATTAGTTGTGACTTTGTCTATATGTACTACTTAACTAAAGCTTTTGAATTTCATTAATCTAAATAAAAGAAGCTGAGAGAACAGGTAACCAAACCAAATTCAAAACCAAAGTAAATAGGATGACACGTAGATCCCCCTGTAACAATGATGGACAGGAACTTATGATGTTGTTATACCAAGATGGCTTTATCCCTGAAGGGTTTTCAACCGGTCCACCAGCAAAAGAATTTGAAGTCCTAGGCACCATGGTCAAACAAGAGGGGATTCCCAAGTATGAAGACAAGTTTTTCTTCCTATTTGGTTGATCATCATCATCACTTGTGCATAGCTCATTGTTTCCTCTCACATCCAACCTTTTACCAAGCTTTGTGATGAAGTATTCAGGAAGTTCTAGAACCCCACTTAGATTATTGTAGCTTATATTCAATTGATCTAAGTTTGGGAGTAACCCCAAAACTTTAGGAACTGGCCCACTGAGTCTGTTGTTACCTAAGGAAATAGCTGTAAGATTCTTCAATGAAAAAAAGAAGTTTGGTAAAGGACCATTCAATTCACACCCTGACAAGCTCAATGATTTGAGCTTATTAAGCTTCCCTATGAACAGTGGTACCCTTTCTTTAATGGGGTTGTTATCAATGATTAAATACTCCAAAACCTCCATACCTGACAAAGTTTCAGGAATAGGCCCTTCAATGAAATTATGACTCAGATCAAGCAACACTAACCTCTTGAGATTTCCCAAATCATGAGGAATGTTCCCAACAAGCATGTTAGAGTGCAAATCCATCTTCTGAAGGAGTTGAAGTTGTCCTATAGAATGAGGAATAGCCCCTTCAATTGAATTCCAACTCAGGTCCAGAATGGTCATCTTCTTCAGTTTTCCAATTTCCATGGGGATTGAACCATTCAAGTTGTTGTAACTAAGGTCAAGTTGTTCAAGACAAACCAAACCACCAAGGCTTGGGATGTTACCTTGTAAGCTGTTCTGTGACAAACTCAGGACCCTAAGAGAACCAACATCTCCCAAACTCGTAGGTATCTCACCAGAAAGAGATGGATTGTTTTCCAAAGCAAGGTGTTCCAATGAAGAGAAAGTGCCAAAGAGTGTGTTTGGTAGAGTGATGACTTGTGAAGAAGCAACAAAACAGTTGAAGAGTGAAAGGGTTTTGAGATAATTGAGTTTAAGCAAGGATTGTGATAGGTAAGCGGATTTTTTGCAAGGTGGTGAAAGTATATCAGGACCAACGTGAATCTTTGTGACATGAAAGATTGGTGGGTCAGTGGTGGATACTTCACACTGAAGACCAGGCCATGGGGTATCTGTGCATGGCTGTGGATGTGCCTGGGCCCATTCAGGATCTTCCAGAAGACCACTCATCACTTCAAACAATGCCAATAATTCATCTTCTTCCATTGGTGCTACCATGCGCTGTCCCTTGTTGTTTTGTGTGTTGCTTCTTCGAATTCCCTCTGATGTCGTCATTATTTCACCAGCAAACACAAGGAACAAAACAAGAGCTAGAGACGTAGAAGAACCCATTTGTGGCTGCTCCACTGTTAGAACCTGCTCATAGAGTCTTCTAAATTCAAATGGCGAGGTTTCAGTTTCACTTTTTCTATATGGAGTTTATGGCAGAGGAGAAGGATGTAAAGGTAAACTCCAGATATTTATTTTGGAAAGAAATGAGATAAATATTGTGACTTTGTTTTTCATTATATTTCAATATTTAGTGAATAATAATTTATATTTATAAAAAATTTATATACAAAAATATATAATTTAAATTTATATTTTTTAAAATTTATATACATAAATTAATAAAATTTATTTATTAAAAATAGTTTAATATTTATACTAATCAAATAATAATAAAAAATATTAAAAAAATACAAAAGAAAAAGCCATTCTATTAACATTTTTGTAAGTACTTTTGTCTTGTTATTGTTAGGTAACACTCTTTCAAAGTATAATGATCACATAATTACTCTAAATAAAATAGAAAAGAAAAAGCCATTATATTATATTACTATATTTTTTGAATAAGTATAGGGAGCTAATGGCCTAAGCGTATAATGTGTACAATTGAGGTTTATGAAGTATTAGAGATATGACCATTAGTGTTACATTGTCCTGTCTGTCAGGTTACGTTTTTGGGATGAGTGGTTTCATGATATTGTATTAGAGTTCTAGATCTGAAAGGTCAAAGAGTTCGATTCTTGGTGAACCCAAAATTATTTAGTGGTTATTCTGGATAGTATAGCTGATGTTCATTTTATTCATGGACCAAAAATTTAACCTATTATACACATTGTACACTTAGGTCATTGCTAACACTACTCATATTTTTTATGTTGAAATAACGTAACATGGGTAATGTCTCATTTCTGTGTCAGCTGTGAAGGCTGCAAATAAGATGAAGAAAAAAACAAGGCTATGATTCTCCCAAAATCGGTTAGATGTGAGTATGATCAGTGTTGGTTATGTGTGTGAGGGAGATGTTAAGAAAATTAAAGTTGATTTTCATAAAGAAAAAGGGGTGCTATTTGGTAGAAGTGTCAAATACTGACAAGACATGACGGTATATATGCTGAGAAAGACTCATAGATTAAAGCAATAAAAATGAAGGGACCATTCATGGATAATCAGAGACATGCCTTCTCGTATATATCCCATCCGTGAAACTACTCTTTCTTGCATCGCATCTCCTCTTTCATCTTTCACTTCACGAGCCCTATTTTCGATTTTGACTATTCTATTCTTCTGCTTGGAGATAATATTTAATTTGTCATAAAATTTCATGTGGATTTTAATTTAATTTTTAAAATTTATTTTTTATGTAATTTTCAAATTTTGTGAACGTAATTTATGTTAATCTTTGAAATAATTTTCAACACATAAATTTTAACAAGACGCTAACGTTAATTACCAAATATCACATTAAATTTTATAAAACAACGTGTTTCTATTTTGTCACTCAAATAACCTAAAAATATCGTAAATAGTACTAAATTTTTTTCTCAAAACAAGTGATTAAACATTATTTTATAAATTTTAACATAATATCTAACAGTTTATATCAGCATTCCATTAATATTTATGTACTAAAAATTATTCCAAAAACTAATATAAATTATATTTATAAAATTTAAAAATTAAACAAAAATAATTAAAATTTCAGAAACTAAATTATAATTTACCTACAAATTCAAATATTAAATTGAATATTCACTCTTGGCTTTTCTTTCATTCACATTTACTCTCTCTCTCTCTCTCTCTATATATATATATATATATATATATATATATATATATATATATATATATATATATATATATATATATATTTTAACTTAAACAAAATCTACATGTGTATTCTCTTTCTTCTTCTTTCTCTTTTCCTTTCTCTTTCTTTTTCTTATATTATGAATACTAAATTAGTTGAGTAATAGCTAAACGCAATGATTTTTATTGGTATCCAATTTGAATCTTGCAGACAGAAACAAACTATAATCAAAGAAACCATTCCAATATTTATTTCGAGTTATGTTTTTAGATTAATTATATCTAAAATTAAACATCATAAATATCTTAACCGTATTTCATTTTTCAATCCATATGTCAAGTTAACAAAAGAAAAAACATCCATGCCAAAAATATCCAAAATGTATGTGTCTTTGGTATGAGATTTTTTTTAATTTAATTATTAGTCTTTTTAATTTTATCAGATTTTTGTTATTTAAAAAAATTTGTAATTAAATTTATATATTAGATAAAAAATTGTAATTAGATTCTTATTAATTATTTTTTGAAAAAGAATGCAATAATCATAGAATATCATTGTTTTAGAATATTTTATAATTTTTCTTACATTAAAAAAAAGAAATATTCTAAAAATAATTTGCATTATTTAACAAAAGATAATTAGAAAGGATTTGATTGAAAATTTTATATAATACAAAAATCCAATTACAAACTTTAACTAATTTATTTTGATATGTCAATAAACATATATAAGTTGTATTTTATTATAGTTTCAAATTCCTTTGTTTGACAACTGTTTTTATATGAAATATGATCATGAAAAATGTTTGATATTTCCTCTAGAGAATTTCTAATGCATGAGGATATCAAAGGGGAAGAAGAAAAAAAAAAGGGGTGATTTTGATACATGTGGTGATTCATGTCTTGTTGATATTATTGTTGTTTTCAATTACTAGTTAATTAATTATACGTACTAGTATACAGCATTTTCTTTCTATAATGCATGTATTAACATTAATATACATATGATATGATTGTATAAGAGAATGACTTCATAGGTAGAGATCTCTATAATCAACTGAACATGCTTAATCCAATTAATTACGTAAATTAATTTCACTTTTGTTTACTCATTTGAATTCGGCATAAATAAGCTAATTGAGACTTGGTTTATCATAGAAAAAACCACGTTCATTACAATAATATATAATCCTATATTTTGAAAATTCCTATATTTCCATACTCACATACTCAAACTCATATTTATACATATATTTTGATAAGTGATATTAAAAAGACAAAAAAAAAATCAAAATCTATTTTATTTAATATTTATAATAATTAATAAATATTAAATAACATAAATTTTGATTTCTTTTGTTAATTTTTTTATTATTAAACATTTTTGTATGTCAATATCCTATAAATTGAAAATAAAAAAATTAGTACATTTTCCTATTATTACATACGAAATCAAAATTTAAAATGCTATGGATACATACATTGAAATCAATCACTATATATTTATATATTTTATTTGGTATATCTGTCATCATAAATAATGGTCATGCTTCCCGATCCGTAATTATGAGGTGATCAATCAACTTAATGTTCCAACATCTCTAAAATACATTTGAACTGCTATTGCTATATATATATATATATTTCCTTATTTTAAGAGAATTATCTCTAATAAAAACATACATGTGATTTCGACTAGCTAGAAAGCTAATAAGTATAATGGCGAATTATCCACCGGGACCAATGGGATATGGTTATGGAAATATGCCAATGCTACCACCACCACCAGTAGGTGTAGGCATGGGAATGGGATATGGTGGTATTCCAATTCCAATAAGAGTGCCAAGACCAAATTATGGTATTCTGCCAAGACAATTTTGGTCAACGCTTGTTCTCACCCTCGGGTGTCTTATAATTTACTTCATACTCATCTCATTCTTGGGTTTATTCAACATACCCATCAGCGATATCTTAAAAAGTCGTGTGTTTTTGTTTACGATCGCAATCACTATACTCTTCATCCTCACTTTTGACTTTATGGTATTCTATACTAATTATCATCAGCAACATCACCAAAACAATAATAATCAACAACCGTATCCAAGATACTACTAGTTGGCACTTGAAAAAGAATGATCAGAGGAGAGGAGGAAGAAGGTACCAAAGAAAAATGGAAGAACATATGATTTTCATATTTTAGTCTTTTAAATACGTGATGAGGCTTCTTGTTTCCAAAGTGTTTTGACGCATAAGGAAATAGAATTAATTGGTTAAGTATATTAGATAATTGTAATAACTGAAATTTTATATTATTTAAGAACAGTGAATTTTATGTTATGTATTAGTTTTATATTGTTTAGGTCATAAATTTTTTTTCTTTTTTATTATTATTAATATGTGTATATATTTTTTTTATTTATGAAGCGAAAAAGTTGATTTGAAAGTGATAATAAATTAAAAAAATAATAATTATAAATATTTTTTATAAATTATTAAAAAATTTCATTAAAAATGTTACCTTATGTTAAACTTATTTAAAGTACTAAAAAAGTACTAAAATATATTTTTTAATTTAATAAATAAATATTAATTTTATTATAAAAAGAGTATGAGGTAATGACCAATTCGGTACCCGAAAGATTCAAACGCTGACATTTTAGTACCCAACTATTGTTATTGACAAAAAGGTACCTGAATGGTTTAAAATTTTGCCAAGCGTGTCCAAGAGCTTGCCGGAACATAGCTCCGGTGAGTACGATGCTTACGTGGTGCTCGGTTTTTGCTGACTAGGTTAGTGTTATATTAGATGGAATTTCTAATTTTAATTATGGTTATCCTACTTGGAAAATAAACTAAACCTAAATTGAAAATTATTTTTGCCCCAAATTAATTTTGCCCTAAAACCCAATTTTGCTCTCGTCGCTCTCTCGTAGAGCACGATCCCAATCTGGAAGATGCAAGCAGCTAGGGCTCGTGCAAAAGGTGGAACCGTGAGAAAGCACTCATCCATAGCCTTCGACGTTGATGGTGGTTCTGGAGTTGGTAGTAAAATCTACGATGGGTGTTGCTTTTGTCCCCTTCCGGTGGTTCCGTTGAAATCGAAGACAAGTAGCAACCCTGATAGATGGTTTCTTCGTTGCCCTCTGTGGAAGGTAAGGTTAAAATGTTGATGTTACTTGACGAAATGATGCATTCTTCCTGGGTTGCTTTTCTCCACTTTTCAGATTTACTTTCCGATCTTCTCTGATTCATGAAATTTTTTGTGCCATGCTAGAACACAGAAAGACGTTGTGGGTATTTTCAATGGTTGGATGAAATTGAAGAACAATGTGTGGAAGGAGAAGTTTCTTCGGAGAATAGCAACATGGTGGGCATAGCAGATCCAAAAAAGAAAAGCAGAACCAACCAGGATGGTAGTGATGGCCGGGAAAGGGATAGGATGATGATGGTGCTTCCTGTGGTTAATGACATGAAGGACCAACTGAAGAGGGTTGAGTTCTTGTTGCTTGTTATCTGTGTATTGCTTGGGTTAAATCTGGTTTTGAGTCTGCTGTGTATGGCTAAGTAGGAAGACAATGGTCAAATTTAAGATTGTAGGATTGAAAGCTTGTTTATTTGTAATGTTTTCCTAATTGTAATTGAGATGAATTAATGGATGCACTCTTATTAATCTTCTGTGACTGAGTTATTGCTTTTGAATTATGAGTAAGCCATATATAAGATAGGTTAGCCATTGTTGAAAAAATGGCATAAACAGAACATGTATAAAAACACCTGTCTTATAGCATGAAAACATAATATCCAGAGTAACATACCTAAGACCCAAAATAACAAAAGTTTTGCCCCAAAAAAACTATCATGGCATAATGACACTAAAGTTGATAACAAGTAATACTAAACATGCCATAATGGCATTTAGTTGCATAGTATCTACTTCAGGTCCAACATGGAACTAGAAACAACATGAAAACCCAAGAAAGAAAGCTATGACTTCTTGATGCTTGCTGAAGGCTTTTTCTTCTTCAAGGATGGGGTGGGCATGAAGCCTGTGAACCTGCTCTGTGTGGCTGGGCTTGCTGCTGCCATGGTTTCCCTAGTCACAGTTGGTGGCCTAGAGGATGCTGAACTTTGGGCTTGCAGAGTGGGCCTACCCAAAGGACCTTGTGACATTGACCCAGGCCCAGCACTTGGTCCTGCAGCATTGGTTGGTGTGGCTGGGATCTGACAATTAGACCCAACATCATGGCTGGCAACCCTAGTTTGAGGTGCTGTTGAGGTTGGGGGTCTTCCTCTTCGAATGGTCCTGCCCCTGCCTCTAGTTGGTGGTATTGGTGGTGTTGGCTCTACTGGCCTTGCTGCCACTGGAGGTGCTGGTCCTGAACTGGTTGCTGGTGTAGTGGTTGCATTAGGGGGTGCAGCATTTGTTGTGGTTGTCAAATCAGCCTCAGTATTCTGTATGAGTTGGGTGATTAGTTTAGGGTGGGGCTTTCTCAGTTCTAGGTGCAACATTTTGGAAAAGAACAAGGTTTGAATTAAAATACAGAAGTTTACCTCATCAGGTTGACTCTGTGGGTGGTTTTGAGTGAGGTTTTCCTCATCTGCAACATGTGTAGCATGTGCAGCCTCCATGGTCTCCTCCCAGTTAGCTTCTTGCTCTCTAGCTTCATCCTCATCAATTCCATCTTCTTGAGCTGCTGCTCCATTTGATCTCTCAGGGCAAGTCCTACTATTATGTCCAACCTTGCATCCAGGCAATAAATAAATACAATCAGATTTCAAACAGTTTATGTATGATTGAATGATATTATGTAAGTAGATAGCTGATAATAGACTTGTTTCACTTACTCTCTTGCAGGTTTGACATGTTATCTGGCCATATCTTCTCTTGGCATGGTATTGGCTCCCAGAGTCTTGCTCGCTGCTGTCCTTCTTCCTTTTCTTGGAAGGTCTGCCAATAGGCCTCTTGTATGGAGGAGGCAGACAAGGCAACCCATCATGGTGCTCCCAATACTCTTGGCTTGGTATACTATTGATGTGAAACTGGTAAGTCCTATTGTATGCTTCGATGGTGAGCTTGTGATGGACATAGTCTTCAGGCTTCTCATTCTTCCTCTGGATTGCTGCAATGCCATGACAGCATGGTAGTCCAGTCAGCTGCCATTTTCTGCAGGAACATGTCCTCTCTCTTGTGTTCACCCTGACTCTATGTTGCCACCTTCTGACTTCAAATTCGTTATGTTCATCATCACCACACCACTGTGCCTCCCAGTAGTTAGCTTGTTTTTTTTCCTTCTCTAATCTACTCACTTGTATAGGGGCTATAAGTCCGGTGTAACCCATCAATGCGTCCTTGTGAGTAGCCATCGTCTTCATGATATAGAATCTGAGTTCCTCAAGCATTGTGAGTATGCTTTTCCCCCGCAGACCCACAATGGTTGAATTAAACGATTCACAGTTGTTGCTAGTCAAGCTATCAACCTTTGGCCATTCAGAAAACTTGCTTCTTGACCACTGTTCTTGCTCAAATTTATCCAAATACTCCCATGCCTGTTTATTGATCCTTTTCACACTAGCCATAGCATCCTTGAATTCTTGATCAGTAGTTGCTTTTGCACATTGCCAGAATGCTCCCTTCAGCTCCTTATCCTTCCATCGTTTGTTCAGGTTTCTCCACATATGCATACAACAAAATCTGTGCTTCACACCAGGCATCACATCCTGTAAAGCTGGTATCAATCCCTGCATTCATGGGTAAATTCAGCAGTTAACATTATAACACTTAAGATTACTCAAGTAGGAATATAAGAACAATAATGATTGCAAACACTGCATATTACCTTTTGCTGGTCGGACATGAACACCCAGCCATTCTCATTATAGTCCCCTATGTCAGTATGTAACTCCTCGAGAAAGAATCTCCAATTTTCCCGAGTTTCTGCATCGACAACACCATATGCAATTGGAAATAGCTGGTTATTCGCGTCCTGTCCTACTGCAGTTAGTAACTGCCCTCCGAAATAGCCTTTCAGAAAAGTCCCATCTAACACTATGAAGGGTCTGCACCCTGCTTTAAATCCCTGCTTGCAAGCAGCCAAACATACATACAAGTTCCTAAATCTAGGCAACCCTTCCTGCTGTGGAGTTGTCCCCATGTTGGCTCTTGACCCAGGATTAGCCTTGATGATCTCATTCAGATAGTCTCTAAGTCTCAGGTATTGATCCTTTTCCGTTCCTTCAATAACATCTTTGGCCTTATCCATAGCCCTGTACATCATCCTCTCGTTAACTGAGATGTCATACTCCACCTTAAACCACTCCTGTGCCTCCCTTTGTAACATGTTAGGATGGATTCTGAGTTTAGGCACAAGCTCTTCAGCAACCCAGGCACAACTCACTGACTTACTCTTGTTGCTTCTCGGACAAGTATGCTCATCCACAAATGTTTTAATCTGAAACGAGGCTGGATAGTTGGTCTTAGAACAATAACACAACCAAGGGCACTCGGGGTCATAACAAATCACCCTGCACCTCTTCCTCTCATTCCTAAGATAGAAAACCTGCCTCCCAATCTGTATGTTGTACTTTTGAACCGCTGCTTTAAAGTGTTCCATGGTCTCAAACTCCATGTTCAGCTCCAGAGTAATTTTCCCAAAGGGTGTGTTCGGGTTATGTTGAGGAAAAATAGGTTCATCTTCATCATCAGATCCAGGAGGGCTATACAGTTCATCAGATTCGTATTGGTAAGTATCAGGTCCCATCTCTCCATCTGCTCTGTTTGGGTTAGGCACCTCTACCCTTGGTGCTTCATTTTCCTTTCCAGGTACAATCCTCTGCCCAGATGGTTGAGGCCTAGGATGATTTCTCCTTGGATTTGTCCTATCCTTTCTTTGTGTTTCTGTATCTGTTAATACATCAGCTGATACTTGTCAGCCATCATGCAATATTTATCAAAAAATGCTGTAACAAAAAAAAAACTTAATATGTTTACCTGCTGCATTTTTTGTAGCTGTTTCCTCTTCCCTCAACTCATCCACCACTGGTTCTTCAAGGTTAACACCTTCATTGGCTACATGTGCATCATAATCATTGCAATCAAAAAACCAACACTTATCCAAAAATGGTATAACAAAAAAGAAGTAATATTTTTACCTCCTGCATTCTGAGTAGCTGTTTCCTCTGCCCTCAACTCATCCACCAATGGTTCTTCATTGTTAGCACCTTCATTGGCAACATGTTCATCATCATCTCTTCTCTCATGTGTTTGTTCATTTACTGTTTCAGCTTCTAAAGGATCACCCTGGTGCTGTTCAGGTTCAGCAGCTCTCCTTTCTTGTGATAAACCACTTGGTGGTGGTCGTGGATGCCTCTTTCTCACCCTCTTAACAACTTCTTCTGGACCTGCAGATTGCTCAGTCTCTTTCTCCCCATTCCCATGATTCACATCTTCATTCATAACACCACCCTCTCCGGCCTCCGACTCGTTAACATCAACACCCTTCTCAGTCACAACTTCATTCAAAGTCTCCTTCACAACAACTGTTAAAGCCTTACTCAACTGATTAACCTCGCCAGTTTCCTCACTCACGATTTCAGTTTCCCTCTCATCACCAGGTGGATTGACCTCAACCACACTCTCACTGCTACCAGAAGACACGACATTGTCATCAATGATTTCAGGGTTGGCATCAATAGGGTGATCAAAGTAGAGATGGACAGTGTTGTCGTTTTTAATTGCACTCTCACACATCCTCATCACTTCAGCATCTGTCCTCAGTACTCTAAGACCCTGACCTAATTCGAAACCAGGTTCTAGCCAATACGCCTCATTATATCCAGGGTAACCCAGGTCTAAAAACAACCCCTCAACAAAAAACAAATTACATGTCTCCACATTCACCCTGTGTATCTCAGTGACTAAACCCCCTTCGTATATCACATTCCCATCTCTAACCTTTTTCAAGCAACCCATGTGATGATACACAAACGTAACTAAACGATCCATCTAAGAAATAATGGAGAGAAGATACAATGAATAAACAGCATGTCACCAGCAAACGCAAAAAACCATAACTTAAACAAAGAACATGAAGCAGAACGTACCTCTTCGTAGGGTTGCTCCTTGCGAACAGTGGTGATCCCACGATGCCACTTCAGAACCGTTAAGCTTGATTCGACAATGGCTCTTGCCTTGTATCCTTCTTCTTCGCGCCAAGCTTCGAGGGCAACGTCTCTCCCTCTCTACGTGACCTTTGATTTTCGCTAGTGACACACTAACCACAGTAACTCAGTAAATGGTAACTTGGTATATGCAAATTGGGTTTTAGGGCAAAATTAATTTGGGGCAAAAATAATTTTCAATTTAGGTTTAGTTTATTTTCCAAGTAGGATAACCATAATTAAAATTAGAAATTCCATCTAATATAACACTAACCTAGTCAGCAAAAACCGAGCACCACGTAAGCATCGTACTCACCGGAGCTATGTTCCGGCAAGCTCTTGGACACGCTTGGCAAAATTTTAAACCATTCAGGTACCTTTTTGTCAATAACAATAGTTGGGTACTAAAATGTCAGCGTTTGAATCTTTCGGGTACCGAATTGGTCATTACCTCAAAGAGTATTTAAAAAATTATTAAATTGTTATCTGATATTAAAATTTAATAAATATGAGTAAATTTTATATGTTATTTTTAATTCAATTTACTAATAGAAGTTGAAATTAATTTATGTTTGACAATTTTATACTAAAATTAATTTTATACTAAAATTAATTTTAATAAAATGAATATTGTTTAGATGATATTAATTAAAATCATTTTTAGATAAATAATTACTAAAAAAATATGATATTAAATTATAATATTATTTTTTTAAATTTGTTATAATTTTTTAATACTTTTTTTAGTTTATTTTTTTATATTATATTATATAATATTTTTTCTAGTATCCTAATTTAGTATGCTATAATTTTTTACTATTATAATAAAAATTAATATTTATTTGTTTATTAACTTCAAAATAACCTATAAAAATTGATAAGTTAAGTGCTCCTTTTTATAATAAAAATTAATATTTATATAGGTTAATTTCACATTAAATTTAATAGTTTAAATTTAATTTATACATAGAACTCAATTTGTTAGTAAATCAAATTGCACTGTATCAATTTACTATGGACGTCCAACTTCTATAATTTGAAGCAACCTAATTCGAATTACTAGTTGTCACAAACCATGCATAAATTGAATCATACTCATTCGATTTACTACTATGGATATCATTCATTTATAAATCGAATCAGACCAATTTGATTTATGCAAAAAAAATAATATTTCTATATAATTTGAAACTTACCAATTCGATTTACTACTATATTGCGTAAATCGAATTTAACCAATTCGATTTATATAAAAATATGGTTTGGAAGATCAATATAACATTTTTTTTATTTAGGTGAATCATATAAATACGTAATATTGGATTGGCTTTGGTTTATTTATGTATTTTGTCCTAATTATTATGTATCAGTAGGTATTGATTGATGATTGATCTAGATTTAAACTTTACATAAAAATTAATGGTTGAAAATTTTAGTTTTTGATATATTTTTAAATATTTAATTTTAATAAATAATATTTATATATTTATATAATTTATTATTTATTATCTATTATTTATTACTAAAATCTAATCTTTTTAATTAACAGTATAATTCAAGTGATATGTTCTTAAAAGTATTTTTAATTTATTTTATTTGATTCATTTAAATATATTAATTAATTATTTATTTATTTAATTTAATTCAGATAAATATCAAATTATTTAATATTTTATTTAACTATATTAATTATAACTAATCAATTGTATTAATTATTTGATTTTGTTAGAATAAATAAATTGATTTTATTTTAATTTGTATTAATTTTTTGTGTTATATATTGATTAATATTTTAATTAAGAATGTCATAATTAATAATTTATTTAATTTGATTGAGATAAATATTAAATTATTTAATCTAATTATAATAAATAAATTGATTTTATTTTAATTTGTATTAATTTTTTGTCATCTTATATATTTTGATTAATAATTTTTTAAAAAGATAATAATTTTTATATAAGATACTTTTTATTTATTTAACTTATTTAATTTTATTGAGCTACACAATTATAATGAATTTATTATATCAAATGTTTAATTTAATTAATTAAAATATATGCTATTTGATTTAATTTATTGTCACATTAATGCTGAAGTCGTTATTTATCAAAAGTTTTTTTATTTCTTTCCTAGATCTTAAATATTTTGGTTTTAAGGTTTAAAATTTTATAAGTTGTTTATATTTTTTATTTTAATATCAAATCTAATAAATTTATTAATATTTTCTTGCAATTTAATGTCTAATAGTTATATAGATACGAATTTGTATAAAGAAATAGAGAGAATTAGATATAAATCAAAGAGAATAGAATAGAAATTTCTAGGACTAGGGCTAAAGAGAGGAAGTAGAGTTTTTAATTACCTCATGCCTCTTTACACTAGTACATTCTAATAGTATAATTCTTTAATTGGACTATAGACCCAATACTAATCCTAACATTATCCTCTCCTTTAAAATAACCTTATCTTCAAGGTTGCATAAAAAAAATAAATCCTAATTAAAATTGTAAATAACAATTACAATTAATAAAAAATAATAATAAATTCTAAAATAATATTTTTTTAGGGCAAATGACGCATATAAACCAACTAGAGGCTGGTTTTACACAATTCTACCAAAGATAAAAATGTTACAAGATTCTACCAAGAGCACTTTTTTTATGTAGTTCGAATTAGAGCCACTCGAATTACACATACCATAGTAATTCGAATTACACACACTAACACATACTAGTTTGAATTAGCATCATCCGAACTAGCCCACAATTTCGTGCCCATAGTAATTTGAAACAGACTGTTTTGAATTACCTCATGTTTTGCCTATATAAAGAGTTCGAAATAACCTCATTCGAACCACTATTCTAAATCCATGCCCCACCAAATTTAAGAGAAAAGGGCCTCCGTACGACTCCAATAAAGGCTTGAGCAGAATATTTAGCCGATGTGGGATAATTCGAACCGACTTTATCGTTTGGATGGAGTAGCCCATATAGCTAGTGTTATCAATGAAGAGGTTAGTGCGAACTTGTTCTTTTAAAATAGGAGTGAATCAGTTATTTTTTTATATTTTTATCTTTGGTGTGTTAGAATGGTAGTCATTATGTACCATTGCTAAGTTAGATAGGATTGCCATACAAGTGGTTTTGTTAGTGGTTTTGTTATTGGTTTTGTTAGTGGTTTTGCTAGTGAATGATATTTTCTTAGTGAATGATGTTAGTGGGGTTTTGTTATACGTCTTTACGCTTAACACAGCCTCCTCTTTATCCTAAAACTCTATTAAACCTTCAGTACCTTGGGTATCTCTAGCACCAAATCCAGTGGGTTCCCCAGGAACCCCCTCCTGTCTTATGGCATCCAAGTCCAACGATAAAAAGTGCGGAGGGTACTGCTGAGTCCCAGAGCTAGAACCACCGCCAGCCCCAGTTGGATTACTTGCTGCTATGTCATCGCCAATGTCATCAGCAATGAGGTCAAGCTCCACATCATCATCGCCATCATCATCCAGCAATGTATCACCCATACCAGCTGGTGCCCCACACTGTAAAGAAATCGGCATCATATCCACGATACCAACCTCTCCACCACCACTGCAGTTGAGATCAACGGCGAATGACGGGGAGGCGACAGGCACATCCCGAGGTACATTCACAGGCACGGACGAAGATTCACCAACAGGTCTTGAGCTAGAACCGGATACCGTGCCTAGAGTTTGGGTATTCCGTTTCGAACCTCCCGAGCTAGATACCACATCAACCAACTTTGCCAACAACTCATGTGTCTTGGCCTCGGGAAATTGTCGACGACAATGGAACAGGATTATGGTAATCAGTGGCTAAGAGAATGGGGGTTGAATCTTAGCCCCTTTTTTTCGCTGAGTAATACTTGCTGCCTTATAGAATGCTCTAGGAGATTTTTCTGCGTTTTGTCTCATAACCAGACACAAGACATTTTCTTTTTGTCTCGTACCCAGTCATGAGATATTTTTCAATTTTGTCTCCTTAGCAACAGAAACAGAGAAGGAGTAGAAGAGAAAGAGAGAATCACACCAAGAAGTATCCTGGTTCAGATGCTAAGTGCAATACAGCCTACGTCCAGTCTCCATCACAACAATGATGGAATTTCACTATAATCAAACAGATTACAGATACCAATTCTCCATAGGAACTACCCTTCCTATCCGGGACAAGTCCAGAATCTATCCCCAATTCTGAACTTGACTTGGTCACCTACCAAGCTTTCAACTGTTAAGTGCTAACCCAACTTGTAAGGGGATTCCCAGAGAATCATGATACACAACACACAAATGTACAAAGGACCTCTAGGACATCCATGGATTTTTCTTTAATTTTGTACACTCTGCCTTTTTTCGTTCACTGGCGTTTTCTTACAAACCTCACACTGTTTGCCTTTTTCACCATGAGACTCAAGACAGACAAAACTAAAGAAAATACAAAATGAAACACATTGAAGGAGAAGAACTTCTGTTAGCTTGGGTAGCTATGAGAACTCTGTGCTTACTCTCCTTGTCTTAAACCTTGGCTGTTCACCCTTATTATAGAAGGGGAAGCCTCCAAGGTTGAAACGGTTCAACCGAGCCAACTTCTTCTTCTTCAACCATCAAACTGGTTCGGACAGAGAGAAAAAAGAGGGAATCGAAAGCTAAAACCAACATGCAATTACCTCTCTCTCATCCCTTTTCTTCAAGCTTCATCAATCTGAGCCTTCCATCTTGACTTGGTCCCCAAGAAGGATTTCTGACCCTTGATGAACGCTTGATCCTTGACAGCTCCATCTGCTTCACTTCTGCTTCCTCCTCCACGTAGCTACAGTAGCTACCTTCTGTGATGGATGAACGAAAAGTAGAGACGAGCCATACCCCAGGGATCTTATTCTCTGACTGAAATGGATTGCTTCCATATCTAGGTATGGAGATCTTGAGACTTCCTCACCACATCTTACCTTTTGTGGTAAGGATCTCAGCCACACCATACTTTAGATATTCTTTTTGCAAGAGCCATCATCACCTTAGCTTGTTGCTTGTTCATAGAAAGCTTTCAATGGAATTAAGGAAGGAAATTAAAATGAGTTAAGTTTTCACTTTCCAAAATCCCATGCTTAGTAACGTGTAATCAATTAATGCCATCAAATCAATTTCAACTTTCTCTTTCCATTTACCAAGGCATTAAATAAAGTTAAATGAATTTGAATTCCATTCCTTAGTGGGGTTAGGTAACCGAACTCAATCAAGCTCCAATTTCATTCTTTCTTCCTTCAATTCTGACCATGCCTTGTTGGTCTTTCAATTTGAAAGTTTTGAGCTACTCATTGTTATCCTGGCCCAATTTACACTTGCAGAACAATTCAGCCTTATATCATTAAACTCTTTGTACCAAAGGCTAAATATTACATTGGGTTTGATGTGATTTTGGCCCAAAGAGATCTGTACAATAATAAAATTATTAATCAACTAATGTCAATTAAAATTTAAATTAATAATTTTGTAATTAATTATTTTTAACAATGTTTGATCATCATCAAAATAATTTGGAGTTTTTCAAACTCATCACAGGACAATCCTCGTCACTCCCTATGATAAAAGAATCGTATTTCACGTCATCTCTAAGCACTAAGATCGGAATGCGATAGAGTAACTTCTGAACCCGTTTCACGCCAAGAAGTCATTGAATCTCGTCATAAGTCTCATAAAAATACTCAGAGGATCTTTATTAGTGAACTTTACATCAGAGCGTGTTTTTCTCTTAATGGATCCTCTATAATGCACTAACACTACAAAACTCTCCTCACTAGCCATTTTGTCTTACTCTAATGAACACAATTCATGTTCACACAGTATTTATACACGTCTGGGGCTTCATAATTCGAAACAGCTAATTTCGAATTATTTATATATAATTCGAATAGCTAGATTCGAACTGCCTATCGAATGTTTCACCATATAATTCGAATCAGAGTGATTCAAACTGCCTATCAAATGTTTCACCATATAATTCGAATTAGTATGATTCGAACTGCCTATCGAATGTTTCACATATAATTCAAATCAGAGTGATACGAACTACATAGCATGCATAGTCACTCATAATTCGAACAACATTGATTCGAATTACTCCTGTTTTTAGTTTGAGTTAGGTTGATTCGAATTACAAAGAGACATGCTTTTGGTTGATCCATGTCTCATTTTTCGATTTGGTTGAATCATGTAAATTTTCCACCCAACTGGCTTAATACTACGATTTGCCCTATTTTTTTAATCTTATTTCTACTCTACTACCGCTAAAAATTAAAATTACCACCAAAGTTCTATTGAAAAAATTTTAATCCAATCCAAAATCAATAAAATATATTTGATGTATAAATTTGAGATTGGTCCAAAAGAGTTATAATCCTTAAAATTGGGCCTGAAATCAAAGGATCATCCATCATTTGATTTTGGGCTTCTAAAAAGACATTTTGGCCCAATGAAACATCAACCTTACTTGACCTAATTGCCATTTCCTTCTTTGAGATGGTTCCTCCAGCGACTCCCTCTCCTCCCATGTCCAACAGCTGCTGCCCTCTACCCAAGTCAAACACATGTTGCCGCCCTAGGATTGATGTTGTCATCCAAGACCAGCAACCCCCTTCCTTTGCGTACTGCGGCCGCATTTTGAACTCACCTGTCACATATCCAAGTCCACTCTCGCGGTTCCATGGAAAAACCGCCACCACAGCCCCAACCAGCGCACCACCAGCCATCGCGAGCTCGCATGAAGGAACCAGTTTTTAGTCTTATTTCTTCTTAACTTCAGAATTTTATCTTGCTTTAATTTAGTTTTCTTCTATCTTTTATTGTTCTAGTATCTTAGTTTATCTTCTCTTGTTGATTTCTTTATTTTCCCAATTTAGTTTATGAACTCTTCTTGTTAGATTCAATTTTCTTTTAATGCAATTTGAGATATTTCATGTTTATTGCTTCTTTCTTTAATTGCTGGTTATTGATTACTTGCATTTTCTAATCTTAGATTTTACTATTTCTTGTTATTTTTCTATGCTTTTATTTTGTGCCTTCCAAGTGTTTGATAAAATGAATGGTTGAATTTTAAAATAAATTTTTATATTTTTGACTTGGGTTGATTAATTAGAGACTCTTGAGTTATCAAAATTCTTTTGTTGATTGGTGATTGAAAGTTGCTAGTTGGCTTGAGCCTCACTAAATCTAGTCTTTGATTAATACTTGTGAACTTAAGTCAATTTTGCTCGGTTGACTTTTTTTCATTTGTTAGAAGATAACTAAGTGAAAGTGATTTGCACTTACGATCACAATT
The DNA here is from genome assembly GCF_003086295.3 of Arachis hypogaea. Lineage (NCBI taxonomy): Eukaryota > Viridiplantae > Streptophyta > Magnoliopsida > Fabales > Fabaceae > Arachis > Arachis hypogaea. Next base: position 141,505,509 of record NC_092038.1, read on the forward strand.
GATGATGATAATGAGAATAGGAATTTCAATTCTCAATCCTTGCTAGGACCTTTCTTAGTTAGTTTATTTTTCTCGCAATTTATATTTTCTTGTTCCTTATTTCAAAACCCCAAAAAGAAGTACATCATAAGCAATAATAAACCCACTTTCTTGCAATTCCTTAAGAGACGACCCGAGGTTTGAATACTTCGATTTATTTTTATTGGGGTTTGTACTTGTGACAACCTAATTAAACATTGACTGAGGGTTAATTGTCAGTTTAGAACTATACATGCAACGCGATATTTTTTGTGAAAATTTTTACCGACAATTTTTTTCCGTCATGCGCTAATACGATTACAGTCTTAATAATAAATAGCTAAAATTTTAGGTGAGCAAATTGGTGATTCTTGATTTTTAGTATGATCATGACGTACTGAAAATTGGGTCGTTACACTCAGACTATTATTTTACCTTGAAATCTTATATGAATCTTGGTCTTTTTTTGTTAATATCACCAAAAGCCTCAAAATTTTACGTTTTTAGAGAGCTATGAAAATTCTCAACACAACCACTCCAGAAGTCTTGTACCCTCTAGTTATTTGAGACCATGTTCTCAAAATCAGGGTGGTTCAACTAAGCTTCGAGGTGGTCTCCAAGGGTGCCTTCTTCTATTCAGGGGCACAACATGAGAGATATGTAAACAAAGAGGAGAGTGATCAGACAATTTCAAGCAGAGCAGGTGTTTAACAGTAGCTTCAGAAAACTTAATTTGCCAATCAATATCACTAAGAGTTCTATCAAGACGTTCAAATAAGTTACCTCTCCTCTAGGTAAAAGAAAACCAGAATAACCCAAATCTAGAAAATAAATATCCGAAACACAAGAGACAAAGTCAGGGCACGCACCACCACTTTGAGATATTGCTCCATCCTGTATTTCACAGCTGTGTAAGATATAATTAAAATCACCAATAGTGCACCAAAGAAGATCAACAGAGTTTCAGAGATCATGAAGCTTATCCCATAGCATCTTTCGCAATACTCTTTGGGGGCTCCCAAAAATAGTCGTTAGCATCCATGACATAGAATTTATTCCTTCAATCTTTAGATGAATAAATTGCATATGTTATTAAATGGCCTCAATCTTCCAGTGATATGAGTCCCACAAGCACCATATACCCCCTGAATAACCCCTGACTTCCTCTACACAGCAGCTGTCAAAACTATTTTGTCTCTAATAAGTTTACCTCGATCACCACTCACACGGGTCTCTAGCAAGATGATCAAATAGGCTTCATAATCCCTTCTCAAATCCCTAGTCAGAGTAGGAAATCCTTTACTATCCACACTCCTGCAGTTTCATACAATAATATTCATCTATCCTAACAAAGAAAAGGAGCCGAATAGACCAGAGACCTTAAACAGAGCGTTTAGAGCTTGCTTCAGCATCCAACATGGACTGGTCTAGAGAAACTTGCTATTTTTGTTTAATTCTCAGAGGAGGAACTCCCATGGTGAGATCAGGTGGTTTTTCGGCAGAATCACCCCCACTTTATTCCTCTTTGCCCTCGCCAATTAAAGGATCTTAAATGGTTGATCCGGCTTTAATTCGTTCCCCACCACATGTTCTTCAAATATAGCATTAACTCCTTTTGTCATCTCGAAATCTTTTCTTTTATGCTTTTCCAAATCCCTCGTACGATCAAGTATCTCTCTTTCCTTTGCTTCCATTTCAGGGTTCCTTGAAGAAGGGACTGTTTTTTGAATCGGTTTAGGGCCAGCTTTAGTTATGATAAGGTGTTTTCTCCTGGGCCTTAGCTTTAGTCTTGAAGCCTTTTTTGGATATGATAGGCCCAATTTTGATAGCAAAAGTTTTTTTGTTGACTTGGGGTTTTTGCCTGCTCTTGCTCTTAACACCTTCACTTTGACTATATTTGGTGTGCTCAACCTCTTTTGGGCTTCCTCAGGCTCTGGCCCATTTTGCATGGGGACGATAGAATTCTCCTCCTTATCAGGCTCATTATGGCAAGCTTTTTCTTCAACGTTCAGAATATTAAACCTAGATCCGCATTTCACATTATATCGTGTATCATTCATCACATCTTCTGTAATAATGTGGTTATCTTTAGAAGGATTAGATTTCTTAGCATATGGAACAATTCAGATTTGCCTCCTTATCATCATTCTTGGGCCAAAATCAGGAGGATCCTGATTAGTCTTCCTATTATTATCTTGGCTAATATTAATGTCTTGATTATTGTCGAAATCCTCACTTGCTATTTTTGCAAGAGATTCGCCGGACGAACCCGTTCCTAGCTATATATCCTTTATCTCATCACCTTCGCTGTATTGATCTGCCCTATGAATGTATTTTCCACAAGAAAAAATAGATGAGTTGGAGCCCTTCATACTTGATGTTCAGAGTATTCTCTAAAATCGAGATTCTTGGAACAAGCTTTTTAGATAAATCGATTTTGACACATATTCTGGCAAATTTTTCTCCCAATTGAACGGACGTTGCTTTATCGACTTTAAACATATTTTTAATAGTAGATCCAACACACCAGAGAAAATGATGGTTATACATCTCAATAGAAAAATTTGGGATCCGAATCCACGCTGCTATTTTTCTGACAACACTCTCAGATGTAAGAAAGAAAGGCCTCCACCTTTAAACAATAAGATAATATCTGGCAATCATCCAAGGTCTTTCAAGCAGAGTATTAAAATAATCCTCCTCATCTAAAAAATGAACCAAGAAATAATCATGATCTATATCAATAATATTTATTTTACCTTTTTTAATCTAATCTCTACTGAGACGCTACTCCATGAAACCTGATAAACTCTTTTGCGAAGAATCTTGATAATGAACACCATTTTCCATGGTTTACACCATTTGTTGAACTCATGCTTGAGAACCAGAATAATCGGACACAGGTCAAAAGGGTTATCCTTTTCAGAAGGGCCACCTTCTACATACCACCGATCCTCCAGATTTGGACTATCTTCATCTATCACATTTCAGGACAAAATATCATCTTTCATAGAAACTCTTGGGGTTGATAGCAAAAAAACTTTATACGTAATCTTTAGCTCTTCACTAGCATTCAGGAGCTTATCATCGACCATCTCCATGCTATCAACATATTAGTTTAAGTCTAGACTCGAACGATATTTGACTTTTTTAGTGCTTTGTTACACCAGATCATCTTCTTGATATGAAATTCTAGCAAAACTTTTTAAAAACATATTTTTCTCAAATTGTTAGTTATAAAACTTGTATTAAATATATGTAATTTTTTTAATACTTTTATTTTAGTAGCTCAATAATATACTTTTAAACAATATTAATTATTTATCGAATAAAAATAATAAATTATACTCATTTTTTAACATTACTCGTATTTATTTACTGAAACAAGTATTTTAAAAATGGCATTGGAAATTTTGTATTAACAAACCCGAATAGCGATGGCAATGGGTCGGGCATGGTTAAGGCTGGAAGTGAGCCGAGTTGAGCCGAGCTAGACCGAGCTCAAGCTTGGCTCACGAAAATTGAGCTTGGCTCACGGCTCGACTCATTAACAATCGAGCCTATTTCTTAAGCTCAAGCTCAGCTCACCGAAAGCTCACGAGCTGGCTCAAATAAGAGAAACATAAATACATAATCTATAATTCTATATCAATAAATTGTTTATGTATCAATAAATTATAAATTTTTTATTTATGTCCTATATTAAAATTATATGTAAAAAATAAATATAAATATTAAATAATTTTATTGTTATATATATATATATATATAAAATCGAGCCAGCTCACGAGCTAATGAGCTGAGCTTATCCAAGCTCAAGCTCGACTCATTTAATTTATGAGCTCAATTCCAGGCTCAAGCTTGGTTCACTAGCTCACGAGTTTAGCTTATTGAGCTGTTAACGAGTCGAGCTCGAGCTGGCTCATGAGCTGGCTTGACTCACTTCCAGCCCTAGGCATGGTTGATCCCAGTCGAATTTATCAAGTGTGGATGTGGAGAAGGAAAACCCCGCCTACGGCTCTCAGAAATCAGAATCCTCCACTGCGGTCTCCCAACCCTCCCCTTCCCCTTCCCTCTCTTCTCTCTCTCTCTCTCTCTCTCTCTCTCGTTAGGGTTTTACGAAATTGGTTCTTTGTTCTCTCGCCGTCATAATCAGGTATATTCCAAAATCACTGGTTTCGCAGTTTCCAGTTTTCGCCGCTACAACCTATCTTCATAACTCTCTTAGACAGTGGACTTAATGTAGCTCTCTTCTATTTCAATAGCTTGATTATATTTCACTAAAATTGTTCAAAGATTTCCATTCTTTTTCAAACAATATGAGGATTGCTTTGCTTTCAGGAGTTGTTATGTTATTTCCGCGAATGGGTGAGACTGGAAAACGGTATCATTCACAGAGAGACCATGACGGGGACAGAAGGAATCAGAAGAGACGAGTGAACGATGCTGATGAAAAGGGAGACGGTGAATTGGTTGTTTATAGGATACTCTGCCCAGATGATGTTATTGGCAGTGTTATTGGTAAGAATGGAAAAGTGATTAATTCAATAAGGCAAGAAACAAGGGCAAAAATAAAGATTGTGGATCCCTTTCCCGGTGCCAAGGATCGTGTTATAACAATCTACTGCTATGTCAAGGGCAAGGAAGATGTTGAGATTGATGATGAGTTCAATGGTAAGGAGCTTCTGTGTGCTGCACAAGACGCACTTCTCAAGATTCATGCTGCCATTACGAATTCCACTGCTGTAATTGGAGAATGGAGGAAAAAGCGAAAGGCTAAGGAGGAGTGTCAACTCCTTGTGCCATCAAGTCAGGCTGCAAATATCATTGGGAAGGCTGGGGCTACCATTAAGAAGCTGAGGAGTAAGACGACAGCCAATATCAAAGTTGTTGCTAAGGATGCGGCTGACCCGACACACTCCTGTGCTATGGATTTTGATAATTTTGTTTTGGTTAGTATATTCAATATCATGAAACTCTTGCCATTGAAACACAATTTACTTTATGGAATTATTTCTTCTCTTAATTCTAAGATACTCGAAATAATAAATCAAGGTAGTTGTCATTTAACCATTAGTGGAATTGAATGTTGTACAAATTATTTTTGTAACTTTCATCTTACTATATGCTTTCTTCTATTCTGTGTAGATCACTGGTGAGGCAGCAGCAGTGGAAAGGGCCCTATTTGCTGTTTCTTCTATTATGTACAAGTTCGGTCCCAAGGAAGACATCTCTCTTGACACATCTGTGCCAGAAGCCCCACCTAGCATTATTATTCCTTCTGAACTTCCAATTTATCCACCTGGTGGACTATATCCAGTTTCAGACCCTATTATCCCACCTAGATCCCTTCCTCAAATTTTAGGTGCTACAAACATGCGAGATGTACATGGTTATGCTGATGCAGGAAATACATGGCCTATATACTCATCCGCCCTTCCAGCAGCTCCTGGGGCTCTTCCAGCAGCTTCTGGTGTAGGTGCTTCTCGTTCTGAGGAATTAGTCATTAGAATGTTGTGTCCCTCGGACAAGATTGGGCGAGTCATTGGAAAAGGAGGGAGTACAATTAAAAGTATGAGGCAAGCGATTGGTGCTCGTATTGAAGTTGATGATTCGAAGGCAAAGCATGATGAGTGTTTAATCATTATAACAACGATTGAGGTACCCATGTTGTGTCGTATTCTCCACCTTCCGTATAAAGTTGAATTGTTCATGCAAGAAAGTTTATTGTTAAACTTGGTGGAGTCCTTGGTCTACCATATATATTCTCTATTAATAATTGATTGCATACTTCTATTTTATGTTAAAATGGAAACTAATCACTTGGATGTGTATCTTGTAGTCACCAAGTGATCTGAAGTCTATGGCAGTTGAAGCTGTTCTATTGATGCAAGGGAAGATAAACGATGAAGATGATAACACGGTTTCAATTCGGCTTCTAGTTCCATCCAAAGTAATAGGTTGTATCATTGGGAAAAGTGGTTCGATTATTAATGAAATTCGGAAGAGAACTAAAGCAGATATTCGAATTTCTAAAGGTGATAAACCAAAATGTGCAGATGTGAATGATGAACTTGTTGAGGTTTGGCTTCTTTGCTTCATTACTACTTTCCTTGATGCTTAAATTTGCATATTCATTTCATATTATTCGATGTTGTTTTGAATTTAGGTGGGAGGCATAGTTGATTGTGTGAGAGATGCGCTAATCCAGATTATCTTAAGACTGAGAGAAGATGTGTTGAGAGAAAGAGACAATGGCCACAATCCCTCTGTTGGTGCTGAATCCATGTACTCTGGTGGTGCTGGACTTTCAGTGCCATCTGTCCTACCTCCAGTCCCTCCTGTTGCCACACCATTGGCTTATGATCAGAGGACTGAAAGTGAAACTGGCCTTGGAATGTTTTCTTCAAGCAGCCTGTATGGATATGGATCTTTGTCGGTATGTCTCATTTTTTCTTGCCAATGCTCATGTTGCATGGAGGGGACAGGAGTATTATGAGGATAATTCCTTAGAGATGTTCCTTTTATATAACTCAGTAAACCCCTCTCCCCTGGTTTTGCATGGAGCATCTTTGTAGTCCAAACTCCAAACCTTCAAAGTGTTAATATACTGCATTTGTCTTCGTTTTCTGCCTTCTTTTGCTTACATATCACGTATCTCACTTTTTTTTCAGTTTCCAATTATTGTCACTGATCTTGTCTTGATTGATTCTATGTAATAGATGGCAGAGAATGGCTATGGATCGATGCCCCCGTACGCCAGCAAGCTGTATGGAGGGTTAGTATATATTGTTATAAAATTATATGAATTCTTTACTTATGATTTAGTGTGTCTGGATTAGAGTTTGCTAAGTTGATTCTGGGGTACTTGATTCTGGTTATACACTTATACGCAGGTTTAGAGTGATGTGATTTATGTTTGGAAACCTTTATCTGAAAAATGATGATTTTGGCCAATGGGCTTAAACATTTTCAAGCCAAAGTGAAAGCAACTCTATTGCACTTCCACTTATACTTATTCTCTTTTCCACCTTTTTTGTAACATTTTATTAAATTTGTTGATGTTTCTTGTTATTGGACTTATGCTTCTGTATTTTTATTCTGTACAGTCTGCCTCCTCCATCAACTTTGGATATGTTGATTCCTGCTAGTGCTGTTAGTAAGGTTTTGGGTAAAGGAGGGGCAAATATAGCCAATATCAGGAAGGTTTGTTCATTCACACTTTATATAGAAAGTATATTTATCTGAGAATATTGTGTTTTATTGTTGGCTTTCGAAGCTAACTGTGAAATTTGCTTTGTTTAATGTCTTGTTTGGCCCCAGATTTCAGGAGCAATGATAGAAATCTGTGACTCCAATTCTGCCTGGGGTGATCGTATTGCCGTGATATCTGGCACACCTGAACAGAAGTGCGCAGCTGAAAACTTGATCCAGGCTTTCATAATGGCCACCTGAATTATTGAGGTTCTTTCTCGGGGTTTTCGAAGGTGAAAAGTTTAATTATTGAAGCATGTCTTTGTCCTGTCCATAGTTTCAGTAGGTTGGTCCTGTAGAGAGAATATTCTCTGGTTCTTCATCTGGATTCAAGTTCTTCCATAACAGCAGCTTGCAAGATTGTGCCGGAGGATCCATTGATGGTTTTTATATGTAGGAACGATAGCTCCTCCTTTTTTCTTAAGCTACTCTCATTACTATGTTTTCTCTTAGAAATCTAGGATCTCCATGTCCGTTTGGTACTGTCTTTTGCTAGCATGGAGTCATCGCTATTTCCTCAAATTAATTTCAGAGGAACCATAAAGAGGTGGTGATGTTTATGTGGTTCACCCTGTCTCTCCCCTGCTAATAGAAAGTATCTTCCCCAACGATGCAAATGAGACTGAGTCTCTATCACACTCATTTGTTATCGTTGCTTATGCTAGTTGGTTGAAAGTTCTCAAGTTGCCTCATGAATTTGAAGGATTTCAGAAAATTCTGCATCATTTTCTTCCCCATTAATCAAATTCCTTATCCTGTAATCCTGCCATCCATGGTTATGAAGGCATTTTTCAACTATATATGACCATCTCCTTATTATAACATCAAATGCGCTAAATTATATACCTAGGAAACGATAGCCGCCCAATTCTTTTTAACAATAGATATATGTTGAAACAAGATAAGGTAAAATACCAAGGTCATATGGGTCCTTATGTCTTAAAAAGTGGAAGAAAGAAAAGGATCATCTGTCTGAATTGTTATTGACTTCGGTTGGATGAGTGTTCCTTCATCTCCTCGCCTTATCCAATGTAGCACTACTCAATACTCATAATTATGAATCAAAATTATTTTGTAAGTTCCTGTGTATGCTTTTCACTTCTTATGGCTTGTGCCACTCGCAAGGGAGTATTTGTTAGCTGCTACCTTTTCCGTTAGCAAGACCACTGAATCTCCTCATGCCCTTTGAGTGTGGCATTGCGATGGCTTTGCCCTGGTTTCAAGGTCCATTGGCTTTGGACTAAAGTCTTCTCGCATAATGCCACTTCGTCTGATTCTCAAAAAATGAACATGGATGATAAGCAATTGATTTCTGGTATCCTGTATAATTAGTGATCCAGCGGAATAAAAAGTTTGTAGGCAATAGTTGTGTTTTTATTCAACTATTGCTGTCTGACCAATATGACTATTCATAGGATGCAGCTAGATTAAAATTTAAATCATCATAATTCCAGCAACATTTCCTTATTCTATTGAAAAACATTATCTAATCCAGATGTTGTAGCATCAGCATGCTCATAACTATCTCATCGCTTCTCTCTTTAAGCGTAATGAATCTCCTTTCTTTCTATTATATGCTATATCGCCTGGTACTTGTCAGGGATGATTTTCGTGTTTTGCCTTCCCAGGAATTTGGGAATCAGAAATATTCTCCATTTCCCGTTAGTCTTATATATCATTACTCACTTTCACTTATCTCTGCATAATTGCTCTCTAAATATTTCTAGTTATTTAAAAGGATATTCTGCTATACACATGGATTAAAATCTCACTTAGTTATATGCCTATCTTAAGTTTTCTAACAGTTTAGCCCCCCCCCCCCCTCTCTCTTCTCTCTCTCTCTCTCTCTCTCTCTCTGTGTATGCATTAACGTCCATTCTTCCGAGACAAGCTTTGATTATGGCGTCATCATTCTCATCACTGTAGGTGTAGTTTAGGTTTCGGGTTCTTGGTAATTTGATAAGGTCATGCAGGTGAATTGAGGTTAAAATTGCACTTGTTACTTACTATTTGTACATCAATGTGTGTATGATATGATTTGTAGTTATATCATATATTCATATGTAACAAAGTATTAGTGGTTTGGTTTGGTTTGGTTTCAGCCCTCCCAATTGTAATAAACTTTTGCAGTGATAAGGCCACTAATGTTGGTTCCCCCAAAAGATTATGATTTCAACTTGAACGTCACTTATTCAGTTATTTACTTATTTGTACTTATCTTGGGGGGGATGGAGTGTAGACCCCACAACAGTTTAAGCTTATCACCATCGCATATGATATGATTTATTCGTACACGCAATGTGATGCGGAATGGGACTGTATAATTTGTCCTTTCATAATTGCATATAATAATATTTATTTTAGCAAAAAGAGAAATCACTCAACACAATCGCTCCCAAGTCCCAACTCGCCGTTTTCCCCCTGGCGCTCTTCACATTTCAAAACCATGAAAATATTTCAGCTTTATATCCAACCAATATCAGCCTGGGTCCAGAACAAGTTATGCTATTTATATTGTTAAATATTAAGATTTATAATAGTATATAACACATAATTTGGATGATTTCTGGAAAATTCACTCCAAATAACCTAATATTGCAAAAAGAAGGTTAAAAAAAGTGTTGTTGAATGACTTAAAATAATAGAGAAATGAAACCACCCTTCACGTATAGAAAAATATTATCAGAATAAAAGTGATATTATTTTTTAAATAATATTATATTTTTTAATTAGAAAAACACAAAGTCATCCATTTTTCCTTTTTCATTAAAAAAAAAAGAAAAGAAAGTGCATGCAACATATAAGAGTTTTCTTTTTCTCAATCACTAACGTTTGGATATTATTTATTAGTATAAACTCAAAATAATCATAAAATCTAATACAAGTGATAATTATTTAAATTGTTTAAACACCATGTTTTGGATTTAAAATAATTATGATATAACTAATTCTATATTAGTTATTATAAATTTATAATATATATTTAAATAATAAAAAGATAAATTAATACCCAGTATAATAAACTACTCTCATTTATCAAACATAAGCATGAAATTATGACATTCATAAGAATTAAACTCATAAAACGAACAAGTAACAAGAATGTCGGGTTAGTTAAGGTAGGTTTAACAGTTCTTTTTTTCACGTGAGAAAATAATTATCACTTTTTCTTTTTTATATTAGATTAATAATGATATTTTTTTAAATTGTGGATTGTTGTGGGAGTTTTTGAAATGTGAGACGATTTAATTTAAAGAATAGACAGTCCGATTTTTAGAAAGTATAGAAATCAGACCATCTGATTTTTAGATACAAAAATCGAACCATCTAATTTTTGTATTGGAACCTCCCAGTTATGTTTAAAAAGTTAAGGAAAAAATTAAAATACACCAATCAAAAAGTCTGATGTGTGTACTGTGAACTTTGAAAATAAAAAAAAAATTACAACAAAAAATTGGACGCTCTGATTTTATATTGAAAAATTTTTAAAAATCTCATGCAAAGTAATCGGAGTTCCCATACCCAAAAAAAATAACATACAAAGCTAACATGGTTGGTTGGATTGCACAAAGAATTCAACCATAACAAAAAAAAATTTAGCCAAAAATTATTCTATTAAAAAAGAAATTTATTTTTATTTAAAATTTAATTTTATTGCTCAGAGTATCTTTTATATATTAGTAAATTTAAATTAAATTATTTAGTTTTAAATAACTTTTAAATAAGTTAAATTCTCTTCTTTTATAATTTTATCTTTGATAAAAGCTACTTTTGTTAAACACTCAGTTATAAATAAAAAGTATTTTTAATATTTTAAATGTTAAGTATGATTATTGTAAAAATTAATTTAAAAATCAGTTTTCTTTTATTCTAATTTATAAATAAAATAAATATGAAAACTAAAATTCTTAAATGAATTATTAATTCATTTTTGTTTGTTACAACTTGCAAAAGCACGAAAAAGAATGTTGTAATTCTTGCAATTCTAATGTAAGAAAATAAAATAAAATAAAAACCCATTATAAGACGAGTGAGTGACAGAGACAGTTGCCAAAATCCTAAGTAAAGGTTTTGGTGTTAGCTTATTGAATCTTCCATGGCTGCGAGGAGACCCGTCCAGTGTTTGCTGCAAAGGGTTTGCGGCGGAAGCAGACGATTCGGTGTTGCTCTTCAGGGCCATGCTTCTTCTTCCTCTTCTCAGCAACTCATTGACAAGGAATATCAGTACAGCGCCCACAAGTAACCTCCTCTCCCAAACACTATTCTTTTCTTTATGTGTTTCTCTTTGATCCTCAATTCTACTCAGAAAATGAAAATTGGGATTAATTGCGAGTAATAATACCTCTTTGTCTGCTGAGCAGTCTATCACTTCAGTAGAGACTATGAATTTATGTTTTCCTTATGCTCATCGGCATATTTCAAATGCATTCGAGTGTCATTTGATCTGAGTTTATCACTATTGAGCATTTTATTTTTATTTTTAACAAAGAGAAGGATGATGGGGATTTGCTTTGGTTTTGAGACTCTTTTTTTTATTTATTTATATTAATTGTTAACGAGTTTAACTTAACTAATTATTTTAGGTTGATAATTGAAATGATCTTTTCTGATTCAAATGCAGTTACCATCCAATTCCCATTGTGTTTTCTCAAGCAAAGGGAGCTGCTGTGTGGGATCCAGAGGGAAACAAATATCTTGATTTCTTATCTGCTTATTCTGCTGTTAATCAGGTAACATGCTTGTCTCATGGTTATTCCCTAAGCTATAGATCTCAAATTTTGATTCGGAAATGGTGTCCAAATGAGTTATAGAAGTTAATTTCTAATTATTGAAGTGCCTGTCTTTTCCTTAGGGACATTGCCATCCTAAAATTCTGAAAGCCTTAACAGAGCAGGCAGAAAAGCTGACCCTGAGCTCTCGAGCCTTTTACAATGATCGGTTTCCACCATTTGCTGAGCATTTGACAAGTATGCTTGGTTATGATATGGTGCTTCCCATGAACACTGGTGCTGAAGGAGTGGAAACAGCTCTGAAATTAGCAAGAAAGTGGGGTTATGAAAAGAAAAGAATTCCCAAAGATGAGGTATAACAATGAGATCATCTTAATAGTAGTCATATCTTAATGTTTTACATTTTCCAAGGGTATGGGGTTGAAGTGAATGTTTGCTTAGTGTGGGACTGTGGCCTAGTACACAAGGAATATCTCATGACATGCTAAGCGGAAATCCACAATACTTTATGACCTTATTTTTCCTCCCCCAACCCCCTTTTCTCTGTGGATATTAATAGTATTTGCAAAACTAAAGGGAGAAACGCGTTAGCTATGGCCTGAAGAATCTGTTTTGACATATATTCTCAATAAATATTTTGGAAACTAAATTCATGTAAGATGTATTGGTACTCCTCCTCTGCAAAGATAAAATGAAGGAAGTCTACTCTTCAAAATATAGCATCTTCTTTTCTGTTTGAGATGCAGATTTGAATTTTCCTGGTGTTTGTCTATTTATGTTCACGGATACTTGTGGCAGGCTATTATTGTGTCATGTTGTGGCTGCTTCCATGGCCGTACACTAGCTGTTATATCTATGAGTTGTGACAATGAAGCTACCCGGGGTTTTGGTCCTTTATTGCCTGGCCATCTTAAAGTTGATTTTGGTGATGCAGAAGCCCTTGAAAGAATTTTTAAAGGTTCTTAGTGCCCCGATATTTTGCTTTACATTTTCATCACTATATTTTAGTTTAAATTGACTGATCTTTGATTTTTTTTTTCTCTGAAAAAATTCAGAAAAAGGAGAACACATAGCTGGCTTTCTTTTGGAACCCATCCAGGGTGAAGCTGGGGTATGATCTTTTGAGAACACTTAATCTGCTTGGCAACACTCACCTTGTTGGTTGAATTGAAAATTGAGATGCTAAAGAAGTTGCTATATACATTATACCCTGATGTTATAATTTGATGGTGTTATTTCCGGTCTCACCATTTGATTGTTTTATATTATGTTTAAATAGTGTGGGAAATCCTTGTTGCTTCTTCAAATTCTTTGGCTAAGAAAAAGATAAAAGTGTGCTTATAGATTTCATTTTGGTCAAGAGCGATGACATTCGGTTGAATATTCACATTTTTATTATGTTCTGATTTCTCAAAGTACATATCTCGGTTGCATCTTTTGATATGTTTTTATTATTTATTTGAAGGTAATCATTCCTCCGGATGGCTATTTGAAAGCTGTTAGAGATCTTTGCACCAGATATAATGTGCTGATGATTGCAGACGAAATACAAACTGGGTTAGCAAGAACGGGGAAGATGCTGGCTTGTGACTGGGAAGAAGTTCGCCCAGATGTTGTGGTTAGAAATTAGAAATCAGCTTAACCTTGTGAATTGTATATCTTTTTATTCTTTCCCAGCACTATGAGTTGAACCTTATTCTGTCTTTCTACTCAGATACTAGGGAAAGCATTGGGTGGAGGAGTTTTTCCTGTGAGTGCAGTTCTTGCAGACAAGGATGTAATGCTTTGTATAAAACCAGGAGAGCATGGAAGGTTTGATTTTATCATACAAATGCTTTTTATAAATGGTCCTTATTATGATTCCTTTATTTACATTTTCTTGCCGATAGTTGTGAGTGTTGTCTGAAGTTTTATACTTCTGTTTACCACCTGGCAATATAATTTCGTTTATTGAAATGAAAACAAATTTGTTTATTAATTAAACAAGGGAAGAATGCTGAACTTCTTTGTATATTATTGATTACAGTACCTTTGGCGGGAACCCATTGGCCAGTGCAGTCGCAATTGCGGCACTAAATGTGATCAAAGAGGAGAGGCTTGTCGAAAGGTATCAAGTGCAGTCCCAACCCCATGCTTGTCATGCATTTTTCAATTATAATCTTGTAGTTGTTCCTTTATTTTATCTTGCATATGCTATTAACAGATCTGAGCAACTGGGAGAGGAGCTCGGCCGCGAGCTGCACAAGATTCAGCAACAATACCCGAAGTATGTGAAGGAGGTTCGCGGACGAGGATTGTTCGGCGCGGTGGAGCTTAACAGCAAGAGCTTGTCCCCTGTATCAGCCTATGATTTGTGCGAAAAGCTGAAGGATAGAGGAGTCCTTGCGAAGCCGACACACGATACAATTATCCGCTTTACGCCTCCACTTTGCATCAGGTAAGCAAATGCAGTACGGTTTGAACAATGCCCTTTCTAAAAGATTTGACATAAAATGATAAAAGTAAATCTTTTGCAGTTGGGATGAGATACAAGAAGGTTCTAAGGCCCTGGCTGATGTCTTGGAAATTGATTTACCCAAGCTTCAAAAGACGAAGCCAAAACATGATGCTTCTCAAGTTGCCTCCCATTCCCATGCATGCGATCGTTGCGGTCGACTCTTGTACGGTTGAATCATTAGAGCACCCTTCTATTCTACTATATAAAAGAGGAGAATAATTTTGTAATATCCTCACACTATTCAATAATCGAGATTAATTTCTTGACAACAAAACTAATCGTAACGTTTTACAGGCCAATTACTCACTTCTTTTATGCACGTGTTTTTAATTATTATTTTACTTTTAGGCTTTTAGCAACGCAAGAGACCTATGAAACTAAGGAGAAAAAGCGAGTTGAATTATCAGCTAAAAAATTAGGTTGGAAACCCGAATAAATTATACGTATATTTATACACAAATACATAATTAATTTTAATAGTTGATTTTAGTAGGCATAATATTTTTGTAATAATAAATATAAAAGATTGTGTATGGCCGTTTCAGTTATACTCTAATATGTTATGTTGTCTGTCCTGTGATTTACTATATTCTCATGTCAGTATAATAACGTCAGTTGCAAATCTCAGATCAAGATATTCTCTTCTAGGGAGGATGTTCTTTTCTTCCTAATCTGGTTGCTATATCTTTTTCATTTTAAAATAATTGCAGGAGATAGCAAAAGAATAACTCCAGTCAACAAGTTTCTTAAAACACACAATGATGTTACACACATAGACCAATTTATATATATATTATATCCGAATACTGAATGTAATTGAATGACTTCAAAATGATCCAACACAAGAAACCCCAACACATGATGATGGCAACATTGTATCATCATCAATTCATCATCATCCATTTTGGTGAAGGCAGGCTCTGAGGCACGCACGCCTTGCTCCTCGTACTCGACCTTCCGAGTCCTACATTAAAGAAACAAAATACGTTAAATACTGATAATTATGTAATAGCATGGGCACTTCCAAGATGCTTAGGCCCGCCTGCAATTACTGTAGAAAATTTGGAAGAGAAAGTAGTCAAAATAGTCAATTTGGTCTTATCCAAGCTACAGGTGCAGTATGAAAGATGAGACACTGTTTATATGTTTGAAGTGACACTAGTGTCTACAGAAAATGTAGTCAAATGAGAAGATTGTCTTGAAAATCTGCATTACATGCACATCTCTTGTAACGATTTCAGAACTTCAAAACAAGTTCTCAAATTACAATGTGTTATGCAGCAAATGGATAATATATATGTTGAAAAATCTTCAAAAGACCAGAACTTTGCCATTTAGATTAGTACCCTCTATTCTGATAATGTAAAATAAACATCACATAGTCATAAATGTTCAACAAAATATTGCTTAAGGACCTGGTAAGGCAAAGTTTGCTTTCACATAACCACATTAGTCAATTTCACATATATATAACACCTTCAAGAAGAGAATAATAAACAAAACTTTTTTTTCTTTCTTCTTCACCCAATAGACAAATTAAAAAGAACAAAGAAATATCACCACCATGTCCTAAAAAATATCAGAAATTGGAGACGAATGAAGATTAATAGTCAACCAGATAGAGTGACAGATAAAATCAAACATGCATAAGAGGATTGCCAAGAACTAGAAATCACAGCTAAATAACAAGGCATTTGCCATCTGCACATGGGTCAAAACTTGTGAATATAATATCTCCAAACTGAAGCCCTACAAACATAGATTGGTAGATAAAGAAAGACTTCCACAAAAAAAAAAAAAAAAAAATTATAAAGCCACGGCCAATCTTTTCTTTCCTCCTTTTCCATTAGGCTATATTTTAGAATGCTTAGCATATGATGAAGATCAGTGCTATCCAATAAGCTACAAGCCTATACATAGTTATGTACCACGTCAAGAGTAGTGGTGTGTCTAACTCCTTTTTCTCTAATACAATGAAGATCTAGTATTTCTAGCTTTGAGCTTATCATTTCACTTTACTTAACTAGTCTCTCAGACTATTTGCAACCTCTATGAAGAACTAAACATACACTTATGTAAGCTGCCGGCTAATATTACTTCCATAATCAAATAAATAACACTTTTTAAAATAGGCTTGTGAATTGAGAAAAACACTACATAAGACTAAATGTTAAAGATTTGATTGTATTTAACAAAATTATTCTTACATTCCTTTTCATGGCGAATAATGATCTTGCTACTAGGGAAGAAAAATAAGAGCCTATTTTGTTTCGAGTTTGTGTTTTCTATTTTAGAAGTTTTGCAAAGTAAAAAGTGAATAAAGAAAAAGTAAGTTTTGGGAAAAACAAATATTATTTTAATCAATTTCTTAAAATGAGAAATAGAAATATTGAGAACTAAAACCAATTAAAGTCTTTAAAAAGAAAATGTGAACTGCATAGAGGCTTAAAATTCTACTTACTTTATGTCTACAACAACGTTCATAGTTCCGGACTTTAACATTTAGTATTACTTAGTAAGCCTTTTTGCCTTCTAAAAGAGCCAAGTTGTCAATATAATTTAATTACTTTACTTACTTTTTAATCTTGTTGGAGATACTAATAAATTTAGAACCTTGATACTGCCCCAAAAAAAAAAAAAAAAAAACCTTTCCAGTAACACTACTTCCAATCCTGCCTTCTCAAGATATCCAAGTTATTAATTTGTTAAACACCTTACCAATGCCAATTTGGACCGTATAAGGAACGATAATCTTCTGTTCTTCTTGAAATATTGCACAGACATCATTCATTGCTACCTTGTACATTTTATTCAAGACTTCTCGTTAATAATCAATAAATCATATTATATGTTCCCTAGTATGGTCTCCAATGTGCCTGTCATAGCCTGATAAAGTTTAAGTATATTGTGAACATGAACTCTACTATTAATGCACAGTCCAATTTTAATAGCTATTCGTTAAAATGACTTTATTTCCCCCCAATGTTAACCATTCTATAGGAAATTAGAATATATTATAATAGCATAATAATAACTCCAGGACTTTTTTAATTAATATATACTGAGATATTAAATTATCTTTTAGATACTTTAGTCAAGAATTGATACATAAATACACTGTTTAAAGGTTAATAAATCTTAACATGACTCAATAACTACATAGATACAACAATGATAACAACCATGTCTTATTCTAATATTCTATTAGCTAGGTTTCGTCGCTTAACTCCATTACCTTCCGAGCATATAATATTAGTATTAAATTCATATATAAAATAGAAAACCTACCTAATCCTAAATTAATAAATAAATAAAGCATTAGCATTCAAATTAAATATAAAAAAATATATAGTTTTAAAATGTTAATTCTTGGAAATTAAATAACTAATCATAATTACTTACTAGACAAAAATGGAAATTAATTTATATTTTTTTAAAGCCTACCTACATTGACAAGCTAAGGTAGCCAGCAATTCAACGACTTGATGCGAATCTTATAAAAGTTCCATTCAGAAAATATAACACAGTTTCTTTATATAATAATGAAGAAAAAAAATCAAATTAACAAAAAAAAAAAAAAAAGAAAGAAAGAAGAAGAATAATTAAGCTAATGAATGTCTTTCCTTTTTTTCCCCCAAAAGTAAAATGTGCTAACAAAAAATCAACTACCACATATTTGTATATAAATTCATGTATTCTTTTAATTCAATTTCAATATATGTTTTATATTACAAAATATATTTTATATCAGTAACGAATTTAGTTGTATTTTTTTTTCTTCAAACAATGGCGAGTAAAACTAGATTGGAGGAGCGGTAAGATTGTGTAAAATTTAGAGGCAACGTGCATGGAGCTTAGAAGAGATGAATGAGGCATTGAATGATTGGAAAATAAATTAGTAGTAAGATTAGCATATAGCCCCCAGTGGATGAGTAACACATGGGTTTGTTGATGTGAATGAAAACAAAAGCTTAGCAAGAAAATGCTACTATGCTAGTGAGAGGGAGACAACCAGCCGATTCACATTCACACCATCCCATGCCATCATCATAGTAATTTACTAATTACTTTATGGTTACCGAGAAACTCACATTCAAATTTCTTGTGCATTCTTCTATGAAATACTATATTTCCATTTACACGTCATAAAAGACAACCCTGCTTTTTGTTTCATATATTTAATTTTTAATTAAATGACATGGTGTTCTACTACTACTAGGTAACAAGCTAGGTTTAGCATTGAAAGAAGTGGTCAACAGATCAAACAAGAAAAATGAGAGTGCATCCCCGCCCAATGCATCAAATGTTATTAACAGCAAACATAAAACAAATTAAGGGGAGAGAGAGAGAGAGAAAAGCAAAATATAAAAGATGGTTGGGTTTTGTCTTACCAGGGTAGTGGCCGGAAGGTCATGAGTTCTTGGATTTGCCCTTGTGGTCGGAATGGCGGGTTCCATCGCCGTAGTAGAGGTGCAAGCGGCCATCAAATGCGGGTGATGAGAACTGATGGTGTTGGTGGTTGTCGATGGGAGGAGGCGGAGCAGCGGTGGGTGCGGCAGCTCCAATGAAGAAAGGAACAGTGGATCCGTCCATAGGCAGCGAGAACCTCTGGAGGTGAGGCAAGAAATGTGACGGAGAATTGGACTGAAGGGTCCCCCTATTGTTGTTGTAAGCAGCAAGGCCAGAGGCAGAAGCAGATACAGAAGCCGGAGAAATGGTGAAGTTGAGGTTGTAATCAGTGTCGCCAGCACTGTGATGATGGTTATGAGAGTGAGAGGATGTAACCACAGCTGGCATGAACTGATCAGGGATGAAGGAGTAGTGGTGCTGCTGCTGCTGCTGCTGATCATTATTAAAGGATATGGCCTCAGCTAGGGTATGATGTCCCAGTTGGATCTGGTGTTGGTGTTGATGGGTTCTTGAAGATGAAGAGGGGCCTACGAGAACCTGGTTGAAGTAATCCATGGGTGCTGAACCCCATTGCTGCTGCTGCTGCTGCTGTTGTTGTTGCCTTGCCGCTTTGTGGAAGAGAGCAGCAGCAGGCTCATCAGAAGTAGGACTAGTTGTTGTTGGAACCGCAGTGGTGATGCCACCTGTGAGTAGCTCAGTAAACGAAGGAGAAATTGGGTTCATGTTGTGATGCTGCTGCTGATGCTGTTGCTGTTGCTGATGATGAACAAGGTTATTCTGATGCTGATTATTGTTGCACTTGTCTTTCTTCTTCTCCTTGGCCGCTCTCTCCCTTGCCCTCTCCCTCGCTTTCACGCGGATATCGGACCGAGACAGGGACAACCCGGACCCCTTGCTCGTCTCTGAGGTGCTGCTGCAAGCCGACTTCGAAAGTGACATATTCTGGCTGTTCTGCTTCTGCTTCTGCTGCTCCTCTATGTCTATGTCCGCATCGTCGGCGCCTGCACCGCCCCTCTTCTCATCGCTCGGTTGCTTCGGGGTTTCAGGGAAGGTGGTGTTCAAGGATGGAAGCTCGGCAATGGCGTCTTGAGCAGACTTGATGAGCCACTCCACGGCCTTGCTGGGCTGGTCATAGCCCAATCGGTCTTGGAGGTCATAAAACTGAATGGCGGTGGTGACGGAGAGCCTGACCCTTCTGTCTCTCAGGCCCTTAGAGGTCATTACCTTGCTATGGCGATCTTTGCCGCCGGAAGCTCTAGAAACCCTTATGATCCTGGAGGAATGGTGCCAGGCTGCTCCTATCTTGGCTTTGTTGGTGGGGTCGGTCCTGCCATTAGCGAGCCTGGGGAACTTACACGCCTGTGGTTGGATCTCATCCTCCTCCTCCATGCCACAACAATCATACCTTTGCAAAAGAAACAAATCCCCCTAATTAATTTTGTGCTTCAGAGCTGGAGAGAGAAACAAAAAGCCTGGGCTTGCATTGATGACCATAATTCAGACACACTGCTTTTCTCTCTCTCCTCTGATAACATAAAAAAGCCTTCTTTTTACGCTCTCATATATCACCCTCCAAGTCAGAGACGCCTTCAAGTTTTAAACCCAAACCCACACCACTCAAAGTAATTATTATTATTACCACTATTTACTACATGCACATCAAAACTAAACCTACATATGGCCCGGCCCCTACAGTGTTATCTATTCTGTCTAATGTGTACCTTCAATCTAACTCTTTCTGCTTTGTTTTTAAGCGTCTTCGATCTCAGCCACGCCCCTCCTTCTCCCTGTACTTGTAGCTTTCTCTTCTTTCCCCCTAACACATACACATTATGCAAATACCTCATTAGAATTGTTAGTTAGGGCTTAGTAGTTGCAAAAAGTATTGATTGTCACTGTTCATTAACTAATAAAAGCGCTATCCATGAAATGCTGAAAATAAAATGATTAAAAAAAAGAGGGGTTCGAGAGTGTCATTACTTTGAACAATGTTGGGTGGGCTTCCGTGACAGGTGTTAAGCTCTCAACCAAGGACACAAAAAGAAACAAGATAAACCCGCTATCTTGATCGATGCTTTTCAGTTTCACAATTCAAGCGCTTTCCTTTCCTCCCACAGCTCACAGATCTGTCTACCTGAGCTTCCATTATTGCGTCAAAAACCAAAAAACAGATATTAAATACCATAACTTGAAAATCTTCACCTCATTACAACTACCAACAACACACTTTTCAGATCAGTGCCAACATTTTGCCAGAAACCATAGTCAAATAGAATATCAGAGAGAGATGGACTAGGAGGGGGAGAATGAAACAGAGAGAGACCTTGATTGGTGCATGCCAGATTTCATGAATTGTTAAATTTTACAAATGAGTAGTTTGAAATGCCAAAAAGTTTGAAAGAAAAGACTTGATTTTTCCTTCTTTTTCCTTTTGTAACCTTAAAACCTAGGACAAGATCGAGTGACAAGACCAGAAATAATCCACTACCATAGCATGGTACAACATATATCTTGTGTAGTATGAACTGAATTGGGAGTTTGTTGTGCACTTAATTTTGTGTCTCTGAAACTGCACATCTAAAGAAGAGAATGCTGTAGGGTTTTCTGGTGGGTGAGAAATGGAAAGAAAGTGGAAGAAAATATCCGGGTATATGGGAATTGCGTAGTTTGTAGAGAGAGAAAGAGAGACACAGCGCGTATTTTATGTAAGAGAAAAACACTATACCTCCTTTAACAAAAACAAGAGTAACAAAGATCAACTAGTTGTTTCTTCAAAGAGCTTGAAGAAGAAGAAGAAGAAGAAGAAGGAGAAGGGTGGTTGTAGTTGTGGGTGAAGGTGATGTTCCCCATTCGAACAATGACCGGGCTTATCAGGAAAGGCCAGACACAACGCTATGCTTCCACAGTTTATTATGCTATGCACTCACTCCTTCACATTTCTCCCTGCTTTCTCCTTTATTTACACTATTACCCACTCTCATTCATTTTATTAATAATATCTTCTCTATATAGTATGCCATCTTATGCTTTTCTTTTTTCTCTTTCTCCAATTCCTCCCCATCAAATTTAATTCAAACGTACGATCCAACAAATACCAACAGGAAACCCCCTCAGTTTTATTTCACTTCCTCCCTTCTCAATACGACACTCATTTTTGTTCGGACTTATCATCTACCTTTTTACCTTCAAATACAAATACATACACGTATATGCTTATGCTTTCGCTATACATCAAATATCACCTACAAAATTCTCCCCTTTTTTTTACCACCTCGTTACCACAAAACCCAAACTGATGAAACAAAATTCACAGCAAATTAAATTCATCGGCTTAGGAGTTGTATATGTTCCATTTATCGTTATTTTTAGTTCACCTTTTCTTCTCCCGTTACCTTTTTTTTTTTATTACGGTCTGATTTATTTCTTCATTTTCCCCCATTTTCTTAAAACAAAATTCAGCCTTTGACAACACGCGATTGGGCTTCTTTTTAAGTGGGGTGGGGGGCCTTTTTCTTGTTTCCAAGTACTTTCCATACTTTTTCCTATTGCATGCATAATAATACCAATAAAAAATTGGTGCATCTAGATATTCATCTTTATTCTTTAATTAGTTATTATCTATAAAAAATTTAACAAAATAATTATAATAAA
Organism: Arachis hypogaea; assembly: GCF_003086295.3. NCBI lineage: Eukaryota > Viridiplantae > Streptophyta > Magnoliopsida > Fabales > Fabaceae > Arachis > Arachis hypogaea. The sequence continues at coordinate 141,528,069 of NC_092038.1, forward strand.
TATTTTTAGATATTATATCTTAAATATTCTCTCTCGTATATTAAAATTTTAAAATTATATTTCTTAAAATTATAATATTTAAATTTAAATTTAAACTTAATAAAACAAAAATAAAATACCAAATTAAATTGTAACCAAATTAAAATTACAAATTTTCGGTTCTAAGTGTAGTATATAATTATTTAACAAGAGTAATAAATAATATTATTTTTGGATGAATTTTAAATATATTAAAAAATTATTTAATGACACAAGTTTAAACAAATTTTAAATATGTATTAAAAGTATTTTATGTATTATCTTATGTATTATGAACATATATAAAATAATAAAAATATACAAACAAAATAATCACACAAGATTTACCAGCATGGTTTTGAAATATTAATGTAATATTGAATATCAACTTCTACTAATGTCTAGATAGTACACATTCTTTGTGAAACTAAAGAATAAAAAAAATGGGTTGCAACTTGCAAATATATACTAGAAAGAAAAAATCATTCGTAAAGTAGATGACATTATAAAAAAATGGGCTCATTTTTCTTCGTATTATTAACGGCTTATATTTTGAATCTAAATAATAATAATAAATGAAAAGAAAAAAATTGAATAAATTTTGATTTTATTTTACCGTAATAAACTGAATACTAAAGCAGAATTGGCTTTGGCTTTGGCGTCCGCTTGTTCCGGAAAAGCATAAATTTTTGGCTTGGTTGTGTCTTAAAGAGGCTCTTCCTACTGCAAGTTTTCACTTTAGAAGAGGGATGTCGTCATCGGATAGGTGTTCAAGATGTCTTTCTAGCCAGGAATCGGTTTTACATTGTATTCGGAATTGTCCAAAAGCTCAGCTTGTCTGGCATAGGTTGGATATTTCTTGTCATCCTTTGGATTTGAAGAACTGGTTCCTGTATCATAGCAGAGAGCATACGTTCAAGTTCTTTTCGGGACTTTGGTGGATATGGCGAGTAAGGAATAATGACATCTTTAATCCCCATGAAACTTGGCCTCCGGAAAAAGTGATTTGTCTGGCATAGGAATATTTTTGAATTACAACGTATGTCCCTTCCCTCTACTCTAAATGGTTTTTTGAATCCCCCATCTATTGGTACTTTTAAGATTAATTGTGATGCTAGTTATTTTGGTTCGGGTGATAGTGTTGGTTTTGCTTGTGTTATTAGAGATTGTAATGGGAGCTGGCAAATGGGGTGTTTGGGAATGATTGAGAGTAATAGTATTCTTCAAGGAGAATTGTTTGCTATTTGGAGAGGATATCTCTTAGCTTGGGATGTGGGTCAACGAGATGTTATTTGTGAGACGGATTGTGTGGAAGCATTTAATCTTGTTACTCAAGATGGTTTTGGGTTTATTGATCCACTAGTGCTCAAAATAAGAGATATCATGCATTGAAATTGGCGGGTTGACTTTCGTTTGATTATGAGAGATGCAAACACGGTGGCAGATACTATGGCAAAGATGGCGATGAAGTTACAACTTTCGCATGTGGAGCTTCTTTCACCTTGGGAGGAGTTTAAGAATAGTCTTGAACGGGACTGTCTCTCTATTTAGGCAGTTCCTTATTTTGTTTGTTTTGTTTTTCTTTGTTTAATTTATTTCAGTCACAAAAAAAAAAGCAGAAAACCAAAGAAAAAATAATAGCACAGGGATGATGATCGATACATGCACTTTTTGTTTTTGATATTAGAGTAACAGTAGTATTTTTTAAAATGTGGATTGATGAGGTATTCTCAAATATAAAATTATTTAATTAAAGAAGTAGAGATCGTTCGATTTGTGAGAGATACAGAAATCAGATCGTTTAATTTGTGAGAAGTACAGAATCAGACCGAAAAATTTCTATTAAAAAATTTGAAGTACAAAAATCGGATCTTTTAATTTGTGTACTTTTCACATTTTTAAAAAATATAAAAAATTACAATATTAAAATATATCACTATTTTTACTTTCATATAAAAAAAAGCCTCCATACATTGAGAAAGAGAAAATGAAAGATAAAAAAAAAATAATTATTTTATGTTTTAAAGAGAAAATTAGAAAAAATTTAATTGATAAAAAGTAAATTAAATCTGATTAATGTTTTTGTCTAAAAAATAAAAAATGAATCAATTAAAAAATAATTAAATAACATTATATTAAATAAAAAATTTGAATAAAAACTGAATTTTAAAGAATAGGTAGTATTTTTTATAAACGGATCGGAAATAGCTGTAATTATTTATCGCTAAGGTTTTCTCTATATTTCGTTAAAATTAAACAGCTTATATCACGTCTAACCCCAATAAGAATGAAAATTGAAGAGCTTATAATGTTAAAACCGATAGTTCCGCATTTTGCACAAGAAACCCGGGGGCAAAATCGTATTTAAAGTTAGAGATAAACAAGATAAGCCGTGGTTGACAAATTGTTTAGGTACAAGGTTACATAGAAAGAGGGAAGCCTATGGTCTCCTAATACTTTTCGCCCAAATTTAAGTTGCCTATTGTATTAGAGAGTCCAAAAATATCACAATTTAATTCTATTTGTCTTCTCTACTTCTCTTTTAATTTGATGTATATTTCACGTGATATAAATTATTCATATGCGTGATTATTTTCAGTATGAGGTCCCGTAGACATTCTATGTTTAGGGTTTAGGCTTATTATTAAATAAAACTCTCGTGTTAAATATTTATGGTCCCCCATAGTATCTCAAAATGGTCCATTATTCAAACAAGCTTTTGTGTATTTGCGGCTCTCCGTAGACATATATATGTTATTACTAGATCGATATATATGTGGACAAATAAATATAAATATAATCATGCCAATTTCACAACCATCAATATCGATCTCACCTTAACTATGATCTAAACTCATGATGGTACATACATAATAATTATTTTATGTATATCCTACATCCTACACCATATAATGTCCTTTAGCAAATAGGCTAGGTTGCCACTTGGAAGCAGCCAAATTGCTTATTTATATGAAATTGGTACTCCTATGATCCAGTTTTGACCATATATAAAGCTTTAATGTCTTGGCCACAATTCACAACAATTTTGCAGGTACTATAATACTAGGTCTTTTGAACAATTTGCATGACGCTGAAAGTTTCTCACTACTGCATATGATGTTTTTAATTCATTTAATTTATTACTTCCAGCTACATGGACAAATTCATCATTAGTACTATATGAGCTACATTATCCAGCAAATTAATCAACAACTTGGTTCCTTATTTACAACAAATTAATAGAGTAAAAGCTAAGGGACCCACCTTAATGGCCTGCGTCCATCAGAAAATTGACACGACGAACTTAGGTGAATATTATTATTGTAGGTAAATACAATATGTAGCTGATTTTGCCTGACATAAAGCCACTGAGTTTATTTATTATTTATTTTCTTTTCGATAATTAACTACGTGCAAATGATCAACACCAAACAAAGAGAAGGACCAATCACAACAAGTCAACAAAAAGACAAAGCATATAATCAGTTAGGGGGTGGTGGCAATGCAGACCAAGTTGTTAATCGGATTCGCAGCGAGTAGAATAGAGTGTGAGTAGAGTTCTGGTACGCATTAAATAGGATGTGGGTTGAACTTTAATTTTATCCGAACAATCTCATATATTTATATAAAAATATGTTTCAAGTGGATGTTGAAGTAAAGATTTTTTATTAAATACAAAAGATCTTTAGTAGCTAAGAGAAGATCATTAATTAATAATTGAATACGTTTTTTTTAGGTAAAAATCAATTCTATTTTGAATCATCGTTAAGTTATATAATAATATTATATTTTTTGGTAACCTGTAGATAGGATCGAACACTTACGAGTTAAAAAAGGATATAATTAAGATTGAGATATTCTCAATTTACTAATAAAATTAAAATTAAATTCACCTAGCTTCTTATTGAAAAGATATTTTTCTAAGGTAGTTTGTATTGTCTTCGGACGAGTCAATTATTCCTTCAATAAATTTAATTAATTATAATATAATACCAGCAACAAGTAATGAATAAAACTAATATAAACAAAAACCAAAAAAAAAAAAGGAAAACTTTGTTTGAATCATATTGATTATCTTGTTCCCTTTTTTAGAGTGTGCTAGCTATGTAAAACTATTACCGAATAAATTTTAGGGCATGACCTAACCTACATACTTCCGCTGAAATTAATGAGAAGAATTAAGTTCCTTTTTATGTAATGTCTTGAGATAGCCCTAACCCAGCACCAGATTCTGTTCCTGATGATGATGGTGGTTGTGAAAGAGAATATAATCCAATTTGGTCCATCTTTATATGTATATGTAGCCTCTATACAAGACCAAGAAAATCATGGCTTCAAATTAATACCAGCTAAAGAAGGCAGTACTGTATCATTAATATACAGAACAACTTTGCAGTATAATTAAGTCTGATCTTTAATTGAGTGTCTCACCAGTTATATTTTTTGTTTCTACGTTTTAAAAATAATGTCATGATAAAAACTGCGGACAAAAAAAGGAGTAAAATAATGGAACAATAAAATTTCAGGAAAATTTGCAAATAAAACTCTTAATCCATATGATTTGAATGAATGATCACAGAGACGAGCATTGAATGAATGAGCGAAATTATATCCCCTATATACAAGCATTTATTAATAGAGTTGGTAGCAATTTAAGCCTAATTAGAGCATTAATTAGATGACACTACTTTTGCTTGAATGAGTAAAGTCTCAAATAAATGTAAACACAGCTTCTCATACGTTGAACATTTAATTACCGCGTACTTTGGATATTCAGCTTTTAATATTTGTTGGCTAAAAGCTGTTCTAAGATGAGCCTGGCCTCTTGTTTCTACTTGCTACATAAAAAGCTTGTTAGGTATGGCAGATTTCATTTGGTGTACGATACTAATGTCTTATCTCAGATATTAATACAAGTGTAAATGTATGTATAATACATGTTATGTGGTACCAGTTGAATTGTTTCAATCTTCAACATTAGCCCCCACAACAAAAATTAAATAATTGTCCTTTATACATTATATTCCTGCGTATAGGTGTATATACATATATCTGAAAACATATTATTGAGATTATTTCAGAATTGATACTTTACAGTAATATATACCTTAGCTTGTAACTAAATATAATATGTGCAATGCATATGGTAGGGTTAGAATTGTAGTTAGAGAAAGGGTTTAAATTGATGAAAAGGATAGCAATATATATAGCCATAATGCTGAGACTATAGTGTATGTGTTGTAAAGCATCTTCCCCACCACCACACAAATGTCAATTACACTTACCAAAAGAAAAGAAAAGAAAAGAAAAACACTAGCTCCTTATTCTTCCCCCCCAAAAGTTACAAATCATCCTGATATTTAGTATTTATTTAATTTAAATTAAGCAAAGATTTGAGAGCATTTATGGATGAATGAATTAATTTAAGAAAAGATTCCGTACGAGAAGGCATGATGGGGACGTAGTTAGCAATTTGATGCAGCAGAAAGGCAGTATGATCCCTTTGCTGGCAACCAGAATGGCAATTGGAGAGTGACCAACCCCTTTTGGACACTTGCCAATCGCTATCTTCAATTTTTTTCTACTAAATAAATTAACCATATTTTCGGCCTACTAACTAGGATTAGGATTAACCAAGAAGGTGGTTTTAATTGCCTAATTAAATTAGCACTGCAGTCAAAGTGAAACATGGATCAAATAATACGACTAATAATAATACAAAACCTTATCTTCAACTCTTTATTAATATGAAATTGCACATGCCACCCACATGAATCATTTACCATCACATCTGTCTCCAATTTTCCATTGTTTTTTTTTTCACCAAAAGAGAGATGACATATAATTGGTGGCACTGATTTTCTTCTCCCTCCCTTTTTAGGATGGCAAGTGGTAACTGATATTCGCACTTTGCCCATATTGGAAAGAAGAGAGGCCGTTAGTGTGTGTGTGTTTTTTTTTCCTTTTTTTCTTAAAAAAATATATATACATCAATAGATATTATAATGCGGATTGGCTTCTTGTTTTATAAATGTATTTGCATTGTAGTGAAGAATCGAAACCTTCAAAGTTCAAACTATAAAAATTACTTGTCAAGTAATAGTTCAAATGACATAGACTTTCCATACTCAATTAAGAGGTTGCGGGTTCGAATCTCCTATCTTTCCAAATTTTAACTAATGAGTAATAACTCAAATGGCATAGACTCCTCATACTCAATTAAGAGGTTGCGGGTTCGAGTCTCCTATCTTTCCAAATTTTGCCAATGAATAATAGCTCAAATGGCGTAGACTCCTCATACTCAATTAAGAGGTTGCGGGTTCTGAGTTACATATCTTTCCAAATTTTTGCCAATGAGTAATAGCTCAAATGGCATAGTCTCCCCATACTCAATTAAGAGGTTGCGGGTTCGAGTCTCTTATCTTTGGTAAAAAAAAAAAAAAAACTATAAAAATTACTTACATATATTTAATTTTATATTTTCTGTCATATATGTATGTACACACTATTTGACGGATACAGAAATACTCAAAAAATCACTAATAATAATAATAATAATAATAATAATAATAATAATAATAATAATAGTGACTGCGAAATAATGAGTGATTAGAACAGTGGGCAACAATCTAAATCACACAATTCAAAATCGGGATCTACAAACACAGTCAAAGTAAACGTCAATACGACGATAGACCAAACCTTATCTTTAGCATGTGGGGGGAAAAAATCAAAAATGGCACACATGATGCCAAAATAAATAAAGATTTTGCAAATAAGGAGTGTTTTAAGAGTATTAGTTAAATTTTTTTTTTAATTCTTATTTTTATATATTTTTATGCAATTAATATTTTGAAAACTATAGAAATACAAAATTTTTATATTTAATGTTTTAAAAATTGTTTTAATTTTATAATTCGTTAGCTAAATTCAGTAATAGAAAGGAATAAGAGTGGAGTAAGATAGCAAGAACTACTTGTTTTAACAATGTTACTAGAGACCGGAGTTGTAAAGTGTAATAATATACGGGAGCGTAATTGTGTATCATTAAGTTTACGATAAATTAAAATAAAATCTAATTTATCATAATTAAAATTACGTTAATCAATAGCCTTCTTGAGGACACCTAACAACAATTTAATAAAATTTATTTATTTATTTAATTGAGGTTATTGGATCTATATATGTATGCATACCCACATTTTCTATATAATATTTCAGTCCTACTATACATACAAATTTTTTTAGCAACCAAGTCCAATCAACTTGGCCTAAGGCCAACAAAAATCAACCTCAGATTAGAGTGCATGTAAACACGAGTTCCCCCAACTATTGAATAGCACAAACGTCATTATAACAAACGATTCTTCTCCCTTGATCAAAATCGCAACGCTCATAATTCAAACTATACTCAAAATCTCTCAAAATCGTCGCGAAAAGTTAAGAAAATTTTAAAGTTAAATTTGAAATATTCACCAAGAAACACAGAAAGAGAACACAAAAGATTATTAAAAGTACTGTTCACTAATCGTCCAATTTTTTCACTTTTCTCTTTCTCATTTCGATTACGAAACACTATATAGTAATATTTCTGTTTATTTAGTATGTTCATTTTGTGTTCTTGCATTGAAGTACGTATTACTATTCTCATTATACGCTTCATTTGGTGATAACTGTGTTAGGTTGGTGTAAAAATGTTACGTATAGTTTAAGCTATATTTACATATGTTTGAGAAATTTACATCTGTTTTTGTCCATTTTTCAGAAATTTTTTTCATCGATTTGTTGTAACAATCCATAGAATTTTATTGTAGTGATTCTGGTATCATTTTATACATGTTTGATTGAGTTGCATGTCTTTTTGATCTCACATTGTATGATGTAATAAAAAAATAATAGCGGTGTATTTGGTTTATCTTTTCGGTGTATTTCATGTTAATTGAGGTGTACCTAGTGTTATTGTCCTCTTTATGTTGTAATTAGACAACAGAATATTGTTCTTGTGTTTTTTATATTATTTTGTGCATATTTGAGTGATTTGCATTTTTTTGTCTATTTTTCAGAAATTTTGTTATGGATTTGTTGTAACTACCTATAGAATTTTGTTGTAGTACTTCTGATATCATTTTATGCATGTTTCATTGGGTTGTATGTCTTTTTGACCTCACATTATATGATGTAATAAAAAATAATAGCGGTATATTTAGTTTGTATTTTGGTGTATTTAGTTTGCCTTTCGGTGTATTTTATGTGAATTGAGGTGTACTTAGTATTTTTGTCCTCTTTTTCTTGTAACTAACCTATATAATTTTGTTGTTGTGTTTCTGGAATCATTTTATGCATGTTTGATTGAGTTGTATGTCTTTTTGAACTCACATTGTGTGATGTAATCAAGAAATAATAGTGGTGTATTTAGTTTGTCTTTCGGTATATTTCATGTGAATTGAGGTGCACCTGGTGCGTACTCTTGTTATCTATCAACTTTTTTTTATTCCTTACAAAAAAAATGATAAAAAAATAAGGACTAAAATATAATATAAGCATATATATGTTTGAACAACTCAATTTTTTTTTTGTATAAATATAGTTTATTTACATGATTCTTATTTATTTATAGAAAAATCATGATTTGAGATGCTCCATAAGATCTATTCATGATAAATTTCACAACATGAGCAATGACAAGAAAGTCATTGTTCAAGAACTGGGATTTGGTAGTATGATCGATGTATATCCCTCCCATGAATGTACCACATAAGCTCTTGAAAGAATTGGCATATTCATTTGATTTGTGCAATAACACACTGGACATACGGTATAGTATAATCAAGATCACCAAAGAAAATATAGCAGCTGCCCTTGGCTTGACTATATCTAGTAAAGAACTATTTTGTAATATATTCTGTAAATCAAATTTCGGTGTATTTTTAAATTATTTCTGTGTGCTATCCAGCTAAAATTAATTTTCAATAACTTAGTGAGAAGAAAAAGAAAGTTGTTAGAAACTTACAAGGCAAGACTTTGTCGAAATTGGCAAGCTCTATGATGGAGATGAGTGTTGATGGGGAGAAAAATCGACTGAATTCAAGAGGACATTCATCCTCTACATTCAGATATGCTTCTTGTTGTCGACAACAATAAATAAAGTTTCTTTGGTTCACATGCCGTCCATTCTTCACGTAGACACAATACGTGAACGGAATTGGAGTAGTCATGTGCTCAACTTTCTCATCAAGGGCATCAGAGAGCACACATTGAAAAAAAAAAATATGCTGTTAATGACTGTCTCTTTTCTCTGATGATTGTATATTTACATGAATTCACACACAAAAATAAGCCGGTGCATATAATATCTAGACCACCCTGGGTACAATATTGGACCAGAGAGTTGCTGGTTGAAAGAATACAAGCTAAAATTAAGGATGATATGGTAACTCAATAGAATTCTTCCTTTTAATTTCGATGTATTTATTATAAATTTATTATGTAAACAAATATTTTTTCTATTTTAGGGTATCGTAAAAAGAAGGGAGAAAGGAAGAAAGAAAAGAAGGAATAAAAGAAGCCACAAAAGAAGAAGACTATTTCTTCGGAAAGTGAAAGTGTTGCTGAGTCTGAGTTTGATTCTAAACATGACTTAGAAGAGACACCAAAAAGAAAAAAACTAACTAAAAGAATGGCAAAAAATAAGTATTTTTTAGTGTATTTTGTCAATTTTATTGTATTTATTTGCTTAATGATTGTTTGCTTTTTCAAGATAGAATCTAAAAAAAGGAAGCACGTTATTGAGGATTCATCTTCAGAGAAAGAAACTGAATCTGATGACGAGTAAGATTCAAAATCTATCATTGTAATGCTATGTTTGCTTTTTCATCAAAATTTTATTTATTAACAAAATTTTTTGCATGTATTGTCAGAAGTGAAGAAAGCAAGAAAATAAAAAAAGAAGATTGATAAAAAAAATTCACAAGCCTGCAAAGAAGTATATATTATTTTTTGGTATAATTTATCAATTTTATTGTGTATTTTTCTGATGATTGTTTGTTTTTGCAAGATGGAATCTAAAAAAAGGAAGTATGTTATTGAGAATTCATCTTTCGAAAAAAGAAACTGAATCTGATAATGAGTAAGATTCAAAAACTATCATCATAATGCTATATTTTTCATTTTTGTCAAAATTTTATTTATTAACAGAATTTTTTGCGCATATTGTTAGAAGTGAAGAAAGCAAGGAAATAAGAAAAAGAAGATTGAAGAAAAAAAATCAAAAGCCTGCAAAAAAAAGTAAGTGTTTTTTTATGTATTTTGTCAATTTTATTACGTTTATTTGCCTGAGGATTGTTTATTTTTTCAAGATTGAATCCAAAAAAAGAAAACATGTTACTAAAGACTCATCCTCTAAAAAAAAACTGAATATGATAATGAGTAAGATTCAGAAACTATCATTATAATGCTATATTTTGTTCATCAAAATTTTATTTATTAACATAATCTTTTGCATGTACTATCAGAAGTGAACAAATGCAAGAAATATGAAAAGTAAGATTGAAGAAAATAAGTGATAAGCTTGCACAAAAGTATGTGGTGCTTTTCGGTGTATTTTTCCAATTTTATTGTGTTTCTTTTGCCTGATAATTGTTTGTTTTTCCATAATGCAGAAAAAAAAAACCACTGGTATTCCAGAAATTGGGCTCCACTTTACAGAAGCTTACTATGATTCTTTGCAAACATAAGATTCAATGTCTGAAATTCTTTCTTTGCTAAAATTTCCTAAAACCTGATGTAATTACTCTAGTTTTACTGAATAATGTTTATTTTGTCCTTAGAATGCTACATATAAATTTGGCAAGTGAAAACGATCCTATGTTTCTAACACAGACAAGCTATTAGAGCAGTGTAAATCAACCAAGTGATAACATATAATTTTTGTTTCTCTTACCATTTCTTTAATTTTTGTGCTACCATATTCTGTTTCTGATTTCATATTTTTTTTTTTAGAAAAAAAAACCCTTTAAGATTTTATGCAAGAAAAAAAAGTAAGAAAAAAAGAAAAATTGCGACTATATAAGTTCTCATACAACAGAAGTTGTGTTTTTATTAAATACTTGAGGTATAGTTGTGAGATGATTTCGGTATATTTTAGGTTCAAGAAACAAGAAGAATCATTGAATGAACCAGCTCCTGTTTAGGAATGAATAATAGATACTAATCCTAAAGGACAAATGATTGTTCTTCGAAAACACATTCTTTTTCAATCAGAACCACTGGACATGTGAGTTTTCCAATTCACTTTCAATGTTCTATTCATTGAGTTAATCATTTGCACCTAAATGTTTACTCCATATTAACTTTTCATTTTTGTTTTCCTTATAATACCACTTCAAGTATGTACTCCTCCTTCGAAAACACTTGTCTCAAGCCTTCTCTAAACTCAACAAACTGCTGAAAAGTCTTCAGTAGAGAAAGATATAGAAGAAGAAACTATTAATGCCTGAGTATTACTTAAATTCTTTTTCTAATATTTTTGGTGCATTTAGTTTGTCTTTCAGTGTATTGCTTCTGATTTGAAGTGCACTTAATGTTTCTGTCCTCTTTTTGTTGTAACTAGGCAATAAAATATTGATATTGTCCATTTTGAGAGACTTTGTTGATGTATTTATTGTAACTAGCCCATAGAAATTTGTTGTAGTATTTCTGGTGTCATTTTGTGAATGTTTTATTGAGTTGCATGTATTTTTAAATAGCAGTGTATTTGGTTTGTATTTCGATATATTTCATATGAATTGAGGTGCACTTGGATTGGTTATATCAATTGAATTCCTTTTCTTTAATCCTACAGTCCTCCACAACCTCAATAACCTTATGCAAAGTCTCCAATAGAGAAATATACCAAAGAACAACCTCAACAAGAATCTCATAAGGAAGTAGCTCCTACTAATGTGTAAGTTTTACTTAATAATTTTTTTTCGATATTTTCTGTGTATTCTTAAACTATTTTATGTGTCACCATGCATTCATCCACCCGCTTAAGCCGTGAATGATGGAATAATGATGGTTGCCAACGCTGCATTGAAGAATGACTTTTCTACACTATCATTTAACATTGACTTTTCTCAATCAAGTGAGAAAGTTACACTTACTCAAGAGGGTGAACCACCAGCTGACAAGAAAAAATCTCAAGGCAGTCCAATATTGGTGGAAGAGTTGAAGGAGTTGGTTGAGGTCATAAATACTGTGGTTGCAGTAGCATTAAATTATGCTAAGCAAAAAAATCTCTCATCAGAAAAGGTACAACCTACACTAAGTTTCCTTGACAAGTTCAAAATTTCCGTGAGGCAAAAAGAAATAACAGTCTATCTTAAGGAGAAATGCTTTCATTGGGTCACAAATATCAAGACTTATGATGATGGAAACTCTAATGACTAGGAGACAATTTTTAAGCTGAAGCATAAATCTCACCTGAAAATAACTAGAATGCATTTTGATTCTTTAAAAGCCAAATCAGATATCGAAAATATGGTAATACTAGAATAACATTAATGATTTTCTTATGAGTTGTGCTATATATGTATTAAGTTCGGGTTTTTTATTTTCGTAGGTTGTCTCGACAATATGTCAAATTCTGAACAACAAAAAATTGAAATATTTGAAAAACTCATATACTGTCTCCCCATGATATTGTGGTATATAAGTTGTAGTACATTAAAATTTTGGTGTATTTTTAAAATATATTATTTATTGTAACTGTTTCTTTCGGTGTATTATACAAATTTTGCAGAATGCTGCATTGGCGAGTCATAAGAGCAAGTTCATTCATCTAAAAACTAGCAAGCCCTTCCATATTAAAGACTATTAAGACTACATTCCATTTTTAGACAAGAAAAAGCATGTATCCCATCCATTTGTAAGCTTTCATTTATAAAGCTTCTTAAATAATTCTTACATTAGGTGCCAATTAAACTAAAAAATTATTCTCTCTGGTCAAACTTCATATATTTGTCCCATTTTGCTATGCACAACATTGGCAGATATGGATAGTAGATGTTGAAAAGAAGAAATTTCATGTCCTTGACTCATAAAAGAAAAAATCTCCTTCAAAAGACATAACAGAACTTAATACATTTGTTGTAAGTTGTTTATTTGATAAAAATTTTTGTTTTCTCTATAAATTCTCTTGTTTCTGTCTATTTGAAATAAGGTTCACTAGTAGTTCTTTGTGTAACGTTATCATTTATTCATTTCGGTATAATTTGGTGTTAAATATAGAGTTTTTTATACTTGGCTTGATTTGATTTTTAGGGCTTCATAATTTTACAAATGAGGGTGTTTGCCAGAGAAAAACCTTTGATAGACAAAGATGAGGGTGTTGAAGCACCATACGCCAACATCAATGGGCAGTGAACAAAGTATCAAATCTTTCTATTTAATAAATTTTACTATTTTTTGTTACTGTCCTATTTTAATGTGTTATTTTATTTTTGTTTTTAGATAAGGATTGTGTAATATATGTGATAAAATGGTTGGAGATAATTGATCCAAAAAAATCAAAAAAGAAAAATATTCATGAAAAAATTAGAAACATGTAACTATCTTTAAAAATAGAAAACTCTCTATTACTAAATTAACAAAGTTTAATAAAGAAATTTCTTTAAACTGTAGGAAAAAGTTGATCGTTTTAAAGTCGAATATGCTTCACTCATTCTATTTGACAAAATGTATCAACTCAGAGAAAAAAGCCATTCAAGAATCTGAAGCCATCAGACTATCGAAGCCATATGCTGCATTATTAAGTCCTTACTGTACATTAAAATCAGGAGATATTGATAGTAAATAGTTTGAATATTATAAATTGTTAAGAATTTCTATACTAGTTGTATACTCAATTGTTTGTGCAATGTATAGTTTAAACAAACACATACTTTGTATTTTTTTAAATATTCAATTCAAGTTTTTCATAAATTTTCTTTACAAAATTAAAATTCTATGAACATGTCTATACTGTATTGAAATGTTGTTAATCTGAATGAATCTAGGTTAAAAAAAATGCAGGAAAAGAATTTTTACACTGCTTAAGTAGTGAATTGTCTGTGTATTTAAAACAAATAAATTCCATCAAATAATTGAAGAAACTAATTTCAAAATATGGTAAAATAGAACAAAACAAGAAAATATAAACACTAAACCTCATTTCCATAAAAAAAAGAACATTATGTAGATTACACCGAAATTGTGTCAAAGAACAATGAAATGGATTTATGAAAACACCGAAATTTATCTTATTCTCTTGAATCTTTGAACTGATAATTCATAGTATGTTCAAGATAATGGCTGAAATTTGACTGCACCACTAAACCACCATAAAAAAGGTTCGACTACAAAAGGTAAATCATATATTAGCAAAACTATTAACATGCAATAAATTCAATTTTTCCTGTTTAAAGAACATCACTTTTACCTCACGTAGAGCTTTTTTTTCTTTTTCTTTGCAGCATTTGCAATCTATTTTTTTTTGTGTTCGATCCCAATCTATTTTTTGGACGTCCTCTTGTTCTCACCAGTGGAGAACTTTAAAACTCATTAATATATTCCAACGAAGCATCATCGTGAGAAAACGAACATTTTTCTTTGCTTTTGGCTTTGTATTCTTGCATCTTAACCATAGCATTATCATAAGCGCGGTGCAGAATTCTAATAAACTCCTCAGATTCTGATACAAATTCATAAATATTTTGTGATCGAAACACTAAATGTCAAATCTCCTACTTCTTGGCTCCAATAAAGGCTCGTCGTGGCTGCTCTTGATATGTGTATACATCCTCTTTATTTTCTTATTCTATCGTTCCAATATATATCTCGGTGACACTTTATTACTCGCTCAAAGCTTAACCCACTCAAAGAGTGACGACATAATATCCCTCTTGACTCGAATAATAAGCACTGACATTTAATTTTAGATGTTATCGCGTTGTATGTAACTGTAAGCTTGTTGAATGTTGAGTTAGAAACCTTTTCTATAACTTCATATACCGTATAACCTAGAGCGGACTGCGTTGATCTTGTGATGCAATTCACCTTGCCTCTAAATTGTGCTTGGACTTCCCTAAACTTCTCATGAGTATACACATGCTGAAATTGAGATTTTATTGAGGATTTTGTTGTATACGGTATGACGGTATGAAAATCTACCGCATCTGATTCTCTCTCTGTGCTATCTACTTCCTAGGCAATTATCATATTATTTGACGAATTAGATAAGTGAGCTGTTACGTGTAATAAATTTGTTAAAAAAAAAAAGCATGCATGCTCTCGCTCTTTTGTGTGCTTCTCATTCTGGTCCAAAAGTAGTGATCAAGATAAACTGGAATCCATAAATGACGATCTTCGAAAAGCTCTGAAAAAAATCAGAAAATACCTAAATCAAAACCAAAATACACCGAAAGACATACAGTTTGACACCTCTACTGCACAAGCAAAACACATAAATATCCACACACTAAAAGTAACAACATCAGTTAATCCTAATAAAGACACCATTACCTGAAAGCCACTTGTTGTCTCCAACACCATACTTAATCAAAAAATCATTCCAATTCCTATAAAATGATTCTTTTGTAAAAGAGTTCCAAACAACATGACTCATCTCGTGTTCCATTTCTTCGCGTCACTTGTAGCCATTTAATTTACTTGCGATCTTCTTCATGATATGCCAAATACATGATTGGTGAATTGTTGTAGGCACACAAGCCTCAATATCCCTTGGCATCGCTACACATTGAATGGTAAGAATGCCTTTCGAAGTATTTTCTCCCAAGCAACGAAGAAAACATTCAAATAACTATTTGAATGATTGAATATCCTCATTTTTTATCAAATCATATCTCAGAAGTGTTGACTGACCGTGGTGATTCACCCCAACAAAAGAACTAAAAATCAGATTATACATGAATACAACGACATAGAAATAAATCATATATATACCGAAAAACTATATATATATATATATATATATATATATATATATACCAAAAAACATGAATACAACCAGAACAGCATATTACTTATTTGTATTGTAAGTGGTATCAAATGAAATAACATCTCGAAAATACTCACAGGTAGTCCTACTTCTTGCGTCGACCCAAAAAGCAATCTTAATTGATAGATCAACCTCAAGTTCAAGCTCGAAAAAGAAATGATGATTCTTTTCTTTATTCTTAATAAGTATTTTCCAAATTTTTTTGCATCCTCTAGATTCGAAACATTTCGCACTTCTCTCATGATGTAATTTCTCACATCTTTTTCAATAAAACTTAATTTACGATGACCCCGTGTTACTGCGACAAATGATTGATATGTTTTGCTTGATCTAATTCCAGCTTCCTCGTTATTCTCTATTATACATCATACAGACATGCTTAATTGCCTGTATTGTTTAAGCATCTATACTTGATTTGGACAGCACGAATGTGAATGATGTAATACAACCGTTGAAATGAGTCAAACACCAATGTCCTTCAATATATGTATATAAATTCTTGCAGGACAATTTAATCCAGCTGAGGGATTTGTCTTCTTAGTTGGAGATATGTTCGATTTCCATTTTTCCTATCTGGTACATGTAATCAATTAGCTCTTAATTTTATTTCCATTTTTATTTGTGTTCCGAATTTTCGTAGAAAACTTGCAAGTTTAGAATAATCTTTGTAGAATTTTTCAGCTTCTTCAAGTGTGTTAAAAGTCATCCTAACTTTTGGAACAAGCTACTCATCAACATCACACAGAAACTGAAAATACATCGAAATCGTGCCAAAATACACCATATTAGAATCTAAAATACACCGAAACTTTTAACGAAATAGATTCATCAAAATAATAAAATCAGATTCAAAATTCGTACATTACATTCAAATTCAAACCAGCCATCAACCATGAACAAGAATTTTCACAAACAAAAAATTATTCAACTACAAAACCATAAACAACTAATAAACTACATTAACTAGATTCAACATACACCTCACCACTCGATTTGATTCAAACCAATAGTACAATTCAGCCTGGTTCAACTAAAAGTTTGAACTTAAAACTACACTGAAAGATTACCAAAATGCACCAATTTATAAATAGAAATACACCGAAACAAGAACGGAACAGATTTATCACAATAATAATTCAGATTCAAAATTTCTATATTACATTCAATTCAAACCAACAACCATGAACAACAATTTTCAAAGACAAAAACAACATTATTCACCTATAGAATTATAAACTACTAACGAACTAAATTAACTAGAATAAAACTAGACTTCAGCCACTTGATTTGATTTAAAACAATAATCCACTTTGCTTTGGTACGATTGACAGTCTGAACTTGAATCATTCATTATATTCGACAATGAAATACCTATTCAAACCTGATTTCACAGCTTGATTTAAAAAACTTTGATCCAAATCTTCAAATCAGATAAAAGAGCATTGAACTTGAACGAAGAGAATGCAGAGAACAAAGAGAACATAGAGAAGGAAGAGAAACACAGAGAACACAGAGATGGAATAGAATGTAGAGACGCAGAAAACACTGAGAAAATTTGAGAAAGGAAATGAAATCCACATGAACAAGGCAGTTATATATTTGCACGTTGAGTCAAAAGTTTGTTAGAAGTAGTGGCACATGGAGGTGAATTAGGTCAAAGCTACTTGGTTGAACTTGGTTGGTTAAATGACTTGGATGTAGAGATTAATTCATATAATTACATATTCATTATATTTAAATTCGTCTCTTAATTTTCTAAAAATTCAGCGGTGATACATAAAATGCTTTCCTTGTCCCCCAATGTCGGTTCTTCGGTTGTGGCTCGGTCCTAGCATAGCTCGATATACCTGAACATGAAGACGAAGAACTTCCACTTGAGTTAATACTCAAAATGGCTCCTGAAATTTGGCATCAGCCTCAATTTGGCCTCGAAGTTTCAATTGACCCAAATTGAACCTCCAAATTTCAAAAGTCTACTCACGTTAACTCTTCCGCTTATTTCTGTTAACGGCATGCCTAGTTAGAACGTTAAGTGACACGTTGGCAGTTACTAAACGATGTCGTTTTAGTGTTGACACCTAATCCCTCCTAAAACGACACCGTTTGAGACAATAAGGAGTTAAAATACAAATCTACCTCAATTTTGACGATCAAAACACTGAAATAGAGAGACTCTTCTTCTTCATTCTCCCGCATGCACAATGGTGAGAAAGATCAATGCCGCTACTGTAGGTGTTCGATGAAACTCAATTTGGTCGTTCCCTTTTGCTAGGGCGAGAAAAAAGAATCTACTGCAAACAATTGTTTCTTCGCAAAAGGTTAGTAATGGAACCACTGTATATATGGGTTAAATGCTCTATTTTGCATGTTTCTCTTAGTTGAAGTTTGTTGGCCATTGATTTGTATTGTATTTAATGA
Source organism: Arachis hypogaea (assembly GCF_003086295.3). Taxonomy (NCBI): domain Eukaryota; kingdom Viridiplantae; phylum Streptophyta; class Magnoliopsida; order Fabales; family Fabaceae; genus Arachis; species Arachis hypogaea. Next base: position 141,546,538 of record NC_092038.1, read on the forward strand.
CTATCTGAATCGGTGCATTGTGAAAGTAGCTAGTTTTATTTAATGAACCTGCTCTGTTAAGATGTTTTTTATTTGGCTATGATAATGATAACCCATGGAAGACTAAGAGTGAAGCCAATATTATATGAATGCAGTGCTTCTTATTACTATATGACAAGTTTATTACTATAATGTATTTTTGAAAAATTGATATATATGATAGGTTGGTTAATTAATCTTATTTGCAGATTTTTAATATAGTAAAGCTATGTCATGTTTATGTTTGAGATTCACCATTCCGTTATGCAAAGTCTCTTCCATTATCATAAACACCATAGTAAAAAAAAACATATTTATAATATACTCAGTTAATTTGTAAGTTCATTCACAATTTTTCACTTTTAATTTGTAAATTACATAATTTAAAAAAATATATTTGTAATATAATTAACTAAATTTTATTCATCACTTTTCTACACTTAAGACATAGCCAACAATTACAACCACAAACAAAACAATAGAAGAATTTAAAATACTATTCTATTCTTTTGAATTTCTAATTTCAGCTTTCATTGTACTAATCCTCCAACCCATATTTATCTTCCAATGCTCAACACTATTTTCATCTTCATTTCTTCCACCAATGCCTTCTTCTTTCTTACCATTTGTCCACAAAAATGTTCACACCATCTCTTTCCAAAGGTCTGTCACAACAAAAATCACAAAAACAAATTAAGCATACATTATAAAAAGAAGAGGTAAATTCCAGAAAGAAGCAATCCAAGAACTTACATTATAATTTGGGCATCTAAAAAAAGGTTTCTCTGAATTTGCTTCTGTTCCTGACCAGCGAAGAACAGGACGCATCCCACAATTGCACCAGTGTGGAACCTTTCCAGTTCTAGCTCGATTTGGGTTCCTTGCCACACTTCCATGTGAACGAGATCTACTGCAGCTCCCAGAACCTTGGCTGGTACTCTTGAGCATCTTCTCTAACACCCAAACAATGATCTTAATTTGGAAATTTAGCTCTCATTGTTAGGGTTTTAAGTTCATTAAAAGGGACTAAATTGAGCCTATCACAATTTTGGACATGTTAAATAAGTGTTAGCAAGCCATCTACCATCTAACGTGTCACTTAGTGTTCCATCTAGGCACCCTGTTAACAGATATAGGCGGAAAGGCAAACATGAGTAGACTTTTAAAATTTTGGATTTAATTTTAGTTAATTGAAACTTCGAGGGCCAAATTGAGATCGAGGCTAAATTTTAGAGGTCATTTTGAGTATTAACTCATTTTCACCTATGTCCACAACCTCAATGTAAAGCTTCGAATCACTTTTTGTATCACAATCTTCCCATGCACTTCGAATATAACTAGAACATGTTCATCATCTTTAAGCCAAAATGCTTTATAATGCACTCTTTGACTTTCATTAATAATAAATAGAAATTGATATTTTTTTTATGTGTTTCTTCCCCATCCAATAAATCTATGTTCACCAGAATCAAACTTTTTAATTGTACTCAATCAACGACGGTAACTATCATGTTTGCGTTACAACTCGATAATTGCCTTACAAAAGATGCACCATCATTGTTATGTCTAATTGTTGCATTCGAATAAATAATAATAGAGTAAGGTATCGTTTTTGTCCCCAACGTTTGGGGTAAGTCCCAAAGTTGTCCCTAACGTTTTAATCGTCCTATTTAAGTCCCTAACATTTCAAAACTGACTCAATGTTGTCCTGCCGTTAGGGATCCGTTAACAGAATTGACAGCGGGACACAATTGAGACGATTTTGAAACGTTAGGGACTTAAATAGGACGAAAACGTTGGGGACAAAAATGATACATAGAAATAAATTTTAATTTTATCCTTCAATAATATCAATTTTTTACTATATATAGTATTCAATTATTTTTTTATCACATTTAAGTAAATTACACTTAATCATATTACTTTTATTTTAAATAAATTATTTTTTTATAATTTTACTCTTAAAGATTTTTAGTTATCATGAAATGTTTGTAGAATGACTAGTTTATAAACTTGCAGAAAAGAAAAAAATAATATATATACAATAAAATATAAATTATACCTCTTGTCTCTAATGTGTCAAAATTCTTTAAAATTATAAAAAAATAAATTTATTTAAAATAAAAGTACTGTGATTAAGTGTAATTTATTTAGATGTAATTAAAAAATAATTGAATACTATGTACAGTAAAAAAAATAATATTATTGAAAGATAAAATTAAATTAAAATTTATTTTTATGTATCGTTTTTGTCCCTAACGTTTTTGTCCTATTTACGTCCCTAACATTTTAAAATCGTCTCAATTTTGTCCCGTCGTCAATTCTGTTAACGGATCCTTAACGGTAGGACAACATTGAGTCAATTTTAAAACGTTATGGACTTAAATAGGACAATTGAAACATTAAGGACAACTTTAGAACTTACTTCAAATGTTAATGACAAAAACGATACTTTACTCATAATAATATTAATGTGTTAAGTTATTATTTTGTGATAATTTTAAGGAAAAAAAAGTGAAGAATGAGAGATAGAAATGAAAAAAATGATAAATAAAAGTGTGTGATTGTGATAAATTTGCTATCATTGCCTTAAAAAAAATTCCATAATTTTACTAGCTGTCGAGGCAAAAACACAACATTATTTTTGCGGTAAAAAAAAAGGGAAAATGTTCTCTGTCAGCATCTGCAAAAATTTTGTAATTTACTTTTTTGTTTTTTAACCAAACAAATCAAAACTAAATATTCAAAACGGTAAGATTCTGTATTTTGATTTAATTGAGTAAATAATTAATATATTTAATTTAAATAAAAAAAACCTATATATATGCAATGATAAGTGTCATGCAGTGCAAGTTAGCAACTTAATTATTATTATGAGGAAAACAAATTATAATTATTTATATGGGCAGCATTTTGAGGATTCCCCGGCGTGTTGGCGTGTGTCTCGCAAATTGATGGTGAATCAGTTGCCGGCTGAAAAGAAGCCAACATTATTTTATTTTAATAAATCAGGCACAGAAGCCACTTTGCACACTGATTTCAGAAATTAATTAATGGTAATTAATCTCCTCCAAGTGGCACCTTAGCTTTATAGAATACTCCATAATTAATAACTAAACAAGTGAGAATGTGCACCCTATTGTACCACCAACATTGAGTGATGCCAATGGGAGCAGGAGATAGTAGTTGCGCACTTCAAAGTCAAGTGTTGGGTGACACGCTCGAGAGAGTCATAAGGTACAGTCATGGGGGAGCAGGGCCACGTGTCAATGCCTTCTTCCGTGGACTTTGCCCATGCCTCCTCATACAAACACCTTACAACACTTTTTTATTTGATTGGACACCCAACATTCTCAGTTAGGATTTGAATTTCATGCCCCATCAACTTGTCAAAATGCGTGGCAAGTTAATCATTGTTATATTAGACGGAAGGGTATCGTAAAACAAAAGTTAGTTATAAAATTGAAAATGATAGAATAAAATTTTACATCTAAATTATAATTTTAACTAACTCCAATCAAATATTTTAAATTTAAGTGTGTACGTTTTATGATTATCGCTGCTTTTTTTTTTTATCATTATCATCAATATCAATATTTTGCTAATATTTTTATTGGTTCTAATTTTTTTAGTGTCATCATTGAATAATTTTAGTTTATTTCTTAGTTTATTTGAAGTTTATTTAGATTTAGAAATGAATTCGATGAATTTTTGTTGATGATTGAGTCTTTTTTACTACTTGTTTAAATTTGAACTAATTTTAGTTCATTTATGAAGTAATTGAGATTCACATGCTACTGATAAGTATTGACTAAATTTTTTATTCCTTAAGTAATTTTGGTTCATTTCTTAGTTTAATTAAGGTTTATTTGGATGCATAAATAAATTTGATGTGTTTTTATTGATGATTGAGTCTTTTTTACTGCTTGTTCAAATCTGAACTAATTTCGATTTTATTTGTGTATTAATTGAGGTTTACTTAATGCTGCTGATAAGTATTGACTAAATTTTTTATTTTTAAGTGATTTCGGTTCATTTTTTAGTTTAATTGAGGTTCATTTGGATCTAGAAATGAATTCGATGTGTTTTTGTTCATGATTGTTCAAATTTGAACTAATTTTGGTTTATTTGTATGTTAATTGAGGTTCACTTTATGCTGCTGTAAGTATTGACCAAATTTTTTAGTAAAGAAAAATAAAATTATTCATTATCACTTTATTCAATTGCATTAGATTCCATTCAATTTGTCTTGAAAGTCATCCCAACCTTTGGGACAAAATTGTTGATTGACAACACACCTAGACTGCAAATGAACTGAAATATTATTATAACAATACCATTGTGTATGTCATAACAAATGAACCGAAAATTGTGTATTCTATAAACTCAGATACTCCTGTCGGTATATTTGATCTTGTTATCTTGCACAATTTAAAATTCTTCATCCTCCTCATCCTTATTTTCTGTTCCTTTTTCTTCTTTTTCATCTTTTTTTCTTCATCTTCTCATATTTCATTTTTTCAAAATTCTTCTTGCATTGATTTACTTTCTTAAAAGAAATAAAACCAAAAAAATAGAAAAAAATATCAAATAAAAAAATAATAAATAACTGTAATAACATAAAAAAGAGAAGGAGAAAAAAAAAAACAAAAACAAAATGTAACAGCAATATCACCAATAGAAAAAAGAGGAAGAAGAGTACGAAGAATAAACATAAAGTGAAGGAAGATTTTGTTTATATTAGAAAAACGTGTTTGTATACGTTACATATAATGAAAATAATTTTTCTTAAGTTTAGGCCAATTTAATTGAATTTGATGATTACTAAAAATACTTAGACATATAGCCACTCTCGAAATGATATCCTATTTAAACTTTATTTTAAAACAATAACAAAATAGTCAAAATGGATACATAATCGTAAAACAACTAAAAGTACCTGCAAAAAGCGTAAAAGGGAGATGTGTTCAATTCCTTTCTATGTTCTATAAACACGGTTTATATATACGTTATCTTGAACGTTTAATTTCCTTTACAAATACCCATATTGTTGTATTAAAAATGGTCCAAATATTACATAGTTATTATACCTCGATCAAGTTTAGATAGAACAGTATTTATATCTTAAAATTTTACTTTTATCTTCTATATGCATAGTAATACATTTGATCAAATGTTAAACATTGAAATTTTACACTAACTGCACAGTATATAAACATTAAACTCTAAAAGAAGAGTTGGCCCAAATTAAATTAAAAGGCCTAAAATTATTGTCTCCACTTGTTTGACTTATTAGGCACATACATCCTTCAATTCTTAATCTACAGGCAATAGGTGCTTTTAATTTACCACTTTAACTTTTAGGTTCACAAGGATCGGAAAGGCACTGGTAGATTCCAGTCCACAACACTAAAATCTCTATAAAAGTTTTTAAATATACCGATACACTAGTATATTATATATATTTTTAATAATTAAGATTAACGGTTAAAAATGATTGAAACAGTAATGTATATACTTAAAAGTTTTTCAAATTTTTAATGGATAAAATTTTTTTTAAGTATAACGATACACTGATATTTCAGTAATTTTTAACCGTTAATCTTAATTATATATCTTATATATTTTTTTATAATTAAGATCAACGATTAAAAATTACGTACACTTAAAAAATTTTTAAATGGATATGGTTATCATTATTCGGTATAATATAGCAGCTAGTTCATGTCCTTCCAACAGAATGAACATCTATGATTATTATAGATTATTCCTTCTAATAATAATTAATGGGTCAGATTCTGGCACAATATACCTCCCTTTATGGGATGTCACAGATCATGCCCTAATAAGGCTGTTCTAGACATTGTTTACTTTTTTCCTCAAACCCTTATTAATTAGCAGCATTCTCACAATCACATGCATCATGCATGAGCTTGCTTATTTAATTTCAATCGCATAGAACCTTCAAACAATGTTCTATTTTAATGTGACCTAGCTACAGGGTAGGAGGAATCCTCATAAGGAGGTTAGGGCCAAGAGATATATGATCTTCCGTATGCAATAATATACACTTAAACCAAACAATACACCCACACGATTGTTTTATTGTTAAAAGTTTTAAAACAGGGAAGAATTAATCATATTTTAAGGCCAGTACCCAAAAAAAAGGGGGTAAAAGAATAAAATACTATACTAATTAGGTTATATCCGATCCGATACGATCCGTGTGCAGCCCTAATACTAATTGATCACATGCAAATGCCCTCTATTAAAGGAATTTGAGGAAGCAAATAAGCAATAATAATTCGGCTTGTATATTTCGGAGGTGATCAAAGCTACTCTACTTTAAGGGAATCTACATGCCATCAGCATCAATAAAAGTATTAAGTAATATTTGTATATCGATTATAAAACAGTAGAAGTTGAAACTGATTATTTAATTTAAATGTTTGAATACTCATATTATTATATAATATGGACTCTCAGATTATAGTTAATTATCAAAACATTCGTTAAACCAAAATTTTAAAAGTTCGAAAACTCCATGTCTCCATCATTGATGTAAAATATTGCAAGCGAAACCGATTGAAAGAAACTTTAATCTAATTGTTTAATTTGAATTGAAACTCCTAATAAAGAAAATCGTTTAACGGTATAAACTGCTATGCATATATACTAATATACTAATCATATTCATTTGGAATTAAAAAAATAATAATAATAAACTAGAAGTAACATATACGTGTTTGATATCGCCTCATTTTCTCCTTCTATTATCTCCCCTTTATTTCACGCACTCATTTCCTCTTTCGCAATTTCGAGAAACTCTAGCTCCCTTATTCCCTTTATTCCCTCCTCGATAGGTTACTCTCTTCGTCTGGTCTAAATCTTCTGTCTCTGAGTCCTGTGCGTTCTTGTTCTTTAAATTACAGGTCTCTGTGGGTCGTTTGCAATTTGCCTGTCTCTGAGTATCTCAATGTGAAGGGCTGTCGTGGTGATAGGTTAGGGTTTCCAGATATGAGATTCGATTTCTGGGAGTGGATTGTGAGAGAAAAGAACGGATGTCTAGTTCTCTGAGTGTGGTGGTCTCTCTCGTTGTTTCTAAGAAACCTTATGTTCTCAACTCCGTGTTCGACAATCTGGTTCGTATTTTGTTTTCAATCGTCACTATTTCTTCATTTCGTTGTTTCATTCAATTTAACGCCAAGAAAACCAACCTACTTTCTTTGGTTGCAGCTGATGTCGCAAAAGTCGCAAATTGGAAAAGGCGATTTGAACAAAACCAATCCGAGTAAGTAGCGTGGGTTGTTGTTCTGTTGTAGGTAACTGGTGTTTTTTTTTACCTCACTCATGTATTAAAGTAAAGTGGATGAAATAATTAGGGATTAGGGTTTTTCAGCGCTAAGATGTAAAAACTGTACGTGATGATAACGAGTTTATTTGAAATTTAAGGTGTTAGATATTTGTAGTCTTGTGTACTATTTGGTGATTTTTGTATGGTGTTGTCAGGCTTGCTGGGAATAAAAAAGGAATGGTGGTCTTCAAAGGCTACGGAAAAACTAGAAAGTGAAAAGGTATCAAAGACCCTAATAAACCAAAGAGGTAATTTAGTGCTTTCTTCTTTTTAGGGTAGGTATGCAAGGCTTTTCGATTCATTTAATTTAAGTGTTTTTGGATTTGTTATTTTTGAGTTTCATATTACATTTTCGATCTCAGAAGGAAGAGTCTTTGTTATTTTTGTTCAGATTTTCAGTTGGCGATCAAGGATAGTTTACTTTCCGATTTTCACAACTGCAGGTGTGGGCGAAAAAATAATTGAAATGGAAAAGCCTAAATTGGAACCGTCCAAATTGGCATTAGGGAAGGAGAAACTGTTGACAGCACAAAAGGCACTAGAAGAAGGTACTCTTTATCATGTATTTTTGGACCTTACATTATGTGCAGAAAAAAAAAAAAAGATAATGGTGTCACATGATAGTTTTATATTACCATAGTTAAGTTGAGTGCTAACTTTTAACTGTCAACAGTTCGAGCCCATAAGAAGACAAATATGGTGTACTAGACTTCACTGAAAAGAAAATTTCTAAGGTTACAATGATACCCACTAGCCATGGAGAAGTATGTCTTTTCTTTTTAATCTGTCTGAGAATCTTCCATCACAGGGATAACTGTTCTATTTATGTATGAGTAACCCAGTGATGCCATTGTTGCTGTAGTGCAGACATTCAATATACTAAGGTATGAGGTTCTTCAGAAATATGATACTCATTATGATGTCTTCGACCCGTTTGAATATGGAAATATTCAAAATGAAAGGGTATATCGTTCTTCACATTCATTATTACTTTTCTTTTCACCATAGTATGCTAATTCTAAATGCTTCTTGCTGGTTGTCTCATGCTTAATTGCACAGAATGCATCTTGCTTTGATTCTTTACATGCCATCAAACTTGATAATAAGTGTTTGGGGGTTATGAGTTGCTTATAGCTTCAGTGTAATACAACATTTCTTGCTCACTTGTTCAGGAAAGCATGCTTAAATACTACGGCACCTCAAGCATCGACGATTGTGATGAACTCATACTAGACTCATATTTAGCATCTGAAGCCAATGAAAATGAGTACATTACTTCATCCCGAAAAATGCAACCATACCTTTATATGCATGTATATCTTGGTTTCATTCCTGAGTGGCCGGCATATTCTTTTTCTTTTCAGACCTATTGTAGTTGGACCAGAAAAAGTAGCCTTAGTTGCTTCCCTCAGGTCAAGAATTCCTATTCAGTAGCTCACTGTTGACCAAAGAACTCACTACAAAAAAAAGGCCTATGGTCACGGTACCATGACCATAACTAGTGAAAAGGGTGACCATAGGTCTATGGTCACGATTTTTGACCTATGGTCACGGTTTTTTCACCGTGGCCTATTATGTCGTGGCCATAGATCTATGGTCACGGTTTTTTTTATCTATAATCACGGTTTCTATGGTCACGGTTTTAGTGTTCAAATTCTGGTACTTTAGGCCACATTTTTTTTACCGTGACCATATGTTAATCTATGGTCACGTGTAAAAACTGTGACCATAGCCTAATCTATGGTCACGAGTTTTCACCATGACTATAGCATCTATGGTCACCCCGCTTAAAATCGTGACCATAACCTTAACCGTGACCATAACCTCTATGGCCACTCCTCCCCAAAACCGTGACCATAGCCATATCTATGGTCACGGTCAAAACCGTGACCAGAACCTCTATGGTCACTCCTCCCGAAAATCGTGACTATAGCCTTATCTATGGTCACAGTTTTGGCTGTGACCATAGCCTCTATGGTCACCCCACCTAAAATCGTGACCATAGCTTCTATAGTCACCCCTCATTATACCGTGACCATAGCCTTATCTATGTTCACGGTTTTCACCGTGGCTATAGCTTATCTATGGTCACCCCTCCTTAAAACTGTGACCATAGCCTTGTCTATGGACACGATTTTTCGCCTTGATCATAGGTTTATTTATAGTCACGGTTTTCACCGTGGCCATAGCTTATCTATGGTCACAGTTTTTACCGTGACCATAGCCTGTTTTATTTTATGAGATTTTTTTTAAAGCATAATCACATCCCAAAATGATGATAATCACAAAATAAATCTAAGAATGAGAGATTCAATAAATGTAAAACAAAAAAGTTTCATTAAAAACTAGATATCCATTACAACACTAATCAAAATAGGGTGTAATTTATCCATTACATGTAATATCAGATAAAGTCTCTTATCAAAAAGTAAAGAACACATCAAAATAATAAATTTAGATAACCAAAATCATTATAAGACCCATCCCATCTTATATTTGTATAGAACATATTTTCTTCACATCATGTCCTCCTGCTAGCAAAAGAAATAAACATGTTAGAACAAAACAAAAATGTTTTTGATGATGCATGCAGTACAGTTGAGTAATGAATATGGAACACAAGTTTAATAAGTCAACCAACGTGAAAATTTCAACCACTAAATAACAGGAGCATTTGCTAGGGTTTTGAGCCACATAAAAAGGACATACTAAGTATAATAAGAACTAGCAACCTTCTGCTAACAAGCTAGATTCTATTGTAGATTCGCTTAAGGCCAATAAATCAACAATAAATTTAACATCAACAGCAATCAGCCACTATTAATTTAACTACTAATTTTAAAAGTACTTACTTCCATATCTTTTGACACATGGTTCGATCCCAATGAAGGAGGAATGCTTCGCCGCGCATCATTTGGTGCACTACTTGCGTCAGGCAGAGATTGTTGGGCAGCTTCTATCATTACTTGCACTTGTTCTGCACTCATACCAGGATTAACTTGTTGCAACAACGTTTTGATCAAATTTGTTAAACCATCCAACTTGAAAGTTAAGTTATTTTGATTTTTCTCCATAGTTGAAACCACTTCAGTATGTTGTTGTTGCATTTGTTGGATTTGGTTATCCTTTTTAAGAGAGAATTTTGTGACTAATCGACCATAGAAACGAACCCTACCATATCTCTCCTTTCCAAAAACCGTTTGAAGTGTTTCATCATCACTGTATCCAGCTTACTTCAAATTTTGAAGATGATCCTATTACACACAAGTAAAATTGAAATAAGTTCATGTGCGCATATGCTGAAAAAAAAAAGATTTACATATTTTTTTTAGTGTACATTTCTAAGAAACTAAACAACTCACAATCGTATCTTGTGTTTCCGAATCAGTCTTTCCTTTCTTGTTAGCACGAGTTACAACAAACATTTTCAGACTGTAATGGATTTTTATTGTCTTCCTTCTTTGCATGCTACAAAGAAATCACTAAAATTACTCGAAGTCGGCGCTGAAGAGCTTGAGACAGCGGCGGCAATGAGGGACTAGGGTTTTGTACTTTTAATTTCCTTCAGAAGTCTCACTCTCACAGAGTGTACGAATTGGGAGAAGAAAGAAGGGGGTTAGTTTCCTTAACTTCATTCGTTTTTTAGTTTTAGCCTTTTAGGGTTTTCATATTCTTTTTTACTAAATAAAGCACAAAATTTAATAATCGATTTAATGGTTAAATTTTTAGTGTATAAAATTAATTTTTATATTGTTCCGATTATTTTATACCGTAACATAGCTAGTATATATATATTTAGAATCTTTTAATTTATTTGTGCATTGCACGAATCTTTTACTAGTATATATATATTTGAAATCTGTTGTAATGTATTAAACACCAGCATAAAGGTTTTATGTTTGTTAAGAGTATATAACTAATAAAAATTATTATATTTTATCAATATTTAGCTAACTTTAAACTAAAGATATTAAATTATAAATATTAAATTTTAATAATAAAAAAATAAAATATTGACTAATATCAATAAAAAATATTCGTCTCATGATATATATTTTTTGTTAGTTAATAAGAAAAAGAGAGTATAATAAGACTGGATTATCTTAATTATTATAAATAAATAATTTATTTGAGATTTAGTTAATATGTGTTTTAAAAGTATATGATAAGTTTATTATTAGTAAAAATTTTAAATATTTTCGTTTAATAAATACAAAATAAATACATTAAAAATTTAAATTTTTCATATTTTTAATAAAAAATGTTATTTTATAATCTTAATATGTGTTCTTAGAGAACATAATTTATTTATTATAGATATATGATTTAAGAGTACATGATAAAATATTATGAGTAAAACTTTTTAAATTATTTTTTTAATAAATACATTAAAAATTTTCAAGTTGTAACCTTAAAATATGTTTTTAGCGCATTAGCTAAATTCATTTATTATTTCGTGTGAGTTTTGAAAGTGAAGGGGCAAAGCAAAATTCTCCAATCAGAAACCTTACGATGCAACTAGATCCTAAAAAGAAATGTTCAAATGAATCAATCATCCAATTTGTAATTTTCCAATCATCATAAAAATCTAAAATAATATTTACAGTCCAAAGAAGAAAGTCATGATTTGAAAGTAGACAGGTTTCTTAACCATGTTGTTCTCTGTCTCCACTCTCCACGAATTAATTATTTTTGTATTAAAAAGGTGAAATAATTAATTTCCAAAATGAGAAAGATAGTTGACTTAAGAATGAAGGAGCCACAAGCAATCAAAAAGATTTCTATCGTAGTTGGAATATGCTAGAAAGCCGTATGTGAATGAAAGATAGCAGGCCGCATGCAAATGAAAGTTGACTCAAAAAGCTCGAAACCAATTCATGCTTTATCTTGCTTTCCTAAGTTTATCCAATTTCTCTGTCAGAAAAAAAAATGTTTATCCAATTTCTAGAGGCCTCGACTTGAATCTCGTACCATAATTTAAATTAGTAAGTAATTAATCAATGAAAAAGTCTAGAGGATCAGTAACTTTTATGTTTTTTGGCCAGTACTTAACCATCAAAATAAAAATGAGTGATTTTTCACCATTAGATATAATGTCACACCATTAAAAATACTATTGATGATCAATTAATGATTACAAAACACCAAAATTGCTGGCCCCTTAACATTTTTCTTAATCAAATACTAATAATCCTTAATTTTCGTTTGTTTTTCCCTTTTGTTTGCATTGAAAAAGTAGTGTGGACTATTTGTTATAAATTTCTTAAAAACATAAAGATTAAATTGTGTATGGATGGGTCATTTTCAAATTGATGAAGCAAAAGACGGGCACAAACAGTTATTAGCGTTGAACACTTGGTCAGTTAGATGAGGGAAGAATAGGGGTAGCATAAGAACACTTTATAGGGTCAAAATTAAGACAAGTCAAGGAATTGAAGGAAACCCAGTTGCAATTGACCTAAGCCATAGGTACAATAACGCTATCACAGCATGAATATTGAATACTGCTTCACGTTATCATGGTTTCTGTTTCTTCGTAAGATTCCACTTCTCTAACTAATGATTCTCCAATGCAATGCTACTGTATATATATATGCAAACACCCGTACACAAACAAGAAATTACAAATCAGTATTTCCTTAAAAAAAAAGATCATGTACACTGGTGGGATGTGATGTGATGTAATAAGTTTTCTGTTCTGGCGTTGTACTAGGGAAAATAAATAAATAAAGGGTAAGGGTAAAAATTATTACCCCCCAGTAAGGCCCATTTATGAGGGTGTAGAGGTATAGTTAAGTGGGCCAGGCTTCCATTCACATGATTTTGAATGTTGGGCCTAAAAGAGGAACTATGTGGACAGTGATTCCTATAGCTACACATCCAAATATAGTTCTTCTATAACGAACTTTTCCACCGCTTCTAACAGTGCCTTAAAAAAAAGAAAAGAAAATTGAAAAAACGTTATTGAGCAATGAGCATGGTAGGACTAGTAGGAAAACCTGAGACTGATGAATGAACAATAGAAAATAGTAATGGAGATGGTGTGAGAAAATAGAAACCTCGTGGGTGACATTATTATTTTTCAAATGATTGAATTGGGGATGAGCTGTTCTTGATGAATGTAGGTCCAGTATTATTCGTCTGGCCTACGACATATCTACCATGTAATCTACCTATTTGTCTTGTATCCCCTAAAGTAAACTAGTACTTCTTTTCTGCCTCTCTGTCTCAGAGCCTACACATTCATTCTTTGTAGAATGTGAACTCTTTTAAATCATTTGAATTTTAATACCAAAAAGAAAATCATTTGAATTTCATAAATTTAGGTAGGGAGGGAAGTATCTTGGCCCACCCTGATCAAATCATACTAGGTTATTCTTCACTGAAACTTAGTGGATCAAGCCCAATTTCCAATGTTGTCCAAAATGAAATAAAACTGGAAAAACTAAACCAAGTAAAGGGCCGGGAATCTTCCGAAAACAAAAAAGCATCCTTCGTCTAAAAATTGTTAGTACTGTAATCTATAAATGAATGTAATATTCGATGAACTTATATTTGATTGGAATTTTCTTTCCTTTATTTAAAGTAATTGCTTGACTATGTTAGGATTCATCTTATGAATGAAAATAAAAAATATACACTAATTACTATAATAAAATATCCTATAGACCCTATTGATTGATAAACAATTAAACATTATGGGAGCAACCTGGATGAGAATGACAATGTACAGAGAGCATAGTTATCAAATCCGGATCGGCCAGTTCGACCGAATGATAAATCGAACCTTAAATCGATTCGAATTAACATTTGAACCGAAAATTCGGTCTAAATTGAGATTCGAACCGAAACGGGTCAACCGCTGATGTCAGTATCACATTGAGAATATACACTACTGTTGGGGTTTGAACTTGAGTCATTTAAGTTGCAAAAGAGCCCTTGCAACCACTAGGACAAATTTTCTCTGTGTTATATGGTGTGTTTTAATAAATATATTACAATTATTACAAACTATTAGACATATCCTAATTAATCACTTGTGTATTAATTCTTTTTGTCATGTAAATTTAAGATATTTTTTATCTTTTTATTCTAATAAATAGTATTCATATTAATTTATTTTATTTTTTATTTTATACTTACTTTTTTAAAAAATATTTATTTTTTAATTATATATAATTATTAAAATAAAAATTAAACTTTATTAAATATCTTTAAATTAAAAAAGATAAAAAAAAATTTTATTAATCAATGATATATTTTTGTTTTTGATCATTATATAACATCTATTAATACTAATATTTTTTAACATATATTTAAATAATGTAATAGATACTAATTAATTAATGAATTAGAAAATAAGTTAATTTGATATAAAAAATTAAATTTTATATAATTAATTAATTATGATCAGGTCAACCGGTTGAACTTGTGATCCACCGGTTGAATCAGTGATTCAGTAATCTAGTAACCTGACCGGGTCGATTGTCGGATCGGTTCTGATAACTATGGTATAGAGGACAAGTGGAGAACCGCCTCAAAAGAATAAAAGAAAATCTTCCCTTTAACACTAAAGTCTAAACTATGACCAAACCATGTTTGTTTGGATTTATGAAAACCAAAACCAGGAGAACAAGATGTAGAGCGCCAGCCCCACATCCCTATGTGCGTGAAGTGCAATGTATTTTCAAACATGCCCTGGCTTCGCACAGATTGGAGGCAAAACCAGCCAGCTGTATAGAGCCCTCTCCTCACTGCTCTTATTTTCAACATCTGCCGGACTCCTCTTCAACTTTTAAAGCCGGTGATGAGGAAGCTGTTGAGGCTGACTGCCATTATTACATATATAATATGCCTTCAATAATGAGGATATAATCTTTTGTGTTCCACAGTTTGCCTACCATTTCTTTCGTTTCTTTTATTAGTGATTGATTAATTGTGTTTGGATATACGAGGAGTACTAGGCGCCAGCAGATTTTGAGTTGTAGCCATCAATTAGTCATCAATAATATATTTAATAGTGTAAGATTTTATCTAAAGATAAAGAATCACTCATTTTCTATTTACTAGCTAAGTGCTGACCAGATTTTCTGTTCCTAGACTTTCCCTTATTTCTTGTATCTGTCCTTTGAAATATAAAGATCCAATATGATAAATTAGTGTTTCTTCTTTACTTATAGCTTGCACCCTTGAATTCAAAATAATAGCTTAATATGTAAACTGAACCCTAGCCAGATTGACAACCCTTTGTGATGTGTCAACTTGTAATTTGTTGTGCTGATTGTTAGTAGTAACCAGTAACCACGCATTATTGACTAATGTTAGACTAAAAAAATTAATTTTCTTGTTATGATAAGACCAAATACATGGATGTCCATTTATGATTTTGGTAGTTAACAATAAAAGAATCACTTTTTAAGGATAAATTTAAATAAAATAAATGAGAGTTAAAAATAAAAGCACCCTACCTGTATAAATAGAAGATATCGTCACGTACATTTTACACAACAATAAAAATATCAAACATTTTTCATTTTCTCTTTCATACTATTTCTCTCTTATATACTTTATTATAATATTATTAAATATATTAATTATATCTATTATATTGATATAGTAATTCTAGTGAATATTACTATTAGAACTATCTAATTATATTTCTATATTTTATATTTGTTACCTCTTCCTTATTTATTTAGTTATTTTACAACACGTTATTAGCACGAAACTCTGATCAAATTTTTAGGAAGATTCAGGTAACAAATTTTCATTATGTCGAAACTCTCTCATCTTGAATTCAATACTCTCGATATATCTGGAAACAACTATTTATCATGGATATTAGATGCTGAAATCCATCTTGATTCAATGGATCTTGGAGATACCATTAAGGCTGGAAATAATGTATTCCAAAAAGATAAAGCCAAAGTCATAATTTTTCTTCGTCGTCATCTTGACGAATGATTGAAAAATGAATATCTCACGTTAAAAGATCCTGCAGATATTTGGAGAGACCTTGAAGAAAGGTATAATCATCAAAAGACGGTGATACTTCCTCAAACCCGATATGAATAGACGCACTTGCGTTTACAGGATTTTAAATCCATTAATGAATATAATTCGGCAATGTTTCGAATCACCTCACGAATGAAATTATGTGGGAAAAAGATATCTGATAATGATATGTTAGAGAAAATTTTCTCGACCTTCCACGTTTTGAATGTGCTCCTGCAGCAGCAGTATCGAGAAAAATTATTTAAAAAATATTCTGAGTTAATTTCTTGCCTTCTTGTTGTTGAACGGAACAATGAGTTGCTCTTAAAGAATCACGAAGCGTGCCCAGCTGGCGCAGCCCCATTTTTCGAAGTAAATGCGGCAAATCATTACCCCAGATGAGGTAAATGTGGCAAGATTTTGGCAACAAAAAAAATTATGGAAGGAAAAGGAAGTATGTTCAAAAGAGAGTATCTCACCAGAAGTGGGATAAAGAAAGAAATATTGGGCAAAATAAATCAACAAAGGATAAGTGTTTCCGTTGTGGTGGAAAGGGCCATTGGTCGCGTACCTGTCGTACACCAAGGCACCTAGTCGATCTTTATCAAGTATCTTTGAAAAAGGACGACAAAGGAAAGAAAACGAATTTTGTTTCAAATGATGCTGAAAATTCCACTACTCATTATGATATATCTGATTTTTTTGAGGATCTTGAAGGAAATATTGGTCATTTGATCAATGATGGAATAGTTTAATATGTGGGATTATTAAGTATCCATGTAAATAAATAATGTAAAGAACTTATTGTTAAGTTTTATTTTCTATGTATTTAAGTTTCAAATATGATGTATATAAATAATGAAATATTAATGTTTACGAATTTTGAAATCATTAAATGTGTCAAATTTTAAAATAAAATTTTAGTATATGACATTATGTGCAGTGTTTCTTAAAAAAATAATTCTAATCAAGAATTCAATTTAACTGTGCATACTACTCATTTTATTAGTATTATTTGTTACCTCTTCCTTATTTATTTAGTTATTTTATAAGATAAATAATAATAATGAAGATGTATGCTTTGCGGATAGTGCAAGTTCGCACACCATTCTCAAAAGTGATATATATTTTACCCATCTTGTGCCAAAAGAAGAATATGTTAATACTATTATTGTCTCAGGCAATGTGATTGAAGGCTTCGGAAGAGCTATAATTTTGTTTCTCGGAGGAACAAAATTCATAATAAATAATGCACTATTGTCTACCAAGTCTCTAAAAAACTTGTTGAGCTTTTAAAATATTCGCCGAAATGGATATCATATTGAGACTATGAATGAGGGAAGTCATGAGTACTTATGTATCACAACTCATGACTCAAATAAAAATGTTATATTAGAAAAGTTGCCCTCACTTTCATATGGGTTATATTATACCAAGATTAGTGCAATTGAATCACATGTCACTGTAAACCAGAAGTTTACTAGCCCAAATGAATTCATAACTTGGCACGACCGATTGGGTCATCCGGGACAACCATGATGCGGAGAATTATTGAAAACTCCCATGGACATTCACTAAAGAACCAGAAGATTCTTAAATCTAGTAAATTTTGTTGTGCTACATGTTCTCAAGGAAAGTTAAGTTTAAGGTTATCATCAGTAAAAATTGGATTTGAGTCCCCTGAATTCCTAGAAAGGATTCAAGGCGATATATGTGGACCTATTCATCCACTATGTGGATCTTTTAGATATTTTATGATCCTAATAGACGCATCTTCGAGATGGTCACATGTGTGCTTATTTTCTTCTCGTAACTTGGCGTTTGCGAGATTACTGGCTCAAATTATTCGATTAAAAGCACAATTTCTAAAAATCCAATCAAAGCAATTCGTCTTGATAATGCTGGTGAATTTACTTCCCAAGCTTTTGATACTTATTGTATGGCTAATGGAATAAGTGTTGAACATCCAGTAGCTTATGTTTACACACAAAATGGGTTAGCAGAATCACTTATTAAACGCCTCCAATTAATTGCTAGACCCTTACTTATAAGAACAAATATCCCAACCTCGGTTTGGGGGCATGCTATTTTACATGCCCCAACACTTATTCGTTTGAGGCCAACGAGTTACCATCAGTTCTCTCCTATGCAATTAACTTTTGGCCAGCAGCCAAATATTTTTCATTTAAGAATATTTAGATATGCGATATATGTTTCCACTGCACCACCTAATCGCACCAAAATGGAACCCCAAAGAAAATTGGGGATATATGTTGGATATGATTCTCCCTCTATAGTGAGGTATCTTGAGATACAAACTGGAGATGTATTTAAATCCCGGTTTGTGGATTGTCATTTTGATGAATTAAAATTTCTAACATTAGAGGGAGAGAATAAGCTTCCTGAAAAGAAACTTAATTAGAATACATCATCCTTGATGCATTTATATCCTTGATCAGAGCAATGTGAACTAGAAGTTCAAAAGATTATACATTTGCAAAGAATAGCAAATGAATTACCTGATGCATTTTCCAATACAAAGAGGATAACCAAGTCTTATATACCAGCGGAAAATGCTCCAATTCGAATTGATGTCCCAGTTGGACAAATTGCCACCGAAGCAAATACACGCCAGAAGCGTGGCAGGCCTGTCGGTTCCAAAGACAAAAATCCTCGAAAGAGAAAAGAGGTAAATACTATTCTTGTTGAAAAAGACATAGTAAAGACACCTGCAGTTGTTCACAATTCTAATATAATTTTAACGCTAGAAGACGTTCAGGTACCTGAAATTTGTGAAAATGACGAGATCTCGATAAATTATGTCTTTACAGGAGAGAAATGGGATTGGAATAAGACAACTATCAATAAAATATTTGCATATAATGTGGCATTAAATATCATACTTGTAAGTAAGGATCTTGAGTCAAGATCAGTCGAAGAATGTCGACAAATGAATGATTTGCCAAAATGGAAAGAAGCCATGAAGGCTGAGTTAGACTCACTTACAAAACGTGATGTCTTTGGACCTATAGTTCGTACACCAGAAGATGTAAAACCTGTTGGATACCGATGGGTTGTGAGAAAACGAAATGAGAAAAATAAAGTTGTACGCTACAAAGCTCGACTTGTAGCACAAGGTTTTTCACAGAGACCTGGTATAGATTATGAAGAAACGTATTCCCCTGTAGTGGATGCGATAACATTGCGTTATTTGGTCAGTTTATCTGCATATCATAAACTGCATATGCATTTAATGGATGTGGTAACAACCTATTTATACGGCTCATTAGATTGTGATATCTATATGAAAGTCCCTGAAGGACTAAAGATATCTAAACCATCCAATGAATATTCGCAAGGGTTATACTCAGTCAAATTGCAAAGATCTTTATATGGTCTGAAGCAATCTGGACAAATGTGGTATAATCGTCTTACTGAATATCTGGCCAAAAATGGATTCAAGAACGATGATATCTGTCAATGTATTTTCATAAAGAAATCTGCATCTGGATTCATTATAATTGTTGTGTACGTTGATGATTTAAATATCATTGGGACTCATGAAGAGATTCTAACAATTATAAAAATTCTAAAAGAAGAGTTTGAGATGAAAGATCTTGGAAGGACAAAATTTTGTCTTGACCTGCAGATCGAGCATATAAAAAATGAGATCTTTATACATCAAACAGCATACACAGAGAAGATCTTGAAAAGATTTATATGGATAAGTCACATCCCTTGAGTACCCCAATGATTGTAAGATCTTTGGATGTGGAAAATGATCAATTCCGTCCTAAAGAAGAAAATGAAGATATCCTTAGTCCTAAAGTACCATATCTTAGTGTCATTAGAGCACTAATGTACCTTGCTAATAATACACGGCCTGATATATCATTTGCTGTGAATTTACTAGTAAGATATAGTTCCTCTACAACCAGAAGACATTGGAGTAGAATCAAACAAATCTTTTGATATCTTCATGGAACGGTTGATATGGAATTGTTTTATCCATATGGATCCAAGTCACAACTAGTTGGCTATGCAGATGTTGGATACTTCGGGAGATCTCAAACAGAATACCTGTTCACATATGGTGGTACAACTATATCATGGAGGTCCACGAAACAGACGATTGCTGCAACATTCTCTAATCATGCCAAAATACTAGTGATTCATGAAGCAAGTTGCGAATGTTTTTGGTTAAGGAGTTTGATCCAATATATTATGTCATCATGTGGATTAATTGATCATAAGATAGCTCCAACTGTCATGTTTGAAGATAATACAGCATGCATTGCTCAACTTAAGGGTGGATATATCAAAGGCGATAGAACAAAGCATATTTCTCTCAAATTCTTCACTCGTGATCTTCAAAATCAAGGAACAATTGATGTCCAACAGATCAGCTCAAGTGACAAGCTGGCATATTTATTCACAGTCACTCCCAAAATCCTCCTTTAAAAGATTGGTACATGAGATTGGGATGCGCCGATTTTGAGACATTAAATGATGACGATAAGAGGGGGAAACTGTACTCTTTTTTCCTTGGTCAGATTTTTTTCCATTGGATTTTTCTTGACAAAGTTTTTAATGAGGCAGTCACATCACAAAGGATATTGTACTTTTTTTCCTTTACTAAAGTTTTTTCTCACTAAATTTTTCTTTAGTAAAGGAGAGTGTTATGATAAGATCAAATACATGGATGCCCATTTATGACTTGGGCGGTTAACAATGAAAGAATCACTTTTCAAGGATGAATTTAAATAAATGAGAGTTGAAAATAAAAGCATCTTACCTGTATAAATAGAAGGCATCGTCAGATGTATTTTATACAACAATAAAAATATCAAACATTTTTTACTCTCTCTTTCATACTATTCTCTCTCTTATATACTTTATTATAATATTATTAAACATATTAATTATATCTATTATATTAATATAGTAATTTTAGTGAATATTACTACTAGAGTTATTTAATTATATTTTTATATTTTATATTTGTTATCTCTTCCTTATTTTATTTTACAACATTCCTAACATTATACCTTTCAAAAATTTTACAATAAGGTCCAATTTAATCCAATTAATTTTTTAGCCCATTAACCAATAACAAAACTGACTAAAGTTAACATTTTTTTTCTTCAAGAATTGCTGTAAAAAATCCAAAAGAAATTTGTTAAAAAAAAAAACATAATTATTCCCAACCTCTGCATGAATCAAGTCACTTTGTTACAGCTTCGATGACAAATTTCACTATAAGATTCAGGCTCAACATGAATTTCTCCTCTACATAATGACGAACCAAATAGCAATAAAGACTACAACATTCAAATACATAAAAGGAGAATGTTATAGTGCCTTTTAAATAGTATTTAATTTGTCAACATAAATAACTAGTTAATATTTAATAAATTTTAAATATTTATTTTAAAAAAAATTAATTTAGGTAATTTAAACACCATAAAATTAGCTATAAATAAATAATAAACTACCGAGTCCGTAAAATATTTAGTTAACTTACTTGAACATTGATAACATAGTAGAATAACTTTAAATTCCACACACGTATTACAATTTACAAGTTTAAAATGCAAACTATTTTATACCCCCCCAAAAAAAAAAAGGTAGTAGTAGCAATTAAAAAGAAGACGCACTTAACCATTCCCTAGACAAACTAAAAGAGTTTTAAAATCTAAAAAAGACAGATAATAACTTTATTACTAGTTTACTGCTTGTTTGGGGGAGCAGTTTTCTTCTCCCAAAACCTGAAGTGCAGAGCTCTGTCTTCCAGCATATTTTCAACTTCCTCAATTGGAACTCCTTTGGTTTCAGGAACCACGATGGCGACGTAGAAAAATCCCACAACGGCGACAATTCCAAAGAGCATGAATGTCCAAGCTGTGCCAATAGCCTTTGTGAGAGAGAGGAAGGACTGTGAAACCACAAGATTGGAAACCCAAACGGTGGTAGAGGCAATTCCTCCGCAAATTCCTCTGTACCTGAGAGGATAAATCTCAGAGTTGATAACCCAAGGAACGGTTCCCATCCCGGGCGAGAAGAATATGATGTAGAGAGCAAGACTAAGGAGAGCAAGCCAGCCAAGGTTGCTAGGACATCCCCTTGTGTACCATGCTCTGTGATCATTCTGGCACAGCTTCTTTGTTATGTCATTTGGGTTCAAACATGCTCCAGGCATCAACTGCATCATCAAGTTATTCTTTATGTTTAGTACTACTACAAAAACAGAGTGAGTTGGAGAACCAGTACGGTCTAACTTACCTTGCTAGATGAAGCACAAAAACCACAATCCACCTTGAGGCATGCCGTGCAATCCCATACAGCAGGGTTTGCAGCTTTGGAGAAAGCAGTGCAAGTGTTGTTACTGAAATGGGAAGTATCTAATGCACTGATCATGGGAGAATGAGTCTCGGTGTGGCGGAAGGTGGCGGTAAGGATGGCGAGAGATATAGCAACGCCACACAAACTGATCAAGGCGAGCTTCTTACGGCCGGCCTTGTCCACAAAGTAAATACTGAGGATGGAACCAAAGGCGTTGAGGCCGGAGGTGATGAGGGACAGAAGCATTGCAGTCCGGTTGGATGCAAAGCCGGCAAGCTGAACAATAGTGGGACTATAGTACATTACAGTGTTTATTCCCGTAAACTGCTGGAAGAATTGGAGTCCAACTCCTGCATACAGAGCCCTCCTAACAGTTTTTGTTTTCAGCATCTTCATTATGCTTATCTTTTCTGAGTTTGCAGCTTCCTTCTCTTCCAACTCAACTGATTCCTTCAAGGCTTGTACCTCTGCATCAACCAGACTCTTTTCTTGATAAACCCTGACTAGAGTCTCCTTTGCTTTATCTTCCTTCCCCTTTCGGTAGAGCCAGCGGGGTGATTCAGGAAGAAAAAACATTAGCACCAATTGAATTAAGGCAGGTGCTGCTGCCACTCCAAGCATCCACCTCCATGTCCCTGGTGCCTGAATCAAGTCACAAAATATGTTTTAGATCAGCTTAAATCCTAATTATGTCAAGTTGATAGTTGAAAATTGTTTCCTAATCAATAATAGTATAGTTGTGATTATTTCTAATAAAACAAGAAACATAACACATGGGTGGTATGTTATCTAACCTTGGTAAATGCCAAGTTAATGAGGTAAGAGAGGAATTGGCCGCCGGTGATGAGGAAGCTGTTAAGACTGACAAGTGCACCACGGACTTTGGTTGGCGAAGCCTCGGAAATATAGAGGGGAGACGCCATGGAAGCCATACCAACACCGAGACCAACAAAAACTCGGCCTACGATGAGAATGGCGGAGTAGGGTGCGGCAGCCATGATTACAGAGCCAAGTAAAAAAGCAAGTCTGCAAGCATGATGGCGATTTTTCTTCCATATTTATCGTTGATCCATCCACCAATTGCTGCCCCTATGATTGCTCCAGCTATTGCCGTACTTACAACAGCTTCCTGAAATTTTGTTTAATAACAAATATATATCAACATTACAACATTACAATTAACACAACAATGTTAGGAATCTAACACTTTAATCAATATTAACAGCACTTTGAGCTAACACCTTATTATTATCTCTTGATATTTTAGATTAAAACATTGGAAGTGAAAAAAAAAATTGTTTTTAGGGCCTAATTTGATATTCAATATTAGAGGAGGTACTTGTAACTTGGCAAAGGATTTTTGGACCATTAAATGGTCCATAATAAAATATGTTTTTTAAGTTTTTCAATAACTGCTAAATAGTTTGTTTTTAATTTTAATTAAAAATTAATCTCATATATTTTATTTAATTATAAAAATTATTTTTTATTTTATAAATGATTATTTTATCATTTATTTATTATATTTATTAATAATAAAAAACAAAAACAATAACGAATTAGATCTTCTATTGATCGTAATAACTTTTTGTCGATCCCAATCGATTAAAGTTTATCTTTGATTCGTTACATCCGTCGTCGACTCAATCAATTGGACTTTAGGTTACCACAAAACAATCGATTGAAAGTTGCAAGACAGTATGGTTTTCGCAAAAATCAATCGATTTGGTCATATTACTCAATCCATTGAACGATGACTAGAACGTGGATTTTTTTATAATTCATTCGATTGTTTATATTATTCAATCGATTGAAGGCTGCTATTAAAATTATATATAAAGGTGGATTGAATTTTATCCGTGACTAATTATATATTCCAATTCAATCCATTGGTATGCTCATTCAATCGATTGGTAGGATAATCCAATCGATTGAATTTTAAATCGCTCCGTTCTCAATTTTTTATCGTTTTTATAAATTTTGAATCGCACCCTGACTAATGGTTTATAAATTTTCATATTACCCAATAGATTGTTTTGTTAATCCAATCGATTGATTTTCTAAGAAACACGATTTCAAAATTTTCGACGGATGTAATGGATCAAAGATAAACTTTTAATCAATTAGAATTGCCAAAAAGTTATTACAATATGGAAGATCTAATTCGTTATTGTTTTTATTTTTTATTATTAATAAACATAATAGATAAATAATAAAATAATAATTTATAAAATAAAAAATAAATTTTATAATTAAATAAAATATAGAGAGTTAATTTGTAACTATAATTAGAAACAAACTATTTAGTATTTATTAAAAAATTTAAAAAACATAGTTTGTTACTAGACCATTTAGGGTGTGTTTGGATTTGCGTTGGAGAAGAGAGAAGCTCGTTTGAGTTTCTTGAAAGCTTCATTTTTATGTTTGGCAATATTTTTATGCTGTAAACACAGAAGTGATTTCTGCCTTCAACCCAAGTTTACCAAAAGCTAAAAATTCTAGCTTTTCCGTTTACCTTTTCACGTTGGATTGAACTTTAGGTTCTATGTACCAATTATGTCCTTCATTATTCATATGTTTATTTTTTTTATAATACTTTTTTCTAATACTCTCTTATGTATATTATTATTTTTTTATAAAATTTCTGTTTTTTTATATGAGTTCTTTACTGTTATTGTTATTTCTTTTTGTATGGAATATTTTTTAACTTTGTATTATAATTCTATTAATCCTATTAGAGTACTAAAAAATATTGAGAATACTAAAAAAAATATTAAAATTTATTTAAATATTTAAAATAAAATTATAAGATAACATAAAATAATTATTTAAATTCATGTCCTTTTTTGTAATTTTTTATCTAAAAGTAATTTTGAATGATGTAATCCAAACAATATTTAGTTTACTATAATCCATTTTGAATAAGAATTACCAAACATAAACCACGTTAATACTAACTCACTTTTGATCAAAATCAATTCTACAAAATCAATTTTATACAAACCTCAGTTTGCAAACCGTAATCCAAAAACACACTTAATGGTTTAAACGTTCCTTGGACTATCGAATCCGGTGTGTTATAACTTTTAGTGTTTGGGCCTTGTATTATCTTTCCCAAGAGGTAGAGACCGTGAATAAAAAAAACCAAGTAGACTGGTGTCTTAAAAAAACAAATTTTAGTTTTTTTCCTTTAAAAAATAATATTAGGAACTAACTTTTTTAGGCTAATATCAATCAATATTTTTAAAATTATTTTGTTTATCTTAAATTTTAAAACATCAATTATAAAATCTAAACTCTAAATCTTGTAAAAAATAAAACGATTTAAATAATATTAACTAACAAAAAATTAGTTTCCTATATTTTCTCTTTTAAAAAATATTTTCAAAGAATCATTCAAACAATCACCAGATAAATTAGAGATTCTAACAATAACATCACTTTTCATCCTTTAACCAAACCAAAGAGGGTAAAAATCAATCTTATCTTATAGCAAACAGATGAGTATGGAGAGACTATATCATTTGAACCATAACACATTAGCTATCAAATAACAATTCTTAAGCTTGAAAATATTTTCTAACTGATTATTGATTAATAAGTTACACTTAACATATCATTGATAAAAAGTATTGAAAGAAAAAGAACAAACCATGCCTTTAGTTGAAAAGAATTAAAAAAAAAATTGTTCATATAAAAAAGACATGACATCTTCATAATTAAAGTGTGGAGATATCTTTCCTAAAAAAAATCGTGGAGTTAATAGCAATTGGCTCCTTTTTATCAATTTTTGCCTCTTTGGGTCCCATCTATTGTTATCTACGGTAACAAGCTACTATGCTTTCCAGGAATTGATGAATAATAAAAATTAGGAATTTGGTGGCCTGGAATCTGATTTCTTTAACGTTCAGATGAGAAAGAAATAATTGGCACAATAATAATGTTACAACAAAAAATTATGAATGCAATTGGCATGTGATCTTCTATATTTAGTGTGACGATTTTGCAATTCTTTAATTGATGATAATAGAAACTAAATAAATACCACTCTGGAAATAAAAACATAATGACATAGAAAATAAATAATAATAAATTCCGTTCCGGAGAAATCTCCGTAAAATCAAAGCAGATAAAATATTTTCCAAAAATAAAAATAACAGATCTGTAACGTTTCGCGAGAAATCCGTGATTATAAAATTCGCAGTCAAAAAATAAAAAGAAAAAGAAAAGGAATCAGGATTCGCGACAAATTGACGAAAAATTAAAGTGAAAACAGAGAGGGAGGAAAAGTGTGATAATTAATTGACTGAGAAGATCAGTTCTCGTGAAGACTGAGAAGGACAAGATGGCAAAGTTAAGCAGCATTGGCCGAAGTGATGGTTAAATTATATCAAACTTAAAAAGCATGTGGTTTGTTTGTTTGTTTTTTTGTGTGAGACTTGGTTGTTTGTTAGTTCTGAATTGTTGTTATACTATGCCACGCGAGGCCATTAAAAAAAAAAAAGAGATTAGTAATAAGTACCTGAAGCCAAACTTTCCTATCAACATCTTTGAAGTCATCTCTTATGTACAAAAGAGCCCCCGAAATAACTCCTGCAAGAAGGATAATTAAAATATAATGAATTAGTTACCGTAATAATGATATAATAATGTTGTGAAGAGAGAGTGAGTGCTGACCAGTGTCGTAACCGAAGAGGAGGCCACCAATTCCAGCTGAGAAAGCCAGGCGAAGAACGTAAGGATTCTTATACGAGAGAGACAAACACTCACGGAAGGCCGAAGCATCAGGCTTGTGTACTCCTCCTTCCATTAGCTCCTTCTCCTTCTTTTTGATCCTTACCCTTCTTCTTTAGGTGTACTCACCACTCACTCACACAGATAAACAACGAGATTAGGAGGAAATTTATCAACGTCTTCCTCAAATTCAGAGAACAAGATAAAGAGAGAGAAAGAGGGAAAGAGAGAAAGAGAGAAAGCTAGAGGAAGTCACATGTAGCAGAACGATATGAAGGGTGCGCATGTATTTATAGATGGAGGTTACACTCTAGAACCAAACTAATCCTCATCGTTTTAAGTTTTTAATAACAAAAAAAAACAAATGAAATATCTTAAATTAGAATTTTTTTTTCCCCTTACTTTCTCGAAAAGGAATTTAAAATTTTACATTTAATTTGAAGAAAGATAATTCCATCTAGAAATAAAATATGTATCTTTTTGTGCATATGTCTGAATTAAGATGAATTCTGGGTCAAAAATTAAAAAAAAAAGATAATTATGGATATAATGAATGAATACATTAAATGAAATTATATTTTAAAATACGCAACTAATAAAAGTAGATTGCCATATATTATATATTAAAATTGGTATATGTAAAAATAAAAATTAATATATTTGATGAGAAATTTATTATTATATTATACGTAAAGTCTAAAGTTTAAATTTTTCATTGTTATACCAATAAAAAAATTCATATAATATTAATTTAAAAATATAAATTTATTTTACATTATTATCGATAATATATTGGTAACCAAAGAAGGTATCACCTTTTGTCGTGATAACTGATAAATTTGTTTTACATTATTATCCATTAGTGACCGATCACATTTGCATAGTTATTGAAAACAATTTGTATAGTTGAACTTGTGTTAGTTTTTCTAAAGATATATATTCAGTTAAAGAAAACAAACTCAAGTTATAAAAAATATTCTTTTTCTAGTAGTAATAAAAAAAGTTTTTTTTGTGTGCTTGTTTGAGGGTCGTTAAAGATTAGTTTTAATTGACTTTTAAAAAAGTATTTAGTTTTTTTATTTTTGTTAAAAAGATTTTTTTTAATAGATAAAAATTATTTTATATTTAAATAAATTTTTTAAAAATAATTTTTAAGTATTTTTTGGTATATTTGACAAATTTCTAATAGTAAAAATAAAAGTACTAAAAAAAAAAACTTTTTTGATAAGTATTTTTTGGTATGTTTGGTAAATTTCTAATAATAAAAATAAAAGTACTAAAAAAAAAACTTTTTTAATAAGTTACAATTTACATCTTTTTTTAAAAGATTTTTTTTTTTAAAAAAAGATATTTTCACATAATAAATAAATAAATAAATATTTTTATCTTATTTTATCCAAATATAATTGATATAAAAATATCTTTTTACATGAAATATCCAAATATAAAATCACTTTTATTTTTGTAAAAGATCTTTTTAAAAAAATCATTAAAAAATATATTTTTTAAAAATAGCATCCAAACAAATTTTTTGTGGACAAAATTAATCTCTATTTTAATTCACAAAATTAATCATATTTATTATAATAAAAAAATCTTATCTTCACATACAATTTATTGTAGCCTACGAAGCACGGACACTTTGCTGAGTTGTCGTGTCTGCGTGTCGGACACATTTCGAACACGACAGACACGCTGTGTCCAAACCGTGTCTCAATAAAAAATAAAAAATTCTTCTCCGGACACACTTGGACACACCTAAATACCATCACGTGTCAGCGTGTCCGGTCTTATTCTTAATATATATTCTTAAAATAAATTTAGCTATAGTATATATTATTATTTATTAAAACAAAAAATATTTTAAATACTTGATATAATTAAAATAAGGTATTAAAAATAATTTAAAAAATTAATTTATATTTTAATATCAATAAAATATTAAAATATCATTACGGTTTATCTAAAAAATACTTTATATATTATATGTATACTGTCACCGTGTCATGTAAGATTTTAAAATTTGTGTGTCGGCGTGTTCCGTGTCGTGTCCCGTGTCTGTGTTAGTGTCCGTACATCATAGCTTGTAGCTCTAGTTATAACTTTATCTATATATAATTCTAATTCTAAACTCTCAAAAAAATTGAATTATAAAAAAGTTATAATAAAAAGACCTATTAATGTTAACTAATTAAAAATTAATTTATTATATTTATTCATAAATGTATTTTACCTAAGTATCCATTATACGTGACTTTTCTTATTATTATAATAAAAAATAATAACTGCTTGACCAATCCAAGAAAGGGAAGCAAGATGAGAGTGCAAACAAAACTGCAAAACACGAAGCAGCACCTTGAAGAACAAATGCACATGAAGAATAAGATATACCTTTGTTCTGCATGGCAAACAAATTAAAGCACGGAAACTCGTTTTTAAAGGGTACGTACCATAATATAATTGTAAAGAATATGTAATATCTGACTGTCTGTATTTATGGGAAGCTATACTTGTCTATACGTCCATTTGTCGCATTGCTTATTTCGTAAAACTCAACATATATGACAGCTAACCACTAAAATTACCTCTTAGTACATCATATATTACCCTTCCCATCTTTTGTTTTCTTACTCGTTTTCTCCTGTGCGTATCGTCATATACTATATATGGTGGTACTATTTGTAATTAGCATATGTTATACGCAAGTGTGTGTCTCTCTCTATATATATCATGCATGTTTATATTTTCCCCCTTCTCACCCGATAACATTATTTGTACAAATATCTTCTTGCTGTCAAAATTGACCACAAATTTAATGCATGTAAGTAAGGCGAAAAAAAGAAGGCAAGAAATTTTCCGTGTATAGGAAAATTATATATTCATAAAAGAAAATTAATACTGAAAGAAAATAATTAAATTGGATTTATTTAATAATTAATTTACTAGTTCGTTTAAATAAGTGTTAGAATTTAAATTTTACTTTGTGTATACGTTTATTTTCAAGTCACCCAAAAAATTTTGTTCATTTGACAAATTTTTTTATTATATGTCGTTAATATATATATAATTATGATATTAAACTACTTTTCTCTGTTTTTCAATCATTAATATCTTTTAACGGTTCTTATCAACACTAATTTTTTTTCATAACGATCAAAATAATGCTAACTAAATTGGAGTATGCTTTTAAATTATCAATTCATGATCAAAGATAAAATATGGTTAGTATTGGAATTAAAAAAAAGCAGCGAAGAAAATGAAGGAGTGAAGGATATTCAGATTGTTTGCATTGCAAGAATTGGTAAGTTCAGCAGGTTTTGTGATTTATAGTTATTTTTTTTATCGAAAATAGGAAGATTTGAATCCGTAATCTCTTAGGTGAGTATAGGAAAACTCAAATTTAAATTTTTTTTAGTAATATATGATAATAATATTTATTTATTTTTATTAAATTATTAAATTTGATCTCATAATAATTGTTTACTCAATTTTTGATATCTAATAGTTAATTTAAAAATTTTATATTAGATGTCTATTAGAATAATCAATTCTCAATTTAAATAAGATTGATTGGTATTTTTTTTTAGAAATCAACTCAAAAGAGTATTATTTATCTTCTTTTAAAATTAAATTTAGTTTTTTCTATAGCAACTATATTAATTGAAAAAACTTTTTCAACTATAAATATAAGAAGAGTTGACTTCTAATTATATGAGAAATGAATTTATAAATAATTATTTACTGAAATATATAAAAAGAGAGACATTTTAATTGTATTTTTCTTCTAAAAAACATTACTCAATTTTTTTAAAATATAAAATCTAAAAAATAAAATTTTAAATTATTATTTTAATATTTTAATTTATAAATTAAATATTTTAAAGATTAATCATATTTTATATTAATAAAATTAATTATAACAATAATAATATTATATGTATATAAAAAATAATTATCTAAATAAAATATATATTAAAAATAAATTAAATAACATATATTTATGTAAATATATAATAATTACTAAATAATTTAATAGTTAATTTATATATATATATATATAATATTTTTATTATATAAATTATTATTATATTATATATATTAATATTCCGCTATCAAAATTTTTTGGTTCCGTGGATGTTCGTACTTCCTATGCATGGATTTGGGCTTATGTACATGAAATGGTAATATGCAGAAGCTAAGTGGGGAAAAGAAAAACAAGCATAAACCGAACGGATCGAAAATGTTTTACAAGAGGGAAAAAGTTGGCCATATAAATACTAATGGTTAGTCACATGTGATTTTCTTATTACATTTGGACATATGACAATTGACAATATTTTTTTTTTGATATCATGTACATAAGTCTTTTTTATCTAAGTTTAATTAAATGAGTATAAAGTTCGGTTAAAAAAGATGTGTATATATTTTTTTGTATTTTTATAGTACACAAATTTTCAAAATATAATATACAAAATTTTATACATAACACAAATTTATTGATATATAGTACATATATTTTTGTACATAGTACAGAAGTTTTTGTATATAGTATAAATTTATACTATAAATATACGTATTTTGTTAGTTAGATGAGTTAATATTTTAAGTATATAGTTTTTCAAAATTTTTTATGCTACACATAAAAAATTCTATGTTATATGACAAAATTTTTGTGTTGTTCACAAAAATTTATGTGTTATGCGTATTTCATTAGTTGAATGTCAAAATTTATGTATTGTGTATCGAAATTTTTTTGTTCTAATTTTCTGAACATTTATAAGAGAAGAAGAAGATGATGACGAAGAGGACGATGATAATGATAATAAGAGAGGATGAGGAGGAAAAAAAGAGGAGAAGAAATAAAGCAACAATAATAACATCAAGAAGAAGAAAAAAAAAAGAAGAAAAAAAGAGTAATGGAGACAACAACAATGACAACAGCAGTGATGATGACAACAATGTTAAAAAAAGAAAAAGAAAAAGCGATGATCGTTAAAGGATAGAGAAGTGGGACGCAAATATATTTTTAGTTTTAAACTTAGTTACTCACCTAACATTTTTGTAAACTCAGAATCACTTTTAATTTGTAAAACAAAAAAAGAGAAATGATTCTCATGCTTGACATACATGATTTAATAATGGAAATATTCCATAGAAAAATAAGTATGTAGCATAGATATAATTAAATTTTAAAAATATAATGAAAGGTTGTATTTTATTTCTTTTATGTGGTTTATATACATATTTTAATTAAAGTTTAATTATTTTGTTGATGCTTATAGTTTTATCAAATTTGTAATTAGGTTCTTAGATTTTAATTTTATAATTAGGTCATTTTTTTGTAAAAAATATTAAAATTAACAGAATATATTTTTTTTAAAAATATGTGATCAAAGATCTAATTAGGTTCTTAATTATAGATACTTTCAACTTGCAGAAAAATATTCAGTTAACTCTAATATTTTTTACACTAGAAAGAAACTAATTATAAAATTAAAAGTAGTGTAGAGATTCAATTAAAAAGAAAAATATAGAAATCTAATTGAAAATTTAGTAAAACTATAAGGATCAACAGAATAATTAAACTTTTAATTAATACTATATATAAGGTGTAAATCTAAAATATTTTATTTTTTCACTCTTGCAAATGAAAATATTATGTAGTCAATTGTATAACTTAACTAAAGATAAAAAATAGTGATAAAATTAAAGTAAAAGCTTATATGTAATTATTTTTATGAGAAATTGTTAGTTGAGAAATGTTAGATAATAATTTAGTCAAATATGTTAAATTATCTAACAATACTCAATTAACAACTTTATATAAAGATAACTACATGTGAATTTTCACCTAAAATTAATTACTGTTGTCGATAATAAGGTATAGAAAAAACTGTTTTTTGGTTTTTATTGGTGATCTTATTTTAAATTAAACAAAATCTTACATTGAACCAATTGTAGGATACAGGGGTTAAAAATCTTTAAAAGAAAATTTCTTGTCTAGTATATAAAGTATAGTTAGGAATAATTAGATACAAAATTTTTCTTGTCTAGTATATAAATAGTTACGAATTCGATACAATCTCAAATAAGTTTAAGGTTTTTGTCTCTGACATCAAGTTCGCCACGTGATTCTTTCTACTCTTTTAGGATTCAGTGACCTAACTCGCTTGCATTCTCATCCTTTAATTGTTCTTTAACTTTATATTTTATTTATTTATCCATTTTGTTTTTTGAACGTTCTAAATAGTGAGTTTTATAAATTCGGGGACATTATACTTTTTATTTTATAATTTTTTATCTGTTCCACCAAAACATGTCCTTCTTCATAAGAAACGTAATGTATGACGTCATGCTGACCAACTAGGTTCATAAAATAACGATAATTGAAAGGATAAGGTAAATTACTAACATGCGATTCATTTCTTTAGAAAGAACATTTTGCCATTTCCAGCTCCATAATATATAATCGCTAATACATAGTACTACTCACTCATTTATCATTTTGATATGCACAATGCATGTGACAATTAATGTAGGTGAATATGTACAATAACGATTTAATGCAGATTCTTATATGCAAAGTTGGTAATGGATTGAACAGAGTAGGGTTTGAACTCTACCTTAATCTTATCTACAAATTAAATTTTTTTTTATTTTTATTTTATTTTATCTGCAGGTTGAGAATCTCTCCATCTTAATCTTACCTGCATCCTAAATTCTAAACCCTATCCTACCCGATTCTACTTGTAGAAAAATAAAAATTTGTTAAGCAAATATAAAATTCAATCATTTCAAATTTTATACATATTAATAAAATAGAAATAAAAAACTAAATTTAAATTAAAATTAAAAATAATAAAATCTTAAAGAAATCTAATATAAAAATATAAATAATATGAGTATCAATTAGTTTAGTAGTTATTTCAAGTTTTTATAAGAAAAAGATTGTGAATTCAATACTCACTTTCTTCATTACATACATAACTTTTACATATATATTATATAATATATTAGGAGGTACGGATAGAGTAGGCCAGGGTAGGGTATACTCTAAAACTTGGAGATTGATGAATGGTATTTTCAAATTTCAATTTTGATTCTTTAATAAGAAACTTAGATTTATGCCACGATAATAGATAAAATTAGGAAAATTATAGGTGTGAGATTTTACTCCCTTCAAAATATACATGTGTCAATGTATTATAAATCACTTCAAAATATTCTAGTTGTACTTAAAAACATAATCAAATACACAGTGGCGGAACTTGAAACAAAATTTTGGGGAGTCAGATAAAAAATAATTATCAAAATATTTTTGATATAGACTCTATTTAAGATAAGCTCGTCTAATCTCATTTCTCTGGCTTAGGTGTTATTGCCAAATTTAAATTCGTTTTTCAAGATCTCATTCCAAAATGTTAAGGTTAAAGTCATCAGATGTAACTTTTTGAACTTTTGAAGGTTATATCTCACGTTCTTCGTGATTCATTAAAGTAGAAGAACTGTCTACAGGTGTTGATATTGTAAAAGTTATATGTTCTCCTTCTGAAATATTAGCCTTCCTCTTAAAAAATGTATCAATTCTTTGATTTTTCATTATTATTTTATATAAAAATTGAATATATATCCTGTAAAATATGTAAAGAAGAAGTTAGAAGGACAAATATTAAAATTTATAATATTTATTGAATTTTTTTTTATCAATTTATACAAATACAATAATATTAATACTTATTGAATATTCTATTATTTTTTATCATATAAAAAATTAAATTAAATAAATAGTAAAATATAAAATAATATTAAATTAAATAAATAAAAAATATCTAATTTTTTATATTTAAACTTAAAGATATAGAGAGTATTGTTTATTGAACTTATTAGATACTTTAAGTCATAGTAAAATATTTAAGTCAATTGAACTATTTTTTACCTTTTAAAAAAGTACTATTAAATTTTTTATAAAAAATTTGGGGGTCATGTCTGAACTAAGCTCCGCCACTGCAAATACACATGAGACATTCTTACATATACGAGAGAGATATATTTCATTTATAGTTCTTAAAGTTCAAACTGTATATAGATGTATGCAAATTCTTTTGACTAAAGTCCTAGTCGATCTAGTTTAACATAGTTTTAACCCCACATTGATAAAACTTTTGTCGTTTTCTAAAAATATTTAACTACATTTTCAAATTCTAATTAAATTAAGAAATAATTCTCAAAAAAAAAAAAAAACAATACAATACAGTATAAATCATTGTGTGTATTAGTATATGAATTTATATTTTATAGAATCCACAATGGCCATTGATGGATAAGGTGTATATATTAGTAGTAACTGACTCAAATAATTATATTTTTTAAACAAAATTTTGATAAATTTGTATATATTAGTAATAACTAGCTCAAATAATTATACAACAATGCTAAGGATACCAACAAAAAATCAGCCAAATATTTTTAGGTAATTTAAAACCTCTATATGAATGGTGCTTATACTAGGTATTAAGATGTTTTTTCTACTAAGTATCAGAATGTTTCTTTTTCATACTAAATGGATGTTCTTTTATAAATTTTATAAATTTTTTTATATACTAATAATCGAGATTGTTGGAAAGTTCCATGATCCCTGCCCCTATTTCTCCAACGTATCATTCAGAATTTTAATTTGAGGTGAGAAATAATTAATATCAAATATTATAAATTAAAAACAAATAAAATTAATTAAATATAATTATAAATTAGTTAAGTTTGGTTCTATATACTTTTCAATAATTATATTTCTAACTAGACCTCTAAATACTCCACATGCTATTTAGAAGGATAATGGACCAAATTGGTGGTTACTCTTTCTTAGGTTCTATTTTTTGTTGTCGTTATTTTTAGACCCGCACTTTATATACTGGAATTTTAGTTTTTTTGAACGTCCTTTCTCTTTTGATTTTAGTTATTGACCACTCGTTTTCACAATTATATGAATTCTGAACATCACATATCACATCGTCAATAGTACTTGTATGTTAATTTGGCCTGCCCATCATCTCCAATATTAAGGATATAAAAGAAAATGAGCTAAACTCTTGATTAATTGATGAGTAATCCTTAATTGGTTATTACTATATTGAATATTAAGAATTCACAAAATGAAAAATAATTTGAATTCGAATTTTGATAAAGTTTAATGGGTCAAATGGTCAAACCTTATCTTAACTGAATGAACTGATTGAGTGCCAAAAGTTTCGATTGGTGGAAGCCAGTGGATGAAGATTCTTGCTTTCAACTCCCTTACCTTAATTCCTTGCGTGAAGTTCTTTTCCTAACCCATCTATTGATTCTCATCAAATCACATATGTATATATCTCCAACCTTATACAGTTCAGGTCTGTTTATATATTTTTTTTAAGAAAAATAATTTATTTTATTAAAAAAAAATAGATTTAATCGTTTTAAAAAGTTATGTTTGTTCAGTTTTTAAGTTAATCTAAACACAACTATATTCTAAGGGTTTTTTTTTTTTTTTTTTTTGTGTTCTAAAAAAATTAACTGGTGCATTCTAAAGTATTATTATCATGAATTCAATGAGGGAGTCAATTGTTTTTAACTGATATAAGTTAAGTTTTTTTTTTTTTTAATTTTTAATTTTTAATTCTAGATTTTAAATTTTATATCTTGGATTTTTTAAAATAAAAAGAAAAGGTATTTTACAATAAATAAGTTGGTTAACGTAACTAGTTAAAAACTGGTTTTTTTTCACGTTTGATTTGATTATTGGAGTGCGCTGATGTTGGTACTTCCTTTTATGATAGTATATATTGTTTTATTAATATGAGTTGATTTAAGAGTTGTTGGCCTTAATTTGCATGTGAGGTTGTATTTGTGTGAATTAAGAGTTGGTACTTTGAGATGTTATTGCATTGTATGTTGTGACTTGATACAATTTGGAATTTGTAATTTGTCTTTGATATATATCAAGAAGGATAAATTACAAAGGAGAAGTCTTTGTTCTCTTGTTTACAGATGGAGCGTGTACGAATGATCTAAAAAAAAAACTGATAATATTTTGAGTAATGTTACACATTTAGGAGTTTTGGACACTTTTAAAGTGGTTTATATATACTGCTTTAGCTTTGGAGAAAAAAGTTTTTGAATTGTAACGAGTTTCTATTTTATTTCGTTCTTAGATTCTTTTTTTATGGATACTTTTGTATTAGCAGGGACTAGAATAAAAATTGGCAAGGTAGTTGATTGAGAAATTGAGAGTTGCAATATTTTTCAAAAAGAGTTATTTGTTATTAGGAGAGAATTTCTGTTAGTATAAAATTTGGACAAAGAGATATGATTTGTGAAACAGATTATTTAGAGATTTACAATCTTGTTATCGATTCTCATGACAATACTAGTTGTGTAGATCTTTTGGTATTTAAAGTTATCGATGGCTTAAAAGTGGCGTGTTGATTTTCGCTTGATCATGAGAGATGCAAACACCGTAGTGGATACCATGGCAAAGATGACTTAGTCCTTTAGAATTTTGTTTTTCTTTTTCTTTACTATTTGGTTGTTTTTCTTTTCAGTAAAAAAAATTACATTCAAGTCTTTTTATAAACAAAATTCAACTAAATTAAATAATAAAACTTAGAATAATGCTAATCATAACTAATTTTTATTATTTGATTAATAAAAAAATTTAGATGTGTAATATTATTCTAATATATATATATATATATAGTTTTCAGATTTATTTATTGATCTGTTATATACATTGACATACGTCAATGAGCTATAACTCAAATAACAAAATTTTTTTATACTCATCGTTAATTGTACAATTATATTGGTAATCGATAATGTTAGAGAAATAAAAAAAATTAAACTTATTTTATTTAACATTTATTAATTATTATAATAAAATAAGATCTGGCTAAATTTTTTTATTACTAAATATTTTTAATTTTATAATTAACATACGTTATATGCTAATTCATTCCAGATTCATTCATTAATAGATAATAGTTAGTCTAATTTACCTATTAATAAATGAATTTAGAAACTAAAAATATTAGTTAGATTAATGGTTATGTAATAATATATATACCAAAAATTAGTTACTAAAATTTTCTTATACATATAATTAATTTACATTTTTTAGCTAAATAATTAAATTTATCATCATAAAATAATTAAATTTGTAATAAATAAATGATCATATCTTTATAATAGTTTATAAAAAAATTATAAATAAACAAAATACATATTTCTGTAGATAATGATTATTGATTGGTGATTGATTTTCTTAATACATATAGAATGATTATCATTGTCACATGAAGATGTTTAGAACTAGTGGGCAATATGCTTTAGCAAGCTGATGAAAGCTAAGTTCACAAGCTTGTCCATTTAAAAAATATATATAGTGCTTATTTGGTGCCATTATTTTAATAAAAAAATATTTTTTTTAATAAAAAATATATTTTTTTATTTTTTAGTGTGTTTGGTAAATTTTTAATAGTAAAAGTAAAAGCACTAGAAAAATAAAAAAAAAATATCTTTTTTGAGAAACTGTAATTTACATTTTTTTAAAAAAGATCTTTTTCTCTTAAAAAAAATATGTTTTTCGTGTAATAAATAAACAAAAAAATACTTTTATATTGTTATATTCAAACATAATTGATAAATAAAAAGATCTTTTTGCATAAGATACCCAAACATAAAATTATTTTTATTTTTTCATAAGATCTTTTAAAAAAAATAACTCAAAAAAAAATCTTTTTTTAGAAGTTCACCCAAACAAGCTCATAATATATATGTGTATAAAAACTAACATTATGAAAGGTGAAAACCCAAATATATACTATAGGAAGGAAAAGGATAGAGATGAAGCACCACATTATGATTGAGACTTGACTTATCTATATATACAAAATTTTGCGACGATACCGGAAAGGCAAATTCATATGGTGTTATTCATTCATAGCTCGTGATTTAATTTATTCCTTCACCAAAAAGTTGACAGGAACTGTGTGTACTGTGAACCGTGTACGTAGTCGTAGAAGTAGTAGTATTTCTTGAGTGTATTCCATTGTATCAGCTAGATGCGCATGTTTTCTAATTTTCAATTTTATTGTAAGCTATGCTCACTCAAATAGTCAAATATGATATAATATCAAAGCCTGGCCCCTATTCAATTAAATATATAATAGTCAAATAAGGTATACAATATATTCTAGTAAATTTCACATTCTAAATGTTTATTTTTAGGCGTGAAAAGGATATATTAGAAACTTTACATTTTTAAAGAATATAATCTCTTGAATTTTGATAAATATGAATTATCATTTAGTTCTTAAACTAATTTCTGGAATTAGATTATTGTTTTGAGAATTACTTGAAACGTTGATTTGGACCTGAACGTGATGTCTAGATCCCTTTGGGTGACAACGTCTGACTTGTTGGTGCCGATGCGTCACCTGTCCGAATTCCTCGTGAGGAAGTGGGGGTTGGTACTTGCAAGAGACTTTGATGTTTAAGTTAGCAAGGGTTTTAGGCATATTTTTTTTGTAGAGTAGAACGTGAGTTATATCTGGAGGGTTCCAGTATATATATAGTAGAATAAATAACCATCTTTGGTAGAATAGTTCTATCTTTTTTGATAGATAAGCGTTTCCTTTATCTTGGGAGTTTGTTAGGATTCACCTTCTAGATGTCGTAGATATTTTAGGGAGCAGTTGACCTGCTTTGAGCGAGTAGGACTTTTGTTCTTGAGAAGTCGATATCCAACCTCTTAGAAGAAGTCGGTCTTACCTTGAGGTCCACCTTTATTAGTGGGCCTTTTGGCATTATTGGGTCTGACTTTCATTATTCTAATATTTTTTTTATATGAAAATGTTGAAAATATAAGTGCATAGAACAACAATTATATGCGCTTGTACATGTATGTATATTAATTCGGTGGATCGGAAAAGAAAAAGAGAAAAGAATTGAAAGCAACCTATCTATCTATATAGATGATGAACAATGAGAATTTAGATAAATTATGCAAGAACGCATGTATGGTAAATGAGAATATGTTGCAACAGTGGAGTTGAAGAATTGAAGCTAGTTGATAAATAAATAATGACAAAAAACAATAAATTGTAACGATCCCTAATATTTTTTGGGCCAGAAATAGACCTCAGGTAG
Source organism: Arachis hypogaea (assembly GCF_003086295.3). Classification (NCBI taxonomy): domain Eukaryota; kingdom Viridiplantae; phylum Streptophyta; class Magnoliopsida; order Fabales; family Fabaceae; genus Arachis; species Arachis hypogaea. The sequence goes on from NC_092038.1 coordinate 141,587,162, forward strand.
AAGGTGAAATTGATGTTGAATTGAGAGACAAAGAAAGTGGTAGGAAGTGGCAGAGGAATGAACTAAAGTGTTGTATTATTTTCCATAAAGTTTGGTGCAAAGTTGTGGGGATGCATATGGTGTATGTGACCCCTCGGAACTTTAGGTCCATATATAAGAAGGTTCATCACAAGTTCATAGCCTCATAACGCCTTTACAAAAGTTAAGAGCGAATGTCCTCTGTAAAAGGAAGAGAAAAAGAAAAAAAGAGAACGAATTTTTTTGCCTTTTCGTTTGTCTTTCTTACTTTCTTCTTCATAAGGATCGCCATTCAATCAATACTCACGATACCCCCTTTGTAGCTAATTTTATACAATGACCAAAAACAACAATTTTGTTTGTTTTCTATATATATAAAATGATGAACAAACACATATATCCAATTAATAAAGTATTCAAATAATAATTGAATTGCATCGTATATATAAACTAGCTTTCCACACTTCCTTGAACCATGAGTTTAATTGATTTATCAAGATCACACCTTTTTCCCCCTCCTGTTTTACAGGTTTTTCTACTAACAAAACCGAAATATCTTGGAGAATAGTAGGATTTCTTGAAATCTTATAATATAAATATATATTTGTTTAAAATTTCACCAAATAACCAACATTCAACTAGTTAACTATTAGCTAATTTGTCATCAATTGATAATTTTGATTTTTTTAATTTTTTAATTAGTGACTATTCAAATTTTATTTTTAAAAATATAAAATTATTAATTATTAATTGTAGTTATTTAAAGTTGATTGATTTTTTTTTTATATATTTAAACAACATAAGTAATAAAAAATATTAGTTTTTTTGTTAGAGAAATTATATAACTTGCAAAAGTAATGGGTCCATTAGTTTTATTATTTTATTTTACAGCCCATAAATCATAACAATGCAACATAGGATGACAAAAATATTAAAGGAAAATAGAATATAGATGCGAGATGACCCGTAAATTCTTTACTTATACTAGCCTTGCACAAATAGAAGATTGTTTCGTATATCCAGGGTGAAACACGGGTAACGGGTGATTGGTTCAACTCAAACCAACTTAATGATTTTCTTTTAATAATTGGTTCGGATAATAGTTTTAGGAGTGCAGAATTCGAATCAATCTATAGATTCGACTATGTATTAATTAAATAAAAAAAAAATTAAAATATATATACACCTTTTAATGATTTTGAGTTTTTCTCTATTGCATTATTGTATTTAATTTTTAATGTGTTTGATGTTTAATATATTTGAATTTTAATGTGTTTAGTGTTTAATTTGTTTGGATTTTAATGTCTTTAGTGTTTAATATATTTGGATTTTAATGTGTTTAGTTTTTAATATATTTAGTGTTTAACATGTTTAAATTATTTCTATTGATTTTACATATTATATTTATTGTATTTACAGAATTTTTAAAACAATTTTTTTTATAAATTTCTATTTCATCGGATACCCAATTTCTTAATCAGTTTAGTTTGATTTGAATACATACACAGAAAAACATAAATTTAAACCAAATCGAATCAATTATAATTCAATTGGTTCGATTCTAATTTAATGGTAAACTTGAACCAACCCGACCTATACTCACTGTTCATACCCTGACCCAACACTAAGGCCCAGGATCTAAGAAAAAGGCCCAACCCAAAAGAGTTGAGCCTTTCATCACACCGACCAGATACCTCGAAGTCGGCTATCTTCACGACTTGCTCTAAAGAAGTCGGTACGAGGATTAGCTGGCAGACAAACCCTCCCTCAAGAGGATAACTGCCCCTAGAATCTCTCTAACCACTTCCAGGAGCCATATCTTAACCTCCCTAAGATAAAAGGACGGTTATTCCCCTTGAAAGGCGGAACTACTTCAGCGGTGGTTATTGGCTCACCACTATAAATACACTGACACCCCTCAGGTATCTCTAAGTCCCAATACTCTCTAGACCTGCTCACACCCTTGCTGACTTAGGCATTGGAGTGTCTTTGCAGGTACCACCCCCCATTCTTTCATGCGCACAAGTCGGACGGAGGTCCCCAAGTTGTAGATCCACTTGCAAGCCTCCTCCTTCATACGCTTGGGCCAACCAACGCCATCCAGCCCATTAATCTCCGGTTACCTACGTAACATTGGCGCCGTTGCCGGGGACCCGAGAGATCAACCAGTGATGGCGGGCAGATCCCCTGAGGAGGGTCATGTGGAGACGGATTTCGAACAAGAGAATCTGGACACCGGAAATAATGACGTGGACCTAACCCTCCACCAGGGAACCAACGATCAACACAGAGAGGGTACCTCCGGAGTCAAAACTCCGAAGGTGAATTCCTCAGAAGGGCGCGATTCGGAGAAGGACGGACAGTCCCACGCAACTGAACTTATGGGATTAGTCCATGTCCACCAAGGTCGTTTGGAACAACTAGAACAGGAACGGGAGCGACAAAGGGAGATAGAAAAGCACCTAAGAGAGGAGATGAATCGACGAAAAGAGTTAGAGAAAAAACTCTTAAAGTTGGAATCCTCCCTCAAAGGTCGGAACTCCCGTGACGATAGAGAAGAGTCGCCCTTAGGGGGGAAGATCCTTTCAGTGAGGACATAATGAGGGCAAAAGTTCCAAGAAACTTTAAAAGCCCCGATATGGACCTCTACAACGGAACCACAGATCCGAAGCATCATTTGAGCAACTTTAAAAGTCGGATGTATCTGGCTGATGCTTCTGATGCAACGCGATGCAAAGCTTTTCCGACAACCTTGTCGAAAGCAGTGATGAAGTGGTTCGACAGCCTCCTCCCAAGGTCGGTCACCAGTTTTGAAGACCTCTCAAAGAAGTTCTTGATGAGGTTCTCTATTCAAAAAGACAAAGTAAAGCATGCGCCAAGCCTCCTGGGGATAAAGCAGGAGGTCGGAGAATCCTTACGAGCCTACATGAAAAGGTTCAATAAAGCATGTCTAGAAATTCAAGATCTATCCACTGAGACAATCATAATGGGGTTAATCAATGGGTTTAGAGAAGGTCCCTTCTCACCGTCTATATCTATTCAAATTTTATTTTTTAAAAATATAAAATTATTAATTATTAATTGTAGTTGTTTAAAGTTGATTGATTTTTTTATATATTTAAACAACGTAAGTAATAAAAAATATTAGTTTTTTGTTAGAGAAATTATATAACTTGCAAAAGTAATGGGCCCATTAGTTTTATTATTTTATTTTACAGCCCATAAATAATAACAATGCAACATAGGATGACAACAATATTAAAGGGAAATAGAATATAGATGCGAGATGACCCGCAAATTCTTTAGTTATACTAGCCTTGCACAAATAGAAGATTGTTTCGTATATCTACGCTGAGCACGGATAGCAGGTAATTAGGTTCAATTGGAACTAAATTAATAATTTTTTTAGTAATTAGTTTAGGAATTCGAACCAATTTGTGAATTTGACCGTGTATTAATTAAATAAAAAAAATTAAAATATATATATACGTCTTTTAATGATTTTGAATTTTTTATTGTTTTTTTGTATTTAATTTTTAATGTGTTTGATGTTTAATATATTTGGATTTTAATGTGTTTAGTGTTTAATTTATTTGGATTTTAATGTCTTTAGTGTTTAATTTATTTGGATTTTAATGTATTTAGTTTTTAATATATTTAGTGTTTAACATGTTTAAATTATTTCTATTGATTTTATATATTTAGTGTACTTACAGAATTTTTAAAACAAATTTTTTTTTATAAATTTCTATTTCATCGGATATCCAATTTCTTAATCAGTTTTGTTTGATTCAGGTACATACACAAAAAAACATAAATTTAAACCAAATTGAATCAATTACAATTTAATTAGTTCAATTCTAATTTAATCGTAAACTTGAACCAACCCGACCCATACTCACCCCTACGTATATCCGAGTATACGATTTGCTAATTACTTGTATAAAAATATATTTACAAAAATATAATCTAATAATCAGTGGCGAAACCATTGGGAGATCAGCGTGGCCATGGTCCTCTCCCTATTCAAATTCTTCATATTGTTTCGTAGGAAAGAGTTAATTTTCTTTTATTTTTAATTTTAAAATTTAAAAAATTAAAATAATAAAAAATATTTTTTTATAACTAATTTATTTTTTAATTAATTAATTAAAATTAACTTCATTTTTAGTTGGTTTCCTAACGAAGCTCTTTTCGAAACTTATCTGTTATTATTCACTAGTATGAGTTTCAGGCCTTCATGCTAAATTTTGTGGCTCTGCAGGAATTATGTACCTGGAAAGAGGGAAAAGAAAATTAAAATCCAATTGACTTAGGCAAAATAATAAAGTTGTGATCCAATTATATATATACATCCATAGTGTTTTCTATTTTTTATTTCGGTCATATTATTGAATTAAAACTTTATTTTGCTTTTAAAATTTAAAGTGAGAGGCTAATGAGTGAAATGTGACCTGCACTAGTATTTAGTATAATTCTCAACTACATTCACAATGTCCATTCTATGGTCTTCAAAACAGAAAATAAATTTATTTATTTATTTCTTTTCTTAATTATTGAATATAAGTTTTCTATATATATATATATATATATATATATATATATATATATATATATTGTTACGATGGGTAACCGGAGATTATTCGGCTGGACTCGTTGGGTTGGCCCAATCGTCTATGGAAGGAAGCCTTCGAGCGGATTCGCGTCTTTAGGGCCTCCGTCCGACTTGTGAATACGAGTGAATGGGGTGGTACCTGCAAAGACACTCCGATGCCTAAGTCAGCAAGGGTGTGAGCAGGTCTAGAGAGTATTGGGGTTTAGAGATACTTGATGAGTGTCAGTGTATTTATAGCGGTGAGCCAATAACCAGCGTTGAAGTAGCTCCACCTTTTAAGGTGGATAACCGTCCCTTTATCTTAGGGAAGTTGGGATATGGCTCCTGGAAGTGGGTTGAGAGATCTTAGGGGCAGTTACTCATTTGAGTGAGTGTGTTCGTCCCCAACTTCTTTAGAGCAAGTCGTAGTGAGAACCGACTTCTTTAGGGGAAGGTCGGTGTGGGGTGAGGCTCAATCCTTTGGACTGGGTCTTTTCGTTTGGACCTGGGTCTTAGTGTTGGGTTAGGGTATGAACATATATATATATATGTTCATCATAATAAAAAATTAAAATTAAAAATATTATAAAGTTTTAAAAAAATTATAAAAAATTGGCTTTCTTAATATTAAAATTCTGATTTTGCCACTAAATATAATAATTGAGACTATTTGATATATGTAGTTATATTATTTAATATAATACTTGTCTAGCTTGTTATCATCGTAATTTGATTTGTTAAACAAAATTGATATATGTTTTAGTTTTTGTATCCTTCCTTGGTAGAATGTAAATTAATAAATTTATCCAATACTTTCATATATATATATATATATATATATATATCCCATTTGATGATCAATCTCTTGGTGAAGGCAACCCGTGAATGGGTTGTGAGGTACAAGAATCATATGACTTCAACTTGAATTGGTAGTTCCCATGCTCGAACTAAATAAAAAGTATATTTTCTTCTTTATGCCGCTGCATCAAAATTCAAAAGGCTTTTTATTAAGTGAAAGTTGAAACAACTCGCCAATTTGTATTGTGCTGCTGAGCGATACTTCATGCTTGTGAGAATTATTTGGTAGTTAGTTTTTTTTTTAATTATTATTAATAGGTAGAATCCCCACAAACTCCAAAAAACGGAAGTGAGATCAAAACAATCACAAATCATAACAAACCAACAAAACAACATAAAATAAATATAAGATTGAAAAAATTATTGAATTTTGCTAGATAAATAATAATTTTTGTAAATAATGTGAACAATGGGTTTATTTAAAATTGATCTAATGAAATAAAAAAATACTCCATTCCCAAATTATCTCATAAACTTTAAGATTAGAATAACCATTTGCACATCTAATGAATTGAACATCCAGCTATAAATAAATCGAATCAAAAGAAATAATCATCCAATTAAAAATAATAAACATAATCATCTGCATACTTATTGAATTGAATATTCCATATTCATTATTCACATACAGTATTTTTTTTTGGTGACTATTCATATACAGTATTTAATATTCTCATTATCTACATGTACTTTTTCAAAATGAAAATACCAAAACTAAAAAAAAAACTAACTCCTATTATTAAGGCACACTTACAATCCTCGGCATGGCGGTTAATTTTTAAAGAGGATGCTACTTACCTCATTAATTTATACATGTCCTCTATCTACTTCATTCCAACAAGTTGGTTTCCCCGCGTGATATATCATATCCATTCAGATACCATTTACATAAATTTCATTATTTGAGTTTCCTTGTGAATTTTGAATTTTAGGAATTATTATATTATTGTCCAATAATTATGGAAGATACAAAATGAAGAAGTGGATCAAGACCCTTCTAGAACTTAGATTCTTGATTTATACACGAGAGTTTCTTAAGAATGGTAAAAAAAAAAAAGAAATGTTTATGAAATAATGTATAATCCACTAATAAATTGAAGATTATAACGATCCTGTTAAAGAGATGACATAAGGACAAATTTAACGACATGAATAAAAAAATCAATATATTTGAAGAAAAGATAAAGAAAAAAGATGATATGGTAAATAGTGGGGTGTATGAATGTATGATGGTATGGTGGTGGCAAGAAGAAAAGCGTGAGATGTTGTGAAAAATGGTATGAGAGGAAAGAAATTCACTGGAAATAGAAGTCACGGTCTCGATATGTGAACAAAATGGACAAAAACACTAGGTACTTTCATAGTATAGCTTCAGCGAGAAGGAAAAATAATAGAATTGATGTTTTGATAATTAATGATAGGTTGGTAAGGAATCAAACCAGAATCAAGATTGATATTCGAGAGTTCTATAAGAACTTGTATTATCAGGAGAGATCTACCATGGTGGAGTTTAGAGATGGGTTAGTTAAACGCATAAATGATGAATCAAAAACTTTGTAGGTGTTGCCGTCAGTTGAGGAGATCAGAAAGGTAGTATGGGAATGTGAATCGTCTAAGACACCAGGAAGCGATGGATATAACATAAACTTCATTAAGAAATACTGGGATGAGATTGGTTCGGAATAGATTTCTTTCAGACAACCAGATTACTTTCTCATACAAATATTACATGGGTGACGCTAGCACCGAAGTTTGTTAGAGTTAAGGAGATCAAAGACCTTCGACCGATTAGTATGGTTGGTTGTATATACAAAGTAATTTCGAAGGTATTGGTTAGGAGAATGAGCACGGTTATGCCAAGACTAATAGGGAAGACTCAAAGGTCGAAAAATTCATGATGGAGCACTTATTGCTTGTGAAATGGTGCACTAGCTCAAACTAAGAAAAAAGGAAGCAGTATTTATCAAGTTAGATTTTCAAAAGGCATATGATAGAATAAAGTGGAGCCTTGTGGACATTGTTTTGCAAAATATGGGCTTTGCTCGGAGATGGAGGGAGTGGATTATAAAGTGTGTTAGGACGGCTTCTATGTCTGTTTTGATAAATAGTTCACCATCTAAACCATTCAAAATGAAAAGGGGACTGAGACAAGGGGATCCACTATCTCCACTCTTATTTGTATTAGTTGTTGATGTGTACATAGAATGATGGAAGAGGCGGTTAGAAATGGTCGGATATCGCCGTTGCTAGTTGGGAGAGATGATATAGAGTTGTTTCATCTTCAGTTTGCATATGACACTATATTATTCTGCCACCTGAGGATGAGACCATAAGAAATTACAAGAGGTTACTACGATATTTTGAGCTAATGTCGGGGCTAAGCATTAACTTTGACAAATCAAGTTTGATTCCAGTTAATTGTGAACGGCAGTGGGTTCAGAATATGTTTAGATTATTGGGTTGTAAGGTGGCTACTCATCCAATTAAATATCTGAGAATCCTTCTAGAAGCTAATCCCAGGTTGGTGATGATATGGAAGCCATTAGTAGACAAAGTAGAGAAAAAGTTTAGTTTGTGGAAAGCTAAAGTGTTCAATAAAGTATGCAAGTTGGTTCTCATCAAATCAGTACTAAATAGCTTGACGGTATACTACCTAAGTCTGTATAAAAAACTGAAAGCGGTTGCAGATAAGTTAATATCACTACAGATGAGGTTAATGTGGAGTAAGGAGGATGGCAAGAATGGTACGAAGATGGTGAGTTGGAAAGTAGTGCAGGCTCCAAAAAAATTAGGTAGTTTGGGGGTGGAGGATGCGGTGATCCGCAATACAATATTACTATTTAAGTAGTGGTGACGCTTCTCAAAGGATGAGTGTCCATTATGGAAGAAGGTGATTTACTCCTAGAACAATATAAATCCCAATATGATGTTATCCTATCAGTCAATACCTACAAGAAGGGGTCCGTAGAAGGATATTTGTCAACTATAGATCAAGGAGCAACATGTGAGAGATAAGATGATTACTGGGCTAGCTATGGAGGTAGGTGATGATAGAATGATTCATTTTTGGGAGGATGTCTGGCTACAAAGTGGTTCGTTGAAAGATCTGTTTCGAAGACTCTTCTCACTTTCAAACCAAATAGGATTCGTCAGAGGAAATTGAGGATTTTGGGATGAGATATAGTAAATTTGGGACTTTCAATGGAGGCGAGAGTTATTCCAATGGGAGTTAGATTTAATGAATTAGTTACATTATAAGTTGAGGCCAGTTACACTAGTATTAACAGAGAGGATAGAGTTGTGTAGAAATTTGATAGGCAAAGAGCTTTTACTACTAACACATTTGTGCAGGTCTTGCAGGCAAAAACAGCTCCTGAGGAAATCACAAACTACAACTTCACTAGAACTATTTGGAGAGGATTAGTTTCACCAATAGTGGAATTATTTGTTTAGTTTGTGTTGATTGGTAGAATAAATACAAAAGAAAGACTGTGTAGAATAAGAATGGTAAACAGTGAAGACAATGTATATGTCTTGTGTAAGAAGGAGGTTGAATATATTCATCACTTGTTTCTTGATTGTAATTTTACTTGGCAGATGTGGTGTGCATGGTTATCTGTTTTTGGAAGTTAATGGTCCATTCCAGGCACAATGAAGAAATACTTTGAAAGTTGGACAGGATGTCACAATAAAAAGGAGGAGATAAAGAAGTGGTTGATATGATTCTTTGTTATTGTTTTGAATATTTGGTTGGAAAGGAATAGAAGGATCTTCCAAAATGAGGAAGCCAGCTTGGAGGAGATTACCAACAAGTCTTCAATTAGTTACAAGGAATGGACTGAGAGAGATCCATTTCATTGTTGATGGCAATACCGGAGATAATGATGAGACTAGTGTTTTATTTTTCTCTTATGTTTGTTTCTTGTTATTGTTCCTTTTGTCGCTCCACTTTATTGTGTTGAGCTCCTTTCTTCTTCTTATTAAAAAAATGAACCTTACTTAAGGATTTTTTTTCTAATATAAAATAAAAAAATAATTAATTCCCAAAACAAGATATTTGAGCTTTAAATTCCAGAATGCGATTTTTTTTGGCATTAGGGGCAAGTTTGCCGCACCCCCGACGAACTCTAGGTTGGGTTTGAAAAATAAAAGCATGCCTGTTGGAGAGCTGAGCTGAGAACCACAATTTCATTCTCCACTTTTGTTTTCATTGTTGACATTTTTTCTGTACAATGTCAATGAATCCATTGTTATCCATTCATTATGATGGTGAAATAGTGTATAATGAAGAAAGTTCTAACGTTTTTAGATCGGGGCAACCGATAATTACCTATATGACACCGAAAGTCAACAGTCTAACAGCGTTGAAGAATCTGATATTGCATTCCGTCGAGCAGCAAGAGACAAAAATGGTGAAAAAAATTTACTACAAATATCCGATCAAAGTAGATGACAATTTGTTTTATAAAAGGTATATCACAGTTGTCTTGGCTTTGTTGATAGTATATTTATTAGACCACGGTTGTGAGAAATATTTCTGTTATTTTGAATTAAGTATCGTTTACATGACGACGAGGATGTACATCTTATAAGGACGTGGCATAACCGATGGACAAATATTCATCTGTTGAAATTATTCGTGTTCCTCATTGAGTTGGGTGGCCGAGAATCATCTACAGATACCGTCGATGATAGTCCGTTGAGTGGAGCTGTTAGACGAAATATCATAAGGACGATGGTGGATCTAAATATGCCACCTAAAGGTAGTCCAAAGGGGTCTAATATTGAAGTTCGTAATGCTGACATGATGGGTGACGATGTTGAAAGTCATGAGGGTTCTGCTATTAGGGATCCGATGATGGATCCGTATGAAGTTAACCCTGATGACGGAGACGTTGCTGATGATGAACCACCCGAAATTCCTGATGATGGTGATGAGGAAGAAGAGATGAACTACTACGGTGACACACAAATCGCTCTGACACAGCCTGCCATTTCTCAACCATATGACCGGCCGGATCACTTCTCCAGGTTGAATCTCGATGTAATGACTTCGGATTGGTCGTTTATCCAGGGAGGCCCCGAAAAGGATCCAAACAATGAGTTCGAGGTTGGACAACAATTTAAAACAAGGAAGAAATCATGTTGGCAATTAAGAGATACAACATCAGGAGGGCTGCAGAGTATAAAGTAGTAGAAAGTGACCAGTTGAGGTATAATGCACAGTGTATCCAGTTCGGGCCCGGTTGTTCTTGGAGCATACTCATATCATATCGGTGAAAGCAAGAAAACTAGGAGGTTAGGAGATACACTGGTTATCATACTTGCATGCAAACATCGATGGATCAAGACCATTGTAGGTTGGATTTGAAGGTGATTGCTCAACACATTTTCATAATTGTCAAAGCGGATCCAACAATCAACATTAGGGTTCTACAAGGAGGTGTGGAGAATCACTTCAGTTACAAGGCGTCCTACAGAAAGGTTTGGCTTGAAAAACATAGAGTCATTCCAAGAATATATGACAATTGGGAGGAGTCATACAACGAGCTTCCTCGTTGGTTATTCGCTATGCCGATATACTTGCCTGGTAAGATTTATTTCATTATGGTTATTCACTGTTAAAAAAGACATTATTTATATGTGCTAACTGATAATGGGTTTTTAGGTACTTGGGTGCAACTTGTGACACAGCCGTGGCCTGATTTCACAGACACCGATGTTTCAAGCATTGCAAGCCACTTATTTCCATCGATGCCACCCACTTATATGGTAAATACAGTGGAACATTGCTAATGGCCATAGCTCAAGATGGCAATACAAATATTTTGCCTATTGCATTTGTCGTTGTTGAGGATGAGACGAAGGAGGCTTTGTCGTTCTTTCTTTCGTATCTGCGACAGCATGTGACACCACAATCCGGGCTCTTAGTGATTTCAGATAGACACAAATCAATTGATGGTACGCTGAGTGCCAAGGGAAGTTTATGGAAACCATCTCATGCCTTCCAGGTATTTTGTACAACACACATTGCTGTCAACTTCATGACTCACTTTAAAAACAAGGAATTGAAGAAGGTTCTGATTAACACAGCGTATTCAAAGTCGCAGCGTGAGTTTGCTCATTATTTTGGACGTTTGAGGGGGGAGAATGTAGCAATCACAAACTGGCTTGAAGAAATGCTTCGGTCACAGTGGGCTTAGTATGCTGATGAGGGTCGTCGATTTGGTCACATGACAACGAATATCTCCGAATGCATTAACGCTGTCATGAAGGGTTCTCAACCTCTCTATCAACGCCGAGACCAATTGTAGATCATGTCCTGTAGGGTGATAGTCATCTCTCCGTATGGTAGATGAAATGTGTGGAACTCAAGCTTCTACCTCTCTATCAACGCCGAGGCCAATGGCCAGTCGTGCTCGAACTCAACCATATACGCAGTATACTCAAACCCGACTCGTCTAAGATATGGCCTAATCTGCTCCGACGCAGGACGGTGAACACATTAAATAACAAATTCACTGTTTATTAATTATAACAAAATAAACAACAACGATAAAAGTGTACCACTCAATCAAGTCTTCCAGCAATGTGCTCAGCATAATCCAATCTGTAAAGCGTATCCTCGTAAGCCAATAACTGTTGCTCCATCTAACTACACTCTAGTAAAATAAAATAACATATACTGAACTTAGTTCCTTTCACATTAACTGAATTCTTAAAAAACATATTTACACTTCCTACTTGTCTACCTTACTTCTTAATCAATTTATAAATTTACTAATTAAAATTTAATCCAACTACATGAGGCCGTCACCTAACACCCTCACCAACCGTAATCAATAACTAATTGAACCCTAAATTTTACTAATCATGTTTCTTTCTAATCTAACCTAACTTAACTAATTATTCTGCTAATTACCTTCTAATTCACAACTTAAACTACCTATTTCGACTAAACTAACTAAGAATTGACTAACAACTTATACTAATTAACATGTTATAAACAATAAACAGCAACTGTACTAGAAAACAATAACATAAAAAATCTAACTAACATGTAAACCCTAAACAGTAACTCTAACTAACATGTAAACAGTAATAAACAGCAACTGTACTAGAAAACAATAACATAAAAAACCTAACTAACATGTTATATACTTTAACTAATATGTAAATCCTAAACAGTAACTCTAATTAACATGTAAACAGTAAATCTGTAACTCTAACTAACATGCAACCACTAAACAGTAACTTTAACTAACATGTAAACAGTAACTGTAACTAACCTGAAAACAGTAGCACTAACTAACATATTATTTACTGTCCTGAAACTAACGATGTCGTGGATAACGAACTTCATAGACGTCGAAACACATAAAATATCGTACAGAAGAATATGACTATCACAAGTGACGGAGGAACAAAGCCAATTTGAAAGAGAGATTTGGAAAAAAGCGACAAATGAAAATGGCCTCACATTTTATATACTCTGCCGAACTCAACATAGAGTTCGCCGGGGGTACGGCGAACTCCATAATTTATATAGAGTTCGCCGAGGGTGCGGCAAACTTGCTCCTAATGCCAAAAAAAAAAATCGCATTCTGGAATTTAAAGTTCAAATATCTTATTTTGGAAATTAATTATTTTTTTTATTTTATATTAAAAAAATCCCCTTACTTAATTACTACATTTTGATTAATTTTATTCAAATAAAAAATGTTATTTATAAATTCAAATTAGTTACTAAAATCAGTCATTAATATATTTGTGCATAAATATATGTATAATTTAATTTATTTTCAATGCGTATTTATATTCTAATATATATTTTATACTAGTAACTGATTTTGATAACTAATTTTAGTGTACATTTAAATAAATAAAAATAAAACCCTTTATTGTCGTGTTATGCATATTTTACGTTTTGCAAGTGAAAAAGATAGAGCAAAGCCTTTGTTGCAATTCTAATATTTGAAACCGAAACATACTCCTCCTATGAGTATCAGTTTTACAGACATCAAGGTTTATGCTTTATCAACGAAGAAAATCATAAAATGGGCACAAGTATAATTACGCATACAAATAAATAAATTGATTATAAAAGCTTAACCATACACTTTGCAGAATTTAAAAATATTAAGAACTAATTAAAACATTCCTTTACATAAGTTCAAAAGAGTGACATGATAAAAATTAAACTTTGCAAAAAAGATAAATTACCATAAATGTAAAAAACGAGAAAATAAGAATAGAAAAAAAATCTATAAAAACTAACTCAAGATAAAACTCGAAAAATCACTTAAGACATGAGTGTGTAAGTGTTTTTTACATATTTTCAACTTCTCATTCCTTTGGACTGCGTTTATTTACATGGACGAGACAGTCAAACACTAAGATAGAAATACAGAAACACAAAATCGTATTTAACATATGAAACATGAATAGAAATATTATGTCCAAAAATACTAAATTAATATATTTTGTGTCAATTCTAACAGAAAGAACACAAAAATATTAACAAAAAACACAATTTATTTTTTTTATTATTTTTGTTAATTTTTATAATTATATTTTTTATTATTATATTTTTTTTAAAATTTTTTGAATAAAAAAATAAAAATAATTTAAATTTTCATAATTTATTTTAATTTATTACTAAACAGAATATAAAATACAAAATTTTATATTTTTATTCTTTGTGTCTTATTTTTCCGTGCTTTGTATTATTCACTCATAATCTCGACCATGTAACATCTCGTTTTTTTTAATGATAATACTTTAATTTAACTTATATAGATTAATTGAGGAAAAAATAGAAAGATTATTCCTTTGAATTATTCACACCTTGCATCATAAGCCATGTGGTTAATAATTTAAAAGGTCGTTATAAACATATTCGATGTAGAAAGAAAACTAGAAAGCAATAAAGTGAAAAGATATATCAACAGTATCCTGAAACAATGTTCAATTTGAAATCAAAAGGAATTTTCTTGCTTCCCTTCAAGAATAATTAGATAAAGTTGCAAGGTTTATCTACGTTATCCAATGATATAATATATGATCTAAATCAAGTGTAGCACATTATTCATTTCATATCCAATGCCAAACTTTAATTTTCATGCACGTGCAGAGTCGCAGTTATTTAATCGTGTATTATAATATAAAAAAAGTTATCTAAATATATATTTAATTGAATAATCGTATAAAAGTCTTTTTAATGTTAGTATATAAATTCTTTTTATACAAAGTATTATAAATAATTAATTGAAAAAATATTATATGTATTACCATTATATATATATATATATATATATATATATATATATATATATATATATAAAATATATATTTTAATATTAAAATAAATGATAAAATGTGAAAGAAGACAAAATTTTATCTTTTCATATTATGAAAAAATAAATATATTATGTAATAAAAAATTAGTCACTAAATTATATATAAAAAATAAATATATTATATATTTGTATATAAATATATTATGAATAAAAATTGAATATATTATAAAAAAATAAATATATTATATGTATAAAAAATAAATATATTATGTATTTATATAAAAAAATTTATACAAATACATAATAATTGATTTATTAATTAGTGGATAATTTTTGATGTGTACCTAACATTTTTTTTTAAAATAAAAACCATACAAGCTAAGAATGGTGTATACTTTGGTGTAAATATATTTTCTCTAATAATATAATAATTTGTATGTGCTTATGAATTAAACAATATTGGCTTCACTATTTCTTGACGGTCCAATTCACCATTTTTTTTTTGTTGGTGTTCCATTTTTCAAAGAGATCTCTTCATGAGTACTATGTTATGGCCTTGGACATATTTCAATGCTACCGTGTTGGCACTTGAATTTATTCAACCTCTTGAGTTAAGACTAAGTCAGCCTAACCCTCAAATATTTAGCAAGAAAGCTAAGAAAACAAGAGAATACAAGAGAAAGAAAACGTTGGTGGAAAGAACACTATATTACTCAAGTATTTGTTACAAATGATTCACACACAACTCACACACCCAAACTCTAACTCTCACCTCCTGTTTATAGCCATCTACCTCCTTAATAGATGGTTAGGATTAAATCTAATCAACAGTCTAGATTAATCATCTAGAACCTTCATTACAAATATCTATCCTACCATATTTCTCTAAATACTTCTAAATTCTTCCATACTATTTTTCATATTCCTATATACATCCACTCTTCTAGAATACTCTACAACCTTTCAGAGTCTTCTAGAACATTTTAAGATATTTCGGGACCTTCTAGGACATTTTAGAACGTTCCAAAACTCTCTAGAGCATTCTCAAACACTCTAGAAAACTATACAAATACTGTTAAATCTAACTTTCTAAAATTTACCGTGACATTCTCCCCCACCTAATGAGCAGATGTCCTCATCGCGTTCTGTTCATGATAACGCTATAGGTGTTCTTGGAATTGCCATAGATCTTCATGAGTTTCCCAACTAGCTTCAGTTATCGAGAGTCCTTTCCACTTGATAAAATATTGGATACTTGGTGGTACTCCTCTTAGTCGCACGACGCGATTAGCTAAGATCTCTTCGATTTCTTTATCAAAGGATCTAATCACCACAGGCAGAGTACGACTCGACTCACCTCTACTCAGTTCATCTTGGTCTTCATGATGCAACCCTTCCTTGATGGTATGCAACATATCTCCTTCGACCATGAAAATGGCTGCCAACTCAGCCTTGCGGCTCAGCACATCTGCTACCACATTAGTCTTGCCAAGCTTATATTCAAATTCGAAATCAAACTCAGTTAAGAAATCTTGCCACCTAGCTTGTTTGGGGCTTAATTCATTCTGAGTTTGGAAGTAGCTTGTAGCCACATTATCTGTCTTGACGATGAAGTGTGAGCCAAGCAAGTAATGACGCCAAGTTCTCAGACAATGCACCATTGCGGTCATCTCCTTCTCTTGGACGGTGTATCACCTCTCTGTATCATTCAACTTGCGACTCTCAAAGGCAATAGGATGTCCTTCTTGCATTAGAACCCCTCCAATGGCGTAGTCAGAAGCATCAGTGTGGACTTTAAACACCTTCGAGTAGTCAGGCAATGCTAGTACTGGTCCTTCTGTGATAGCAGCCTTCAACTCATCGAAGCCCTTTTGACACTCCTTTGACCATTCACAAGAGTAATTCTTTTTGAGAAGATCAGTTAATGGCGCAGCCTTGGCAAAGTATCCCTTGATAAACCTCTGATAGTAATTAGCCAACGTAAGGAATGACCTCAATTTAGATACCTTGTTTGGCAGCTCCCACTCTTTGATAGCCTTCACCTTTCCTTGATCCATGCAGAGAGTTCCACCTTCAATGATGTGTCCCAAGAAGTGGACTTCATCCCTTGCAAAGGAACACTTTTCCTTCTTCATATATAAGTTATTCTCTCGCAAGATCTTGTTAAGTGCTCGATAGTTGATGCATAGTCTCAACGAACCATCATGCTTCTTTTGGAACAAGACTGGTGCGCCATAAGGTGCCTTCGATGGATGGATGAACCCAACATCTAGCAAATCATTGAGTTGCTTCTTCAACTCCTCAAGTTCTGGCGGTGCCATCCTATAAGGTGCTGAGGCAGGTGGCTTTGCTCCTGACTCCAATTCAATCTTGTGGTACACCTTCCTCCTAGGTGGTAGTTGTTTTGGCAACTCGGGAGGCATCACATCCTTATTTTCTTCAAGAACTTCCTTGATTTCGGGAGGAATGTCTTCTCTTTGAGATGTTGACTCCTCTTGTAATAGAGAAAAATATGTAATTTCTCTCTTCTTGAACCTTTTCTTGAGTTGCATAGCAGAGAGCATCGGTGGTCCTCCAACTTTAGAGACTGTAGGGACCATGCATGGAGACCCTTTCTCCATGACGCATACTATGTCGTAGTATGGCATAGGTATTATATTTTCCTTCCTTTGCAAATCGAGCCCAATGACTATTTTGAAATCGTCTATGGGTACTACTGAGAAATCCACAAGACCATTTCAAGAACCAAGAGTCATCTCAACCCCTTTTGCTACTCCTTTAAGAGGTTCACCCTTGGTATTCATGGGTTTGAACCAGCCATTCTTTTCGGTGATCTTCAACCCAAGCCTCCCTGCTTTATCAGACGTGATGAAGTTGTGTGTAACACCAGTGTCGATCATAGCCATGACGATTCTTTCATTGATAAAGACTTTGACATACATTAAGTCTTTCTTTTCTGCGGTGCTTGCCTCTTTGCCCTTCACAGCATTCATGCTCAGTTACTTGAGATTGAGCTTCTCGTTTCTCAGCAATAGATGCCAGAGTCCCTAGCTTGGGATAATCCTTCATTTGGTGTGGTCCCTTGCACACGAAGAATCCTCCTTTGGGCACAAAAGCCTTCTTCTTTTCTTCGTACTCTTTCTTTGAAAAGTATTTTCCTTCCTTCTTGGTTGAGAAACTCTTTCCCTTGTCTCTCCCACCTTTAGTAGAACTAGGCTTGGAGGAAGACTTGGGTTTAGAGTCTCCCTTATGATACTCAATAAGTGATTCGGCCACCACGATGGCCTCATCGACATCCTTAACATTCTTTCTTTGTAGTGAACTCCTTTACGTAGTCGCTAATCGTACTCTTGTGCTTCAACTCCTTCAACTTCTTCCTTGCTTCATAAACCACATTTTCAAGGAAGAATTGTCTTTTCAACTTCCTTTTGAAATCTTTCCATGTGGCTATGTTGCAAGTACCATTTTTCATATCTACGCACTTTCTCCTCCACCACAAAGTAGCATTATCAGAAAGGTAGAGAGCTGCAGTGCGTACCTTTATTGCTTTTCCGACCATCCCTTGGCCTTCAAAGTACCTCTCCATTTGCCGTAAGAAGTTCTCCACCTCTCGAGCGTCCCTCACGCCCTGGAACTCCTTTGGCTTTGGGAGATCACTCTTTGTCGTCTCCCTTATAATGGTTGGTCGAGATTTTGCCTCCTCGAACCAAAATCGAACTTCCTCAAAAGCTTCAAAGAATTCTCAAACTTCTCTTCGATTTGGAGCATGCTTTCTTTGAAAGCATCTAGTTCTCCTAACACGTAAGCCTCGAGGGTCTCCTTATCATGTTCTATCATTTGGAAGCGCTCATCCATAGAGGATAGAACATTTTCCAACATAGAAACTCTCTCTTCTAAGAAGTTGGAGTCCTTACCTCTAGGCTCACTTGAAGAATGGGCCTTCTTGCCTCTCCGTTGAGAAGGAATAGCATTCCTTCCCCTTTGAGACTCAAACATGCTCCATGGTTATACTAGAAGCTATACCCACAAATCACTTGTGCTCTCTCTCGAACCTTGCTCTGATGCCAAAATTGTCACGGTGTTGGACACACTGCAATGCTACCGTGCCGGCACTCGAACTTACTCAACCTCTTGAGTTAAGACCAAGTCAGTCTAACCCTCAAATACTTAGCAAGAAAGCTGAGAACACAAGAGAACACAAGATAAAAAAACGTTGGTGGAAAGAACACTTTATTACTCAAGTATTTGTTACAAATGATTCACACACAACTCACACACCCAAACTCTAACTCTCACCTCCTATTTATAGCCCTCCACCTCCTTAATGGATTATTAGGATTAAATCTAATCAACGGTCTAGATTAATCATCTAGAACCTTCATTACAAATATCTATTCTACCATATTTCTCTAAATACTTCTAGATTCTTCCATACTATTCTTCATATTCCTATATACATCCACACTCTTCTAGAATACTCTACAACCTTTCAGAGTCTTTTAGAACCTTCTAAAGTATTCCGAAGACCTTTTAGGACATTTTAGAACGTTCCAGAATCATCTAGAGCATTTTCAAATACTCTAAAAAACTGTACAAATACTATTAAATCTAACTTTCTAAAATTTACCATGATAACTAGCTAGCTACTCTTTCAAAAATAACGCAATGCATTCTATCGGAAACTTATGCCGAAGGTTTTGGTCTACCTTGTTTGGTGCTTTTATTTAGAAGATCAATCGAGCTATCTATATGTATATATGGTCCTTTTCACGAAAAGTTATTCAAAAATACTATTCGTATACTCAAATAAGTCACTAAAATCAATTATGATTATATTTTGTGTATAAATATATATGCGGTTTAATTTATTTTTAATATGTAGTTATATTCCAACATACATTTTATACTAATAGATGATTTTGGTGATTAATTTTAATGTACACATAGGATATAGCACATATAAAATAATCTCATTAAGTGAATAATGAGAGATGCGAA
Source organism: Arachis hypogaea (assembly GCF_003086295.3). Lineage (NCBI taxonomy): Eukaryota > Viridiplantae > Streptophyta > Magnoliopsida > Fabales > Fabaceae > Arachis > Arachis hypogaea. The sequence goes on from NC_092038.1 coordinate 141,606,929, forward strand.
CAACATGAACAATGAGTTATATTTCAGGTCCACTAACCACTCAAAATAAAGATTATATCTAATTAATTCAAAATTTGATTTTTAAAATTAAAATTAACTTTTCTTTTTTAACCTATTATTTGGATTGTTCAAAAAAAATATTATTCTCCTATACTTTTTCATATACAAAATGTTTATTAAAAGATAATAAAAATCAACTCAAATTAATCAAAAGTTGTCTAATTCATTAATTATCTCTAAAATAAATATATAATATTAAATATAACAAATATATATAATTTTAAATTTTATATACATAAAATTATAAATATTAAATTAAATAAAATAATTTTAAATTATTATCTCTCTAGCAATGCTCTTATTCTATATATGCATAATTATTACACTTACAATTATGTAAATAAAGACCATAAGTGTTAAGTTGTCCCTTTAGTGGCTTAACAAAAGGCAACGAGAAAGCATTTAACTTTTCTCTTTAACAAAAAACATTATGGGTCGATCGTCATGGACTTACTGTATGTCTCCACCTCATCACTTTTTTGGCTAATTGAAAACTACGTATTCCTACTCTCCTTATACCAAGGGATATGCAATCCAAGCTAAGAAGCATAGTATCCCAAATTTATCACTAAACTTATTGGACTAAGGCTCATTATTTATTGGACTTTTAATTATATGGTATATATCAATCTCTTCAGTTCATAACAAATAATAAATCAATCCTAAGTATTTTTAATTGCCAATGAACTAATTGATCTAGCTTGTTATAAAAATATAATATATAAGACATGCTTATAGGACGGGAGATTTTTATTGGATAAAAGTGGAAAATGTTCTTATCATTTCAGCATATTTATATTTAGATTAAGGAGAGGGAGCTGGTTTTTGGATTTGTATTTTTAGAAGGTGTGTTTGAAATTGGTGACAAGTGACAATTGATATGAATCACTTTGTGAATTCTCATTGTCCCAGTCTTCCAGACACATAAAACTATTTACATAAACATTTTTGTAATTTTTATTGTTTTACATCCCGTTGCGTCATAATCAAAGATATAACAAACATGCACCCACTAAAAAGAAGACCTGTGAAGTAGTGAATGTTCATCGATAATAATTGGTATCGTGTTCGATCAATGTCATATTTCATTGGAGGGAATTTAGCCACCAAGTCGATGATGGGTTTCTCCCCCTTTTTTGCCACAATATATATGGTACTATGATGTTTTAAATCATGTTACTGTCGCTTAAAACCTATAAATGTGGTACATGTCCGCCGTATAGTAGTTTTTCTCCCGGCCCTAGCGAGTTAATTAATTTAATTTTTCCTTTTGCTTTTTTTTTTTTTATCGTGCATCACGTTTAGCAATGGTGGATTATATCGTTGCCTTCGCTTATTTTAATTCATCTGCTTTTTATACCTTTATCTAATTGTCACTTGCTTTCAATTAAGTAATATGTAGATAGAATAAACTACCATTTGTATACACGAAAGTTAAAAACACTGATATATCGATCTAATTGTCACTTATTGCTTTCAATTAAGTAATATGTAGATATAAAAAATATTATGTATACATTAATAATCAATTTTTAAATTAATTATTATATATTTATGTATAAATATATAATATTTTATTTATTTTTAATATATTTTAATATTTTAATGTATATTTTATACTAAGGCTAATATTTTAGTTATATATATATAATTGATAAAACTCGCAACGTTTATATTAAGGTTTTTAATGCAATTATGACCACTTTTCTCATCTCTCCGTTGTCTTTCTTTTACATGTGAAAATTTGTTTTCACAATTTGCCTACCAAAATTATTGATGAAGAATTAGTAGTATTTTTATTCGTAATAATATTATGAAAATATAAATTTTTTGAATTTATGTTGGTTTTATCTTGATATTATAGATTATGGTTAAAAAAATTTATAAAATCAAATTTTTTTACAAAAAAATTGTATATATAGGAAAATAAAGGTCTTTATTGACTAAAAAAATTATGTGGATACTACAATGAAAATTTTATAATTGTCTTCATGTGAATATATTTTTTTTTTATTCTTAGATGATGGATTGTATGGTTAGATTTTGATATTTATAAAAATGTTGTTTTTGTTTAAAGTGTGGCTAAATAAATAAACCACACTTTTAACCAAAGCATCTTCATGAGAAGATATTTTTGCTATCTTCATTGTAGTATCCACCAAAAAATTAAAGCTTCTGTAGATAAAAAAATCAAATAATAAACTTTAGTTATTATTTTTATATAAGAAATTTTAATGTTTTATTAATAATTAATTTTAACATTTATTATCTAAAACTTGAAAGAATTTAATGTGTATACTTTTATATTTTGATTAGGTGTTAAGTCTGTTATACAAATAAAAATACTTAATGTTTATACTTGTTATTTAAAAATAATATTTTTTCTATATACATATAATTATATTTTAATTAGTATTTAAAAAGTGACATGTGATACATTTTAGTTGTAAAATTAGTTATTTTGGTTGTAAAATTTATATTAATAATTATAAAATTAACTCAAAATTAATTTTTTTGAAATAATTGAATATTGATTCTAATTATTAATCACAATATTAGTATTCTCTCCAAATTATATGTATTAATAAATATTTAAAGGAAGAAAAGTAAAAATATAAATAAAAAAATAAACGACAAAATTTTAAAATTAAATAAAAAATTTAAAAATATGCATATAATAATATATTTTTTTGAATAATATTACTAGATCTTTTTTAATTATTTTATTTTATTAATTTATTTTTTTTAGAATAGAAAGATAGGAAGAGATAGAAAATAAGAGAGAAAAGAAAGAGAAAGATAAAAAAGAAGGAGAAGGAAGAAGAAGAGATGAAGTTTGTTAATTTTGGAGAAAAATATTTTATTTTAATTGTAATAAAAGAATATTTCGTAAGATATTTTAATTTGTTAAATTAGTAATATATAATATAAATTATAAGTTATATATAGAATGGGAAGAGTAAAGAGAAATAGAAAAGGAGAAAAATGTAGATAAAAGGATGGAGGAATAAAATTTATTAATTTTAGAGAGAAAGATTTCATCTTAATGTTAATGAGAGAGTGTTGTGTGATATATTTTGATTGTTAAATTAATAATATAATATAATTATATCTCAATTTTAATTTTAATTACAATTAAAAATATTATGTTGCATATTTTGATTGTCAAATTTATAATTAGTCATTGATAATGATATATAAGAGAGATAAAGTAGATGAAGGAATGAGAGAAATAGAGAAAGGGTCAAAAGAATAGAGGAGAAGGAAAGAATTCTTTAATTTTAAAGAAAAAGATTTGATTTCAACTACAATAAAAAAGTGACATGCCCCAAATTTTGGTTGTAAAATTAGTAATATATAATAGATAATTGATAAATGAAGATAAATATAGGCTTATGATGCACGAGTAATATACAAGATACGATATGAAATATAGAAATACACAAACTTTATATTTTTATAAGATATGAAAACACGATATACATATAAAATATTTTTTAGATAAATTATAATAATATTTTAATATTTTATCGATATTAAAAAGTTAATTTTTAAATATTTTAAAAAATTTTAAATTATATAAAGCATTTAAATAATTTTTTGTTTTAATAAAATTTAATTATTCTATTAGTTTCTAAAATTTTATAATTAGGTCTTTATACTATTTTTTCTTTTAATTGAGTTCTTATACTGTTTTTAATTTTAAAATTAGATCCTTGTTAGTGTAAAAAAATATTAAAATTAACATAATATTTTTTGAAAAATTAAAGATATCCATAATTAAAAATCTAATTAGATCTTTCACCACATATTTTTTTAGAAGAATATTCTGTTAATTTTAATATTTTTTACACAAAATGACCTAATTACAAAATTAAAAACAAAGTAAGAATCTAATTAATTAAAAAGAAAAAAAAGCATAGGAACTGTTCATACCCTAGCCCAAAACACAAAAGTCAGACCCAATAAGGATGAAAGGTCCACCTAAAAAGGTGGCCTCTACCGAATACCCTACCTCTTTAAGAGGTCAGACGCAACAAAAGGGGCCGACTTATACTTATGTGAATAAGTAATTGTCTCCCCAAATCTCTCCAACTATCTCTATCTTCCCTGAAAGATAGATCCTAATAAACTCCCAAGATAAAGGGAACAGTTATCCATCAACAAAGGTGGAACTACTCAAAAAGGTGGTTATCTACTCTACTATGAATACACTGATACCCCTCAGGTATACTCACGTTCTGATCTACTAAAAATCTGCCTAAAGCTCTTGCTGACTTAAGCATCGGAGTCTGTTGCAGGTACCACTCCCCACCTCCTCACGAGGAACTCGGACAGGCGGCACCTCGACATCAACAAGTTGGACACTGCCATACAAAGGGATCTGGACCTCACGTTCAGGCCCAAATACAACCCAATTTCAAGTAACCCTCGAAACATTGGTGCCGTTGTCGGGGACCTGGAGCTCAACCCTTAATAATGGTGGATGATGAATATCTAGAAGGACGAATTGTGTCCAACTTCAGATAAAAAATGGAGACCTCTTGAAAAACGAGTTAGAACGACGAAAAGAATCAAAGAGCCAACTCCGAAAAGAGCTGCGCAACAGAAGAGAGATTGAAGATAAACTAAGAAAACTGGAATCCAAGCCAAAGAAAAAAGAAAGTCGGGGTGACAAAGGCCCATTCTTCATTGGAGGAGATGATCTTTTCTCTAAAGAGGTCATGCGTACAAAGGTCTCAAAAAGTTTTCAACATCCTAACATGGATCCTTATGATGGAATTATTGATCTACATAACCATCTCAGTAACTTCAAAGAAGTCTACCAAGTTGGGAAAGACTGTAAAAAATTCGACCTCTTTTAGAGCTCACAAAAAAATATTCGACCTCTTTTAAAAGTTAGACTCCACAATGAGATTAAAAACCTCCAAGTTATAAAGAAAATATCTAACCTCTTTTAGAAATCCGACCTTTTTTAAAGGTTAGACTTTACAATGAGGTCGAAAACCTCCAAACTTACAAAAAAAATTTCAACCTCTTTTAAAGCTTACAAAAAAAAGTTCGACATCTTTTAAAGGCTAGATTCTATAATGAAGTTAAGAACCTCCAAAACTTACAAAAAAATTCTAACCTCTTTGCTTGAAAGGCTTATGATATGCCACACATTCATCCCGACCTCATGAACCACAAGCTAGCTGTCTATCCAGATGCCCGACCTGTACAATGGAAGTGACAAAAGCTCAGCCCTAAAAGAGCACAAGTCATGAAAAAATAGGTCCAAGCACTCCTGGAAGCTAGGTTTAGATCCCTTATGGTTAGCCAATGTGGTATTGGTAAGAAATCATAATAAAAAAATGTTGAAGTATGTCCCAACCTCAAACCTAAAAGGGTTTTAGATGAAATCCACAGTGGCATCTATGAAAATTATCTGGGGGCAGGGTCACTAACAAAGAAGATGCTATGAGCCGACTTTGCAAAAAAGATGCGATCGACTTTGAGAATAAGTGCCCGCACTGTCAGTTACATGAAAATTCTCATACGGTACCTCCAAAAGAAGCTCATCAGCATCACCCCACTGTGACCCTTTGCAAAATGTAGTTTAGACTTGCTCGGACCGTTCCCTCAAACACTGAGACAAGTAAAATACTTCATAATAAGGGCATAAATGCTACAATAAAAATTTCAGTTTAAGCAACTCCGAAAGCAAAGAAGTCAACACGTTAGAACTCAGGCTGAAACCATAGATACATCAGACAACTCCACAAATGGGAATCATCTTACCTACCCTCCTACGACATTGAAGCAATAACCTCAATTGGGGCAAATAAAGTAAGCCAAAAGAAAAATCCGACATCTTGTAGAGCTTACGAAAAAAATTCGACCTCTTTTAAAGGTTAGACTTTACAACAAGGTCAAACCTTAGAGCTTACAAAGAAAAGTCCGATCTCTTTCCCGAGGTACAACTTTAAGAACTAGATTTCAAAAAAATGGCCATGAGAAGGTCATATGAAAAAGTTTCTCAACTGGCGATTTCGTCCTAACCCGAAATGACATCGGGCCAAAATTGGACTAAGAAAAGCCGACAACAAAATGAAAAGATCGCAACAAAGTCTCTTAAGACTTGGAAAAGAACTACTACAACATATCCGGCTTGACAGAAATATTCCAAACCATAAGGCAGCACGGGACGAGGCTAAATTTCACAAAGTGCACCTTCACCGTAGAAGCAGAAAAATTATGGGGTTCATGTTCACCCAAAGGGGACATTGAAGCTAACCTGACCTGCTTGAAATGAGGTTCAACAATTAAATAGTATACTTGCAGCTGTATCTTTGTTCTACTATGAAAGAGTTACAACTTCACATAGACCCAAGAATTTGAACAAGTCTTTCAAGAATTCATAAAATTCTTGTCTCAGCCTTTAATTCTTATCCGACCTGAAATGGAAGAATAGCCTGTTTATATTTAGCTATGGCTGACAAAGCAATAGCCTCTGCATTATTCAGAGAAGATGATGATGCGCAAAAGCTCGCCTACTTTAGCAATAAGGTACTACAAGGAGTTGAGCTCAATTATTAAATTGAGCAAGTTGCATATACTCTGGTTTTGGCATCCCAGAGATCGTGACCCCACTCTCAAGCTCACACCATCAGAGCCCAAGCTAATAAGCCCATGAAGCATATCCTCCAAAAAATGGATATTGCAAGGCAGATCCTACAGTGGGCTATGGAGCTGTTTGGATTCGATTTGAAGTACGAAGCTCGGATGATCATCAAATCGCAATATTTGGCTGACTTCATTGCGAAAAGAGTAAAAAGGGAGCTCCACGACTAAGAGATGGATCATCATCGTAGTAGGTAAACTTGAAGGGGAAAGAGATATTACTTTAGGTTTTGTTGATTTATTACGTGATGATTTTATTGAAAAAGATCGAAGCACAAAGCTGGTAGTGGGGCAGGGATCATCCTCAAGAATGAAAAAGGAAAGGTCAGGCATACAAGCCAAGAGCAGAATAGCCGAGCTGATGCCTTCTCCAAACTAGTTAGTACAAAGCATGGGACAATAATAAAATCCCGATTCAAGAAACACTACAGTCACTTTCAGTATCAAAAGAAGTCAACAAGACAGACATCAAGGATAACATTCAACAATGAAGTCGGAGCACAAAAGAAGAACTTGACCTCCTTCCAGAAATCTGAAAGCAAACTCAGATAAGAGAAGAGGCTTTCAGAAATTCTACAACGAAGTTGGTAACATTCAAGTTTAAAAAGAAGAGCTTGACCTCCTTCTAGGAATCCGAGAACAAACTCGGATAAGAAAAAAAGTTTTGAGACAAAGGATGGCTACGAGGTACGACAAGATTCGCCACAAAAAACCTCATCCTGATAAGAAATAATATTAGGCTACCGAGGTCAGGCGAAGGAAAGCTGACAGCAAACTGGGTAGGACCCTATAAGATTATTGAAGTCTTAAAAAAGGGCTTCTACAAAGTGTCCGACCTTAAAGGTGACGAACTGCCCAGGTCACGACACACCTCCAACATAAGGAGATAATACAATTTTTTATGGAAATTGATTTTTTACAATTAAAACACACCAATTGAAGCTCGATAAACTGCAAAAATTACAGGCCGACCCTATAGAGGTTGCTCGGATAAAGCGACGAGGAACCAATTGGTGGAAAGAAGTTACATACGCCAATTAGAACAAAATACCTCGAATCAACTCGGGCGAAATGAGTTGAAAAAATTGTGTTTAGAACAAGTCGCAAAAGTAACTTAACTAAATATGCCCCTCGAGGCATAAATACGATTTAACAACTCGACCCACACGAGTAACAAATAAATCGTACAAAATTTCAAACCCACGATCTCATCTCTACAAGTACGAAAAATAAACGACCTGTATTAAAAAAAATCGTATAAAATGGAACAAACTTTACAAAAATAAGTTGTCCAAGAAAACTTGTTCTAGCATCTATAACAATATAAGGACAACTCGGTTTAAACGAGTTGTAAGTCAACTATATTTTCGACAAACTCGTATCAAGTACAAGTCGTGTCAACTTGAGAGCAAAGCTTTAAAAGTGATTTGTACCAAAATAAATCATTAAAACAAAGCATTAAAAATTGATTTATACCAAAATGAATCACTAAAGCAAAATTGAAACAACTCGATATAAAATGAGTTGTAAAAAATAAAAGGCTAAAAACAAAAATGACAAAAAAAAACGTTCAACCAAACACCTTGTACAGAAACAGGTTGGAAAGGAAAGAAAGGATTGTAAACGTTTTGAACAAAATCAAAACGTAAAAATAATCCTCCAGTTAAAACAGCTTGGGTAAAAATGAGTTGTATCATACACAAGGATGACAACCTAGTAAAAACTAGAAAAGGGAGGGAATAAGCATATAATCCCTTCGGCTAAGGCACCAATTTATGCTCGACAAAGCGCAAAAATTAGGAGTAGACCTTTTTAAATGGTTGCCGGATAAAGCAACGAGGTTCAAATTTGTGTCCAATGGTTATAATATAGCTTAATGATTTAAAACAACTCAAGCTCATGAGTTGAATGAAATCGACTAAAAAATAACCATATAATCTAAGCATTTTTTATTAAAACAAATCGCGCAAAACAACTTAATATATAACAAATTGTGCTTTAAAAGAGTGACTTGTATAAAAAATAAGTCATCTATAAAAATACTCGGAATGAACGAGTTGAACAAATCTTTGAAAGGCTTCATTCAATAATCCAATCCGCTTGATTGCTCGAGTCCGACTTTATAAAGCTCGACCTCGAGTAGAGGCACGATGGATAAAGCAACAAAGTCCGTTGGCTATAAAGATTATTAAATACTTTAAAAGGACTCAAAGTAAACAAGTTGCGAAGTCCTCAAAACAGCTCGGATTTAAACGAGTTGTATGAAATCAGATCAAGAAAAGCCACATTTTAATTAAACAATTTGAAATGAAACAAATTGTAAAACCTTAAAACTACTTGTATTGAACGAGCTAGACGAAGTTATACTCAAAAATAACTACGAGTTTTGAAATAAACGAATTGTATCAAAAACAAGTCGTACGAAATTAGAACTACAAGTATCGAAAAATGATTTATATTAAAACAAGTCATTATGTCTCAAAACAACTCAAATTAAACGAGTTGCATGAAATTTGATCAAAAAATAATCATGTCTCAAAATAATCGATTTGCACCAAAAACAAAGTCGTGCAACAAATCTTTAAAATAGCTCGGTATAAAACGAGTTGTACAAAATCAGAATAAGTTTTAGAAAGGTGATTTGTATTAAAAGTTTAAAACAAGTCATGCATCTTCAAAACAACTCGATCTAAATGAGTTCTACCGAACTAGGGCAAGAAATATTCTCTGGTTTAGCAAGATGTGCTAAAACTAGTCATACAGAGTCTATAAATCTTAAACAACTCGAAAAGAATGAGTTATACAAATCAGTTCTAGAAAAAAGACTTGGCCAAAAATAAGTCATATAAAGAGAGCAAGTCATACAGAACATAAAAACGATTTGTAATATTAGATTACAATACGACAAAGTAACAACTACACTACAACAAAATGATAGCACACAGAAAAAGTAGACAAATGGTTACGGTGTAACGTTACAAAAATGATACATCATTCATATCTTGTTGAGTTGACTAACCTCCTTGGCTTCAGACCTCAAAACTACTAAACAACTTCTCCACAACTCAACATTTCAACTTGGTCATCTAATTGCTCAAGTCCGACTTCGTAAAGCTTGACCTCGAGTAGGGGGCATTGTTCCTACCCTGGGCCAACACAAAATCCAGGTCCAACAAAAATGAAAGGCCCACCTAAGAGGGTAGCCTCTACCAAATACCCGGCTTCTTTAAGAGGTCGGACGCAGCGAAAGGGGCCGACTTATACTTATGTGAATAAGTAACTGCTTCCTCGAATCTCTCCAACTATCTCTATCTTTTCTGAAAGATAGATCCTAACAAACTCTCAGGATAAAGAGAGCGGTTATCCATCAACAAAGGTGAAACTACTAAAAAATGTGGTTATCTACTCTACTATAAATACACTGACACCCTCAGGTATACTCACGTTCTGATCTATTAAAAACCTGCCTAAAGCCCTTATTGACTTAAACATCGGAGTCTCTTGCAGGTACCACCCCCCACCTCCTCACGAGGAACTCGGACAGACGGCACCTCAACATTTACAAGTCGGACGCTGCCATACAAAGGGGTCTGGACCTCACGTTCATGCCCAAATACAACCCAGTTTCAAGTAACCCTCGAAACAGAAACCTAATTATAAATTTAGTAAAATTATAGTGATCAACAGAATAATTAAACCTTTTAATAAATAATAAAATATATTATTTCTAAATTCATTCAAAAAATATATGTTAGGAATAAAATTAGATATATTAACATGTGATGATATTTAAATATGTCCAAATATATTTAAAAAAAATATTTTTTATTTTTTGTTAAAATACGGTTAAATACAAAAAATATGTGTATCGAATGAATATCAGATAAGTACCATATTCAAAATGTGTTCGGTACCTAAACATAATAACTCAGCAAAAAGTATCTGTATTTATTAGATGGACTTTACTAGGTAGACAATGACTTTTGT